>NW_028324306.1:4632198-4978865 GCF_058129835.1 Hydra viridissima
AAATATAAAACCATTTTTATAATAAACAATAGTACTTTATTAAAAACTAATAAAATATAGCCTATATTAATAATAAAATATATAGGTCTAATCCTTAAAACAAAAAGTTATTTTTTTCAATAATAACTAGACTCGATTATATTACTATAACTATAACTATTAGACTATTGTCTAATAGTAGATCTACTAGCATTAGAAGAGACCAACCTTGTAAATCTTTCGAAACTAGGTCACCAGCCCTACACTGGCCATTACGATGTTGGCAGCTTGGTATTGGCACTTTATCGATCTTTTTATATTTTGTACTCTTATCTTTTGTTTTCTGCCATTCTTTAATTCTTTTTCTTCCTCTACCGGGTGTTACTGGGGAAGCGAATTCATCAAGGAGCTCCGATACATCTACATTGTCGTTCGACGCCATTGCAACAAAATGCTTTCACTGCGCATGCGCATGGACATATCGAGTTTTGGAAAGAATTCGTATCATGACTTACCAAGTTTTGGAAAAATGTCAATATTTTGTACTTACTTTATATTGCCATATAACAAGTTTTGCATGAAACGGTTTTATTCATTAAATAGACATCAGAGAGAATTTCCAGAAAAATGAGTTATCTCATTTTTTCCATTTTTTGACTTAACCAGTTTTGGAAAACTGCTCTTCAATTGACTTACTATTATCAGTCGGGTTTTTTTCAATAGTTGCCGTTTTTCAGGATCTATTGGCTGTTTATTGAAAGGCTTTTGGGGTTTATTGGCAAAATTTTCACGGGGCAAGTTGGAAAACATAAATATTTTTAAAAACTAATTTTTTATTTTTATTTGTAACAATATTGAAAAAAATTATTTAAAAAAAAAAAAATTTTTTGGGTTTATTTTTTACAAAAAAAAAGTTTTTTGAGGATTTTGTTACCAGGAAAAAAAAGATGAGGCATTGTTTTGGCTTGATGTTCGAACTAATAATTGGTCATAAAAATATTAAATAATTTTCTTAAACTTCTATTCACTAATACGTTAATAATCTTTTTTATAGTGTGCGCCAACTTACCCCGGGGTGGGGAAAGTTTTTTTTTTTTTGAGGCCCCGGAAGTTACCATAAGACTTTTTTTTTTAAATTAATGCAACTAGTACAAGTTACTCAAATTCATACATTTTAAGACTACACTTTAATCTTTTCAAAAACATGTGCCGTTAGGACTATTAATAGTTGTAAAATTTGGTAGAAGTAAAATATGAAAATATGAATATGAAATATGAACTGAATTAGTAATTGAAATAAGAAGTAAAATTATTGAAATCATAAGAACTGAACTGAAATTTCATGAGAACTGATTCAAAACAAATAAAATCAAAATTAGAAGTTAAATCAATGCTACAAGAATTGATTAAAAACGGAAATAGAAATTATATTTAGAACTTAAATATCACTTTGTTAAATCCGAGAGTGCAATAAAAATTCATTTTAAACACCAATATAAAAAAATCACATATTACATACATTTACATAATATGTCAACTTTTTTTCTGAGTATTCCATAAAGATGATTTCAACTTCACGTAGAGTTGGATATAAAGCGTACAAGTTAAGGAATATTTTTAAAGTTTTTTTTTTTGAAGTAACTGAAGTTAAGAAATGAAAGTGATTAGAAAAAAAGAATGAAATGATTTGAAAGGCTCTTCAAGCTTATGATGTAAAATAGAGTCATCAGAAAGTAAAAGTAGATATTTCTTTTTCTACTGATCAAATTTATTTAACTATTGCAAAGACATAAAAAAGGTGTATATTATTGTGTTTGACTCAGCGTCTTGTCTCAATGCAAATGTTTTATCTGGAAGTATTTGTTATAAGATGGGAAATTGCACGATTGAACTCTGAGAACGCTAACTCTGCACGGACCTTCAAACTACCTTGAAGCCACCTTGAAACGGTTTACCTGATTACTCTGATCGCAAAAATTGGGAAAGGACCGGATGATATTTACTCAACCTGTTCGAAGGTATAAATATGATTAAAGCTTTGATACTTTTAATGAAATGGAAGGAGCATGCATATTATAGTATCAAACATGTTTGAAAAACTCGCTACCTGTGAACAAATGGTGACTAACTTAAATAACCGCAACCTTGTTGAGGAATATGCAAAAGCATTTGAGTGCATAGTTTATGTAATGAAGAAATTCTAAGATTAGGCTATGCCATGTCAAAAAAGTTTGGCTTTCTGCAGAATGTCACATTGTCAACTCTAGACAACAGGCTGCAAGAAAATAAAAGCCGAGGCAAATGACATCGAAACCAGTTTAATGGAAGTGTAATGTGTGTCGTCTGTTAAAATAAACAGATTTTCTTATGACAGCTTAACTGTACATAAATCATCAAGTTTATAATTTTGGCTGATGGAATTTGATAGCGAGGAATTTCTATTAATGGCATAGAACTGCTATTTCTTGTTTGCTAATTTATTTGTGATGCACCTGCACATGCTTTTTTTAAATGTGCAGTTGGATACACAGCAAAGTTTGGTTGTGAAAGATGTTCAATTGGGGCAACACCATAAAATTATGGAATAGTTTATTTGAAAACGGCAAGAAAATTGAGAATTGATATAGTTTCATAAAGAATGTTGTCCAAATCACAAACTTTTTGATAGTTCTCTCTTTCAGTTATATGGAATTTGAATGATTAAAGATTTGCACTTGAAGTGACATTTTACCTCAACAGGTTACCTCAATAAAGGATTTAGTAAAATTTGAAAACCGCCTTGAATATAATATAATGAAAGAAAAGTTAAAACAAAAATTTGATGCAAATGGAACTGTTTGTAAGATGCAAAAGCGCATTGTTATGGAATTTTAGACTCTATCATGACAGAAGAAGTACAATAAAAAATTAACCTTATGTATAATAGCCATGTGCCAAACAAGCAATATACTAATAGTTTGTCATTAACATACAACTTTAGTTTGATTTTGTCGAGAGTTTTGTCTTTAGTGATATGGAAGATTCCAGAAAAACAGTTACAAACTTATTTGAATGAAAGGTTAAAACAAGGAATAAAAAGAGTACTTTCTGCCAAGAGACTGATCAATTTATACATTTTCTTTTATTTGCCGTTTTTTTAATTTATATATATATATATACATATCTTTATGTATATATGTTTATATATTTATACATACATACATACATACATACATACATACATTCATACATACATACATACATACATACATACATACATACATACATACATACATACATACATACATACATACATACATACATACATACATACATACATACATACATACATACATACATACATACATACATACAT
Organism: Hydra viridissima; assembly: GCF_058129835.1. NCBI lineage: Eukaryota > Metazoa > Cnidaria > Hydrozoa > Anthoathecata > Hydridae > Hydra > Hydra viridissima. The sequence continues at coordinate 4,635,533 of NW_028324306.1, forward strand.
ACATACATACATACATACATACATACATACATACATACATACATACATACATACATACATACATATATACGTACATACAAATTCGCCTAGGGTGCCAGAGTATTTGGCACTCTAGGCGAATTTGACACACTGCGCCCCTCCCCCTCCCCAACTTACTTTCACAAAGAAATGAATAAGTTATGTTATTACATTTTGTATTTACATTCGGAAGAATACATTCATGCATAATCATAAAGAAGCGTATATTCGTGTAACTTTATAATATATAAATAAATAATTTCAAAACTTCCCTTTTCGCGCTTTTGTTTTTGCAAATGTAGAAACGAGTTCCGTCAGGGTAATGTTTCTAGCAATATCATGTTCACTTGACAAAGTAGCTAATCCAGCAACTCTTTCTTGCTGCATAGTAGTGCTCAAAAATGTTTTTATTAGTTTGAGTTTTTAGAAGCTTCGCTATAACAGTGTTGGGGACACAATCTGTTAGATTACTTTTTGCAATGTACACCTTTCAACTCGTCTTGAAATTGATTTCAGTTCACTACATACATCAACTGCATTAGATATCTTTGGAGTCTCCATGTTGCAAAGCTTTCTCAAGATTCAAGCAATGTTCAATAACTTCTTTGCTAGTTACACTCTGTAAACTCTGAACATCATAGAGAAAACCAAACAACGAACTTATTGCTTGTGTATGAGTAAATCTTTCATTAACCGATTGTATTGCTGTGTCAAGAATAGCAAAGTAAAAGTTTGTTTTGAATTTTTCTTTTGGATCTTGAAGAGGTTCATCATCTCCTTTATACGTTAATTGTTTATTCTTTTTTCTGATACGGGTTGGTTCTGGTTCAAAAAGTGAAGGTATCTCTAAACTGACTGCAATTTCAACTGCATCTACTAATATTTTCTTAGACTCCATTCATTTCTGCAATTTACAAGAAACTTCTTTATTTTTATAAGTTTATGGCGCCATCTAAATCTTTTGCCTGAAGCTGCTTACTAGTCATATTGATCTCAAATAACACGTCGTACCACACAATCAGAGAAACGACAAACTAAAAACTAAAAATAGCGTTTGCAATAAACCGTGGATCTACCCGTGTAGATGCACGGTAAGCAACATTTAACAGCATTATTAACAGCAAAATTCAATGCATGGGCACAGCAAGGAATAAACAATGCTCGGGGATTGACATCTAAAATTCTTCGTTGGACAACCTTATTTTTCCCTCTCATATTTCTGCCATTGTCATATCCTTGACCGCGTAAGTTTTCAATAGATAAAGACATCTTGCCTAACTGCTTAATGATAGTTTCAGCTATACCAGCACCAGTTGTCTCCTTTAAAGGCACAAAATCTAAGAAATGTTCTTTTATAGATACTGTTGCTGCAATGCCATTTTCCGGATTTGAAATCACATCCAAAAAGCTCATGATCATAGTCATTTGTTCAGCATGACCAGTATCAGGTGTGCAATCTATTATTATTGAAAAGTACTAAGCATCACGAGCAGATATTAGAATTTTTTGTTTGATTGCATTGGATAAAAGATGAATCAATTCATTTTGTATGTCTTTGCCTAGGTAATGTACATGTGTTTCATTGCCTTTAATCTTTCGAAGATGCTCATCTATAAGTTGGTCAAAAAAAGCTAAAAGTTCCACAAATTTCAGAAAGTTTCGGTTATCAGCATTGTTCAGTTTGTCATGTGTTCCACGAAAAGCAAGATTTTGTATACCAAGTACTCTAACTAAAGCTATCAGCCGTTTCAAGTTTGCTGCCAATACTGTTCTTCTTTTTTAACAAGAAATAAATGTTCGGCATCAATTGTTTTATTGTTTCGCACTCGCAGCTTAAACTTTTTCCATGACTGAAAATTCGCTAGATGTTCACTGCGTTTCTCATGCCCTGACAGAATTGTGGACATGCTTTCCCAATCATGTGAACCATTGGAAGAAAGAGATGACGCAGCTGTTGTGCTACTGGTAAACAGTTTGCAGTATAAGCAATACACAGAGTCATTACTTACAGAATACTGCAGCCAATTCCTGCGACTTTCATCTCCATCGACAAGCCGGCGATTGTAATGGTTTTTTGAGATTTTTTTTTGCATACTGTCCTTAGGAAAGTCAAACTGATCGACTTGCTTTGGTCCATGTTCTATCAAAAGTTGTCGCATTTCATCATCAAATACGACCCAAGTAGCCGAATCGCTATAGTTAACATAGCTATAGTTAACAAGACTAGAGAATTTATCAATTTTATGCACTTCAGATTGTTTGTGTGCTACGTGTATTACATTATGTAAGTCAAACTCTTTTGATACTATCATCTCATCGGCTTCCCTATCTGCTTCAACTTGAATTTTTAACTCATCTGTGCCATTTTTATTTTTCTGCCGTAAACATAAATACTTTAACAAAGAACCAGCCTGTTTTTTTTTCATACCGTTTTTAGTCTTTAGGAAATCTTTATCGAATTACTTTTTAAATTTTTAAATTTTCAAAACATGTTAACGCTTAAAGCATTAGTTTTAAACGATTGAAGCACACGCTTTTACTGTTTAATTTTTCAATTCTAATTTATAAGTTCGCTTTAAGGTGTGAAATAACTAAAAAAGTAATAATTAAATGCAAAAATTGTTTCTAAATATTATTTGAGGTAAGAAAATCAAAACAAATAGAACAATAAGGCCAAAAGTTATTCATAAATTTGTTTATTACTAAAGGTGCAATCGACATTAACAAAAGGATTAAACTTTCGGGCAACATTTTGAAATTTCTTTAAAGTTTACTTTTCAATCGACTTCAACTAATTAATTAGCAATGAATCTTCCTTTTTTGTTTACAATTTCTTTCAACTGCTTGACAAAATTTTACCCGGTTTTGACACAAAAAACTCATTCAACCAAGCTGTCAGTTCTGCTTCAGTATAAAACAAAACTCCGCGCAGAGCATCTTGTTTTACGGACGGTGTCGCTTGCTTACCGAGGCAAAGCCATTAATTGCACTGCTTCGTACCAGTGTGCAGGCACCTTATTTTGTCACTAGATTTGGTAAAGAAATAGTTGTTTGTGTTCATTAATTGAACGGTAACGAGCAAGAAAACCAGTGATGGTTTTTGACGATGTCACTTATAACATGCGGAAATCATACTTCACACTTTCGAACCTTTCCCATCAAATGAAGATGCTTCTCTATAGCATTTTGGAGCATGGCATTTTCTCTGGCAATTCTTTTGTCGTTTGACGCGACTTTTCATCCAAAAGTTTGTTTTATCACTCTTTATCAAACTCGTTCGTGATTGGAAAAAAGTATGTAATTGCATGAGGAATTTTTAAGCTTAAGAAAAACGGCGCGAAGTTAGTTGCCCGTTAACAGACTTTTAAAATTGGCAGTTAACAGACTTTTTAAAGATATTACACTCTGATCAAAACAGTCTGTAATAATCTCTCGTAAAAACAAAGGTGTTTATTTTGAATTTTTCTCTGGTAAAGTTTCAGCTGTTTAAAGCAGCAAAACTAGTTTTGACAAAGAGCATTCCTTCTAGCATGCAGATAAGAAATGGTTGTTTTTTTAACTATTTTACTCTTATTTTGATTGATGGAAACACAATATATCATTTAAAAAAAAAAAAATTAAAAACAAATATTTGGTCAATAAGCTTAGTTCACATACAAAATTTTTTCTTCTTTTACCTATGCCTACTCATAAGCAAGAACACCAGGGTGTGTCTACATTAGGTATAGCGAATGATATTCATCACAATACATAAAAACATGGAATCAAAAATATCCGGTATGTTATTTTATAGGTCCAGTTTTTCCACGTTACTAGATGTTACCCCTTGCGTTGAAAGAGAAGATCCAATGCAGATGAAAGCTTCTTATGTGGGAGAACTCAATTCTAAATATGTTGGATTCCCAAACTCTTTTATTTTATCTCTGTTTGTAGCTTGCTTAGCTAGTTCTGTTGTTAATAAGGCCTACAGAGCCAATCTTCAAAAACGTCTAGATTGAATGGATGTGTTTAGCATTCTCAGCATTGATTTTTTAAATATGCATTCTTTAAAAGACCACTATTTAAATGTGTCAAAACTCTATCTGGATGTTTTCATACCCATGCCTTAATCTTTTGATCATAATATATTTGTAAGGGACTGAAAATCTAACGCCAAGTAGTTGGATAGCACACTGTGTATAGTGTGCAGGAAAAAAAATAGTACAACTATTCTTTTCGCATATTCCAAAAACTTCCAACCTTTTATGACTTATATGCCAATAGAAGAAGTTTTGTCACTTTTCAACGCACTCGAATAGTGATCAAAATGATTATGGCATTTTAAAATAATTTCATTCGCCATCCACTCTTTTTCCTGGAAAAACTCATTACTGCCTTTTGTAGCATTACCCATCATCTAACTAAATTTTTCTTTTTTGAGGAAAAAATAATAATAAACGACAAAAATGTTCAACTACATTCAGAGAGCATACAAAAGAATCAAATAAATAGGAGAATTCAGTGGTGCTGAATATGGTCAGCACTTTACTAGCAGTAAAGTGCTGACCATGTTCAGCACCAATGAGTTCTCCTATTTATTTCGCCTTTTAAACCCAATAATTTTGGGGCCTATTTTACACTCTTCTTAAACAGATACATCCACATCGTATATGTCTTCAAGGGAGGTTTATACTGCTCCAATATTGCAGATAAAAGTAACAGTTGATGTTGTTTTTATTAAAACCCTGTCCACAAGTAAATGACCTATTTTCTGTTGTTCTCGATGAAACTTGTGTATTACATTTTGAATACCCGCTTTACTATTCTTTACAAGCCATTCAAAAATATTTATTAACACTATGCTCAAAATTATTTTTCCTACCATTTAAAATGCCAGTTTGATCAAAACACATTGCTTCATATCCTTAAAATGCGTACTTAATTCAGCTTCTAAGATGTGATTTAATATTGCTCTATGACCTCCTAAATCTCTTTATGAGATTTTGGAGGCTTTTTAAGGTTTTTCTGTGTAATAGCACTATTTCTGCAACCTTAAAACTAAAAGGTACTAGAATACACTGCTACATTATTTTGTACACCAATTAAGTCCTAAAATAGTAGACCTTTACCAAAATGTGCAGTTCATCAGTAAGCTATCAAAGGAATTCAAAAGTATTTTAACAAATGTACAAAACCTGCAGATTAAATGAATGAAAATTTTATTTCTGTATGACGTGTAATAAAATTGTAATTCTGAAATTTTTAAGACATTACAAGTACGACGCCACACACAGAAGTATACGATTATTGATAGCATCAGTCTCCCACTGAATGTCAATGAATAAATATTAAAAATATATTGTTTATCAATTTCTAATGGCTAAGATCAAGTGTAGCTGGCCTAGGCCGGTGTGCTTGTATTAAACTGATACTTTTATTTCTTGCCCGCTCTTCAAAGGGTAGGCAAACTCAGGGTTGACGTGCTTCTGGGTCTTTCCTGGAGAGGAGTGGGCAGTCTCAAGGCATTGGCCAGAGGATTGTAAACACTAATACCTAATATCTATGGCATTGCCAAAGAAAAAGAATTGTATTAACCACAGTTATAATTTGTTTTATTTTCAACCCTCCGTTGGACACATATTTTTAAACCTTAGTCCGAACACTTGGGACCTGACTGGACCCCTATACATTTTGTATAAAAGCGAATGAAATAAGATCTGTGTTAACCATTGAATATGAAACTATTTAACTTTTTCAAAGTTCTAAGAGGTGCACCAATGAGGTACAAAGAGACGTTAGCCTATTTTATATATAAGCCTCTCTCTCTTCATTTCATATATTATAGCAGTACATATGTTGTTATTGAATAACCTCAATGTATTACAACACAAAACTTAATGAGTTGCATTTTTTGATACTGACAATAATAAATGCAAAATAAGTGGCAAAAATGTTTTGCTGCAGCTTGTAAGCAATTATGCGAACACTTATGAAACAATCGTGGCTGACAGTTTCATCATTTCATTAGAAAAAGACTTCTCAATCTCGGTTTTCATACCTCTGAAACGTTCGATCAAACAAAGATTTTTACTACAAGAAATGTAAAAGAATACTTCTTGTCCTCTGCTGTTGTCTCTTTTTGACTTTAACGATAATTAGTTTTTAATTCGTAGCTACCTGCCCAAAAAGAATAAAGCTAGGAATTTACTACCCACCATTCACTATACAAAATTATACGAAGGCAATGCGATTTTGAATTATAATAAAAATAAAATTGGCGCTGATTGTATACAATCAGCGCCAATTTTGACCATTCAGTCTATATATAGACTAAATGGTCACCCATTATTCATTAAAACAGCCAACCAATAGATTGACTTTCTTTTGCATATGTTAGATGTTATGGAAAAAAAGCAATAGACTTGATAAATATGACGTAAGACACACATCTCTTATCTATCAGAAATATTATTACTTTCAAACACTGAATGAAAAATAATCATGTCATCAAAAATTTACCATCTCATTTGGCTTTCGAATCGTTTTAATGGTGAACCCAGCCAACTTCTAGGAAATACAATGCTAACTCAAACAAGTTGACCCTACACGCACAAGGAAAGTGAGACTTTAAACATAGTTTACAAAGAGGTGACAATTTGCGATGCAAAATTCGAAATTTCTTTTCGAAATACTCAAATCCAGTATGTTCACAACATTCAAAAGTTGTATATACTTGCTTTAGTTGGAGCTCTAATAACTAATAAATCAACTCTGTTTCGTATTTAATCATAAAATTTATTGTAATTTATTCCCAGACGAAATTGAAATGAATCAGAATTCATGAATAAATAAAGAAAATATCAAAAATATATACAAAAGTCTTTATTTCTCCGAACTCAAAATCATTTTGAAATTTTTTTTCAGGTTTATAGGTAATTAAGCACGATAATTAAGAAAGATAAGATATTGAGTACTTCTACAGAAATATCGTGTGAAGGTCTTTTTCCCATATAAATGCATGTAAATGTTTAGGCACAGGCATATGTTTAGGCATGTGTCTGAAATAAGGTAGACTTTCAAAACAGTGCCATCTAGGAGATTTCATCACTTTGTGAACAAACGTGTGATGCATGAAAATTAATGCAATGAAATTAGACAATAAAATTTTAGGAAGCTACTTGGAATCACAAGTTACTAAGTTGCTTATTAATAAATCAAATTTACACTAGATGTCAAAAAAGATCTAGCCAGACCTATGTCTCCGACGGAAGGTTAAACAACGTAAAACTTCAATTTGTAAAGAAACCAAAAAAAAAAAAATTGCCTTCGATATTAAATCACAATGTATCACCTTACTAGCAAACATAATTATTTATCATTCTCTTAAAATATATTTCCAAAAACTCAATTGGTTTGTCCGATTTTATTTATAATGAAATATAAAATAAAAGCTTCGCATTTAATTTGCTAAGGTTTGTCGACTTCTGACCATCTGTGAAATTAGAGGAGAAATGAAATAATTATTATTGTGTATTAATGTTTGTTGTAATCTTTATAATATCTGTCTATAAAAATCCTAATACAGCAGCGGCCCAGTAGGCATTGGACGTCTAAGGACGTGTAAGATGTCCATAGACGTCTACTGGACGTCAAGGACGTCCAATGCTTACAGGGGGGGGGGGGGGTTGATTAACTACATCTGCATATCCCAAAAGTTCATATATGTGAATGGCGCATAAGGCTCTTTTTTTTTATACCGTATAAGTATTTCATATTATTATATCGCAGTGTGTATAAATATTTGTATACATAGCTCATAAAGTTTGATTCCCTCGAGATGTTTCATTTGACAAGTTTACCAAAGAGCTTTATTATCGTTAAGAATTAAAGGCAGGAAAAAAAAAAGATATTGATCAAAGCTAACACATTAAAATAGTCATCGATTTCTGGTAGCTTATTAATTTTATGGTTTTTTCATCAAGTTATACTTTTTTAACTGTTGTGGTAAGTAGTTAAAAAGCTAATTTTTATCGCTTTTCTAGCAGTCAGTTTGATAAACCTGCTCAAGACATAGGTTTCACTTTATCATTTATAAAGAAGGCGCGCAAAGTAAAATTGTTTGTGAAACTTTTATTACGAGATAAATGAGTTTTTTTGTTTTTTCTTCCATAGTAGAAGTTGATATCATAAACAAAATTTAAAAAACTTTTGTATCAAAATAAAAAAGTTTTTATTTGTAAAAATAAATTAGCGGGGGATATCAACTTGTTTAAAATATAGTGGCACGTCCAGTTAAAAAAAAAGAATAATCTTTGGTCCCGGGAAGAAAGGGCTTAAGTTCATTTTTTGCACAATTGTTATATATATATATATATATATATATATATATATATATATATATATATATATATATATATATATATATATATATATATAGTAAATACGGCGAAGGATGACAACTTTGTTGGTACTTAAAGTTTCATACCGGCGTGCCGGCAATCATCAGCCAAAATGCATAATGTATTTATGTATTTTGGATGATGATAATGTATTTATGTATTTTGGCTGATGATTGCCGGCACGCCGGTATGAAACTTTAAGTACCAACAAAGTTGTCATCCTTCGCCGTATCTTCTATGTAATTGCTCTTGCCAGAAGGCTATTGAGCACTCTCGAGTGAGGAAGTCTTTTACTAATCATAAATATATATATATATATATATATATATATATATATATATATATATATATATATATATATATATATATATATATATATATATATATATACAGTATTGGACAAAACATTTGCAACCAACATCGAACAATGCTAAAAAGTGTTCCTAATTTTACGTCTTAAAAACGAAACGAACTATACTACCACAGCAAACAGTTCAGAAGTCTGGAGTCATAGCATGCCATGACATGAGCAATCAGCTGACAGGTGACAGCACACAGTCAGAATTTCATTGACAAGTACCATTTTGCAGCGGACAAAACAAGTGCAACTTTTTTCGTTTGTTTCATTTTCTTAAGTCTGGTCCGTGTCAACGACACGGAAGTTTTTTAATAATTAAATGAAGTATCCAGAAGTTTCCAGAAGTTTCCAAAAGCATTCAGAAGTTTCCAGAAGAAGCATCTGGAAGCATCCAGTAGCATCCAGAAATATCCAGAAACATTCAGAAGCATCCAGACGCATCCAGGAGCTTCCAGAAGCATTGAAAAGAAGCATCTAGAATCTTCCAGAACAGGTTCACAAAGGTTCATTTTACTATATAAGAGACATGTAAATCGACATGTAATTCAGCCAGTACATGGAAGTCAGTCAGTATTATCAAAACAGTTTATCGAAGTGAGTTTTATCAAAGTGTTTTATCGAAGAACATCAATACCAGAAGTGAAATACAACAAGTGTTTCTTTATATCAATACAGTCCACATCTAACCAAGACGTTTTGTTCCACAGAGCATTATTGTATCATTACAAGGTAAATGTAACACGGTAAGCCTTGAGAAGCATGATTATTTGTTTTTATTATTTTTATGACTTCAAGTGCAAAAATGGCTCCCGACAGTCTTGGATTGGAACTAAGAAAGAAAATTATTGGCGATTACGTAAGTAGAATGTCACAAAAAAGTACTTGTGATAAATATCGCGTGAAAAAATGGACCGTATCAAGACTATATTCCGAATATGGTTCTATGGGGAAGTTGGCAGCAGATAACAAAGGTGAAAGACCGCGTTCCACCACTTCTAGAGAGGATTCTATGATCGTCAGATCCGTCAAGAAGGATCTCTGGATATCATCAGTCGAGATACAAAAGCAATTAGAGCTGCCTGTATCGGACCGAACAATCAGACGACGTGCTGTTGAAGCCGGATTGTTTTCTCGACGCCCTGCAAAGAAGCCGCTGATTTCACTAAAAAACCAGAAGAAAAGACTCCTGTTTGCTACATCTCATATTGACTGGAATGTACAGAAATGGCGAACTGTCCTGTTCAGTGATGAATCGAAGTTCAACATCATTGGGAGCGATAGCATTTGCCGTGTACGTCGACCGGCCGGAAAACGCCTCGATTTACGTTACTGCCATAAGACCGTGAAGCATGGTGGATGCAATGTAATGGTCTGGGGGTGTTTTACTGCTAACGGTCTAGGTCCAACACATCGAAACGATGGAATAATGGACCGTTTCATGTATAAAAAAATCCTGAAAGATGTTATGTTACCTCATGCTGAATGGAATATGCCAATAAAATGGATTTTTCAGCAAGACAACGATCCGAAACACACTGCAAAAGTAGTCAAGCAGTGGTTCCAAGACAACCACCTATTGGTGATGGATTGGCCGCCTCAATCTCCGGATCTCAACCCTATCGAGAACCTGTGGGAGATTGTCAACCGCAGAATTAATCGTGAAGGTGTTCGTAATAAGGATCAACTCTTTGAACAAATCCAAAAGGCCTGGGCAGCGATTCCACAAAGTTTCAGTGATCACCTGATCAAATCTATGCCTCGAAGATGCAAGGGTGTGATCGACAACAAAGGATTCGCCACGAAATATTGGTAGCGAAATACAGCTTGGTCAACATTTTGTCGAGTAGCACTTGTTTTGAAAAAATGCAGCCCTTTTATATAAAGAAACTAAATTAGCATTATTTGGTTGCAAATGTTTTGTCCAATACTGTATGTATATATATATATATATATATATATATATATATATATATATATATATATATATATATATATATATATATATATATCCTCTATACATATATATTATGCCCAAGCGATATATTGTTGCACATCCTATTTTTACGGAGAATGAGGTTTTCGACATCCCTAATCCGATTGGGTGGGGAAAATATATTTTCTGCCAAAGTACCTCTGCAAACAAGTTGATATGCCCCGCTAATTCTAAGCGTTCGGATTGTTTGACAAGTTACAAATCACTTGCCGAAATATTACCACAACTTGTGCAGGCAGATTTGCAACCGCCTGGATTTTATATTCAACGATTAGATGATGGCAGTGGCTTTGAAAGTACTTTGATTGCGAACAAAGCTAAGTGGCATAAACCCTGCAGAATGTTTTACTATTCCACTGAACTCAATCAAGCAGCTAAACGCCTTTGTTGCGCATCCCTAGCTGCAGAGGGTGAATCCTTATTAAATGAAGCCCAGGCACCTAATGTTGAGCACAGTTCATCAAGGCGATCAATGTCAAGTGATATGAGAAAATCAAATTTGCTTTACACACAACCGGTTTGTTTTATTTATGATACCAGTGAGTCAAAAGACTCATCGCACAGCGTCTGTACCACGGATCTGGATATTAAAGTCCGCGAGTGTCCTATTACCTTGGGTGATTCTACATTATTGACCAAGTTGAGCGACAAGTTGCTTTTGATAGACGCATGCGTGCTGAAACGCAGCAAGTAGAAGATGAAGTTGACTGTGTACATGGTATTGTTTTTGCTCAGTTAATCGCTTACATTGAAGAAACAAGATCAGAGAATGGTATTACACCCATCTTCAAACTAGGTGATTTAGCTAGACTATATGTTGATCGCTTGTCCCGACTAACTGAAAATAGGCTACATACATCAACTCAGCGTATGCATAGCACACGTTTGAAAGAAAGGCTACAAGCCCATTTTCCTAACATGCATGCACAACAGGAAGGTCAAGATGTTTTACTTATTTTTAATTGTGGCATTGGTCCAGCACTTCTTAAAACCTGTCAATATGACTGTGATCGTGATGCATTGTGTTTGTCAAGGGCTGCGCAGATTATACGCCAAACCATATTTGACACCGCTGAACCTTTTACAGGTACATTTCAGCCAGGGTGTCAGGAAAGGTCAGTATCAAAAAACCTCCTTGCACTCATTAATATGATACTAGAAGGTCCAAGCATTGAAGGTCCAAGCATTATATACAAACCAAGCCAATTATTACTCCTGCTGCACTTACTATAAGCCAGCTACTTACTTTTAATAGTGTAAAGTATAAGCGATTAGAGAAATCTAACTCTTCTGTTGTTAAAAGTAGACGAATTTAATCACAAGAATCTCCATTACCTCTGTATATTAGTTTGCTTGTGCATGGAACTACAAGAAAACAACAGGATAGCATTTATCAGCTTCCTGAAGCTGATAATGCTGTCCTGAGTTAATTCAGTGCGGATGTAAGACAAGTTGTGCAATACACGCCCATGTAAATGTGTTCGTAACAGCTTAAAATGTACTGCTCTTTGCAGTTGTCAAGGAGACTGTACCAGATATTGAAATGTAACAATGTATTTTTGATTGATATGTAACAATGTTGTTTTGGCTTCTTAGCTGTTTTAAACTTTTTTATTGAGTAACAAGTTTTTTAGAGATATTTAATAAAAAAATTAAAAATTTTTTCTTTTTAAAAAAAAGCAGGGGGAGGGGGGTACTTCTTAAGCAAGAGGGCCGTGCCCAAGCCCCTTTGCCCCTCATTGGCGCATATGTGAGCAATGTATACTTCGAATGATCTACCATCCCTTAAAGTTTTGCCAAGATTAGTTAAATGGATTAAATTTAATAGAGTTTTTATAAATCCAAGATGGCGGTAACTGCCATCATGGATTCAAGACAGTTCTGGCCATGCTATGATTTGCCACCATATCATAAAATAATCAGCATAATTTTCTGAGTTTTTGGTGAAAATTTCATGCTATTATTCACTTGTGCACAGTTTTAGTCATTTTTAATGCTAATCTGCTGCACTATGGGATAAAATTCAGAGCCTAAATTAAATTATTGGCATTTTTGTGAAGCAAAATATTAAGCAATTGTTTGAACTGAAGTAAGCTAGCGTGAGACTCTTAAAAAGAAATGAGAAAATATTAAAACTATTCATGAGCGGTCCAGTTTTTAGCAGTGTGTTGTGTAAAGGACGGAGCAGAAAAACACATGAGTTAGCTATAGATAAAGAAATTTTTTTTTATTTAAGAAAAATAACGAATTTGTCGACAAACTTTTTTTCACTTAACTAGTATAGCCATAAGAATACATAGCTTGGCCGGTTAAACCATTTTCGGCCGGTTGAAAATAATTTTCGGAAGAGTCCCTCGTTTTTAAACAATTCAGATGGAATTTATGTTAAAAGTTGTTTAATTATCTTTCCCAGACCACCAATTATTATATTAAAAGCATAAATTGTTGAACTTACTGAAGAACAGTAAGTCAGCTCATTTATAATTTTGAAGTACAATCTTTTTTTAAAATGAAGAAGAAGGTATCTGTTTCCAATTCAAAATTAGAGCAGTTGATTTAAAGGCTGTTGTTGTTCTTCTTACTAAAATTGAAAATGGGAATGCATTAACTAAACTTAGAAGCCAGCGTTGCATAAAAAAATGAGTAGCATTTCTTAAAAAAATGTATATACGAAAAGGACCAAACAAGCCACACGAAAACAACACAATATCTAACAACAGCAAAATGCAGCAGCAAATGCTGAGCTCTTGTTTTGGAAATAATTTAACTTCAAATCAAACATGGAAAGTTTTTTTACAGGAAAATTCAATTTGCAGGAAAATTAATAAATAAGGACCATAGCTCATTTCGCAAATAAACGAGTATTTTTCAATTTGACTTTTTTAGCCAATTGATGAATTGTTCGATGTTTAGTTATGTTGAGATTTTTTTCTCCATTCTGAGTTGAAACCGTCAAATTCCTCAATCGTTTCTTTGTTAACAAATCAAGGTTCTGAAAAAAAGCTAACACAAAATCTTCAACTCGCCAGACTACACTTATTCTTTAAATTGTAAATAATCATAACTTAAAGCTCACCAATTTATTCCAGTTTTTTAAAACTACATTTGCTGCAATAAGGTTAGAACTGTTTTCGGTCAAAAATGATACTTAATTCGGAAGCAACTGCAACTTTACACAACGTTCGAAGTTTTTATAGAGATTTACAGTCATTTCAGGCGAATTTTCCTATTCATAATTTTATGGTCAAAGGAACAACACATCTTGGTCAGATGTACAACTTACACCTAGCATGATTGATCTGCTGTCCATTTTTTTTTAAAAAGCTGATTTTTCTTCGTCGAATTAGGGAAAACTATTCAAAAGTACAACTCAAAAGATTTATTTTCAAAAATTTATATTTAGGCCGGACATGAGAGATCAAAATAGTCTTTTAATAGCTTAGATAGGTTAAATCGTTTAGACAAAAAACTCCTTGAATAAAAACAGGTTCCCCTACTCTAATGACTTGAATTGAAAGGCTGTTAAAGGTACAAAATAGGTTCTCCTACACTTATGTATGCAGACCTGTAGTTTATAGTAATGAAAGTAATTTCTAAGGAATAAACAGGAACTCTAAGGTTCTTATGAAAAGATTATGGCAATTGCTTTGTCGCACCAAGATGATAATAAAAAAAAATTGGTTTTTGGAATTGATTTTTTATTTATTGAAATAGATTTATGCTTGGTGAAATCAACTAATGCCTCTAAGTAAAAACACAAATTCTCTAGTGTCTACTTAGAAGCATTATTTGATTCGAACTATTTTAAATACCAATTTTGTTTTAAGCTGTTGCGCCTATTTTTAACGCATTTTTTTTTAATCCATTATCAAAAATCAACTTTTTGTTTAAAAGCTGACTTATCAGCAAAATCATATAATTTGATTTGTTTGCAACCAAATTGTTTCCTTTTAAAAATACGCTTCTCGACACTACAATTAGTAAAAAATTGCATTACCAGCGGTTACAAGTTATTACAAATACAAGTTTTATGAGACCATTTTTAAGGTCTCATCATTATTCTTTATATTCAATATAGTCAGATGAAACTCAGCACAGGGCGTGGTTTATACACCAGGTAGAAATCAAGAACTGATAAAAGTAGCAAAAAACTGGACAGGTGGTATTTTTCGTTCACCTATATCATCAAGATTGCCGTAGAGTAGTTCAGTTCTTCTCTTTTTGTTCTGGTGTCTCATAAAACGTCTGATAAATATCCTGAAGAAAATATTTCTTATACAATGTCTGGGCAAAGTTCCTCAGCTTCAACATTTGAAAATGAGTTAGTTAAAAAAGGTAAGGAAGCGGTTTTGTAATAGCGTTTTCTTTCATTCTATGATGGCGATAATGGCGATGATGATGATGATGATGATGATGATGATGATGATGATAATGATGATGATGATGATGATGATGATGATGATGATGATGATGATGATCATCATCATCATCATCATCATCATCATCATCATCATCATCATTATCATCATCATCATCATCATAATGATAATGAGTAAAATATATATTTTTAGAAATGTTGTTCAAAGCATTGAGTTTAACTTTTATAATCCTTGCCGTTTTATGTCTATACCAGGTCATTAGGTGACTTTTTACTTTTATTAAAATAATTTAATTCAGTGAATGTTTTTAAATTTGTTCAAATAATTTTAATCGCGTATTTACAATTGCAGAAATTTTCGGTGTTTTATTTAAAAATCATGAAAATAGGAAATAAAAAAATCAACGTAACAAAACATCACCTAATTCACCATTATTTTTTTGAGTACCTCTTTTCCAAAAAGACAGCGCAATACTTATTTTTTATTCTAATTTAATAATTTCTCTCAGTTTCTCTCATTGGTAACAGGTTTAAAATTGTTTGAACGCATTTCTCACTATGTGCTTGAGTGCTAATTTCATTTCTTTTGAAAGTGTGTGATTTCATAGTTTTGATAAGTTTATTTATAAAACAATTAAAGTATACGTTTATCCTCTCTTTGTTTCAATTTATGTTTTTTAAATTACTTGTTACAATTCCATTTTAGAAACTGCTATCAAATCAAGAAGTTCCAACATAGGATGAATGAAAATGACAATCGTAAGCTGCTATTTTTTATACAACTTTTTTTCGTTTTTAATTAGAGAGTTAAGAATTCCACCTTTTAAAAACCAATCCCTTCCCACCCAACATAAGACGTCTTTAAGACGTTTTTGAGACGTCTAGACAACTTAAAGATCACTTAAAGACGTCTTAAAGACGTCTTATGTCGGCTGGGTTTCTTCCTTTTATTTCTTATAGTCTTTCCCAGAACCCTTTCTGCCCCACATATCTAATTTTTTCTGGAACAGTTATTTTTTCTGATAATGGTTTTTCTTTTTGTAAAAATGTTTCTTATTAGTGAAAGGTATTTTTTCCTTTCATTTTAAGGCTTTCAAGGTAACATTGAAGTAAATGAAGCACCTAAAAACAATACGGAAAACAAACCAACTGTCGATTTATGTTCCAAGAATCCATTATATGTTGAAACTGTGGAAAATAATTGTGAACAAGTAACTAAAGTTGGTAAGTTATTTTATCTATTTACTTTTTTTTTTATGAATAAAAACTGTTTTTTAGTGTGAAATCTAAAGCTGCAATCCAAAAATATCTGGGATCAATCTACCGCCGTATCAATCCTTGAAAATCAGCACCAATTATCAAAGATATGTTTTAAAGTTTCTTATAAATTTTAATTTTTTTGTATAATCTTTTATTGCCATTTTTATAGAATCTCAAGATTTAACTGAGAAAAAAATAGTTTTGAACGATTACGAACTTATAGACGACTTCAATCCTAAAAAAAAAAAAGGTATGGAAAACCTTAGTAATTATCAAGAAATAAATGATTTTCAACAGCTAACATGGAACAGTAAGTATTGTTTTTTCCAGTAGAACTTTTCGCGTAAGCAATTATCAAAAATTATTAACATTTTGCATAAATACTTGACAATTTTTTTTCCTACAGCCTCAAAATACGCTGATGCCGGAGAAAATGATAACGCAATTGTGAACATCGATGAAAGAAGCGTCAATGCAAATCAAGGCAATTATCAACCTCTTTTAAAAGTGTCAAAGAACAACAGTTATCAAGAGCTATCCTTCAAAAATCGCCGCAATTTGTTCAGTCGGCCGTTTTGGGCTTTTATCGAAGAGGTTCGTAAAAAGAGATTGTAACAGTACATCACTTGCGGAAGTTTGCATATAAATGGACAGAAGCCTTGTAAATATTTAGAACATCTGTTGAGCAAAAGCTAATTTAGATCCATGTAAAAAAAATTGAGAAAAAATTAACAATACGTGTAATTTGACTGTAATCTCTTATGTTAGACTACAATATTTAAAATAAATATAATTTTTAGTGGTTATGAATTTCAGTTTGAATTAAGTTTCAACTTTTTATAATAAAAAATGTTACAGTACCAACCCTTAACAATTCACTCAGTGGTTGTCCAACGCGCTGGTCGGTTTGGTATAAAGCACTTACTTTTCAGTAACACGTCTAATAAGTTGGGATGGTTTAGGCTGAACCAACTATATTTTTGGTTTCTTTTACACTGTTATAGGCTTCGGTAATTAAATTTTGTTTTAAGTTGAAAGCAAGATGCTTGTGATTTAAACATCTAAATTGTACTTTTAGATGTTAAAATATATTTTAACTTTTCCTCTAAACTTCTTTTGATTACTTAAAGGTACAATCTTTAATTGATTGTTTTCTTTTTTGTCTTTTTTAACTTATTGTTTATCCTTTATATCTCTAAAGCCCTGAAGATTTCAGGTGGCTAAGACAAGTGTAGCTTATTTTAAAATGTTCAGATTGTTTTTTTTACAAAAAATTAATTCTTTTTTCAGATTTCCAACTTCCTTTACCCTTAACGTACAATAAAATTTTTTCTAGTACCTTATAAACTTGGATTAGTACTTGATATAACCTCGATATGTTAGCATTAGCGCATTTTTAAGAGGCTAAGTTGATTTTTAAGTAAAAGAAACAACTGCGTGCTCATGGTTTTTTAATAGGACCTTTAGCAATTAAAAGAGAGCTAAAGAAAAAGGATTGGAAACTATTTTAAGTTGAATGTCAAAAGGGAGTTGTTATAGTTTAATTCTTACAACATTAAAAAAAAAAATAAATTCGAATATTTATATTCGAGTTTAAAAGTTTTATTTTAGAGTCGTATAAATGAAAAAAAACCTTTCTAAATTTGTTAAAGTGAATTAGTTTTGGAAATTAGTTGCTAAAGTAACCTTATATGTATATTTACCGATTGAGTTGATCTCTTGTAACAACCTGCTAACTGCGTTATTTCCGACAACAACTTTACATTACCTGTATTTTCAAAATTGTCTTGTGACAAAACGTATTTCTCTCAACTTGTTATAAATTCTACATGCTGTCAAAGTTCTTACATATTATGATTACATGTTATGATGACATGTTATGATTAAAAACCTAAAAGATTTAACTTTAATTATTTATCCATATATCTTTTTTTCCAAAATATTCAATGAGCAACAAATACTCTCTCAAATAAAAGGTTCGTTCTAATTATTAATTCTTTTTAATTTTTTAATTAAATCCTTGTTTGTGACCGAGTTTCTCTAATCAAACTCATGTTGAATTTTCTCCCAACAATATCATGCAAACAGATATAAGCTGATTATATAAACACACACACTAGTTAACTAAAACATTTTCATCTGAAAAAAGACGAGCTAATATGATAAGATTCTATCTAAAAGTAAAAATATCATTCGGTTGTACCAACTCGTTCTTTGGAACAATAAAACGAGATGCATGCGGTTTAGACAGTTTAAAACAAAAAAAAAACAACATATTTTTACTTTACAAATGTTTCCAATTTAAAACTTTACCTTAAGATAAAACTGAAAATTTAGTGAAGTCTTAACTAATTAAACTCTGTTAAAAATTATTCCGAAAACAAAAGAACATTTTAATAACTTTTTATTACGCAATGCAATAGTTGCGGTTTTTACTTTTTTAGTTTAGATACATAAAATATGATTCAAATAGATAGTCTATTTTGCATGCTGCAATTTCTTTCAGGAGGAAGTTGAATGTGGATAGCAAACTTGATCAGACCACTCGAACTTCTAGCATAATAAACTCACCTGAAGGGAAATTGTTCAAAAAATCTATCTACTGGAACCTATTTGACTCATAGAACCATCCCTTTCATCGGCACAAATGGTTTATTACTTGAAAAAGAAACGTTCAGTGTTTTACAAGAACTTAACAGTGTTAAAAGTATTAAGGTAGTTCTTCTTTTTAATACTGGTAATAATTAGTCTTGTTAATATTCACACAAAGCTTTGTTTGAACATGTCACAAATCCAATAGTTGATGGGTATATTCCAGAAGAAGAACTAAAAGACCTTAGAAGTGATCAAAGACTTTTATTTGAGTATTGCAAAGGAATAGGGTCTGTTGAAGTTGCTGATAAATGAGCTGCTTGTAAAATTGGCCTACTCAACCATGCAAGGTTGTTGACGCTAACTATTCGCATTCGCTTTTTTCATACAAGAGAGAATGAACCAAACCAGTCTTTAAAAAAGCTAGTCTACTTTATTGTTCAGGTTTATGCTCCAGCATGGTTTGAAATAAAGACATTATCTACGCTGCACGACTCTTATTGTCTTCTTTTTTATGCAATTGTTCGACTAAAAATTCTCTCATTTAATGATGAGGACAACAAGATCCGAAATCAAAGTTTTCAATCAATGCTGACTCTTAGACAAACGTATCTTTTTAAATTATTAAGTTGAGTAACTTACATAAAGAAATTATTTTATTATTCTTTTAAACACAATCATGATGCAGAATTGATCACAATTTTATATTTACAGAAAAAAGTTGACCTGTCTGTAAAATAAATTTAAAAGAAATGCTGAAACAAATTTTATTGCCAATCACAGGTTACAAAAGTTGATTAACCTATCTGCTCCAGACGTTACAAAACCTCCTACTACACAAGATTTTACACTTCAAGAAATTCAATACTTCATAGATAATTCTGATGTACAAAGGAATATCATCGTTATATACTTGCTGTGATTTTGTCCCAGTAGACCAATATATAAAGTAAGCGTACCAAGTTACTGAAATTATAAATACTACGTTTAAACGTTAATTTAAAACTATATTAAGTATTTTACCTGTGGTCCAATAGTTTTCAACATCTGGTAGTTTAGAAAGCATTAATCAGGTCTCCTTAAAAGATTGTGCCACTGTGTTTTTGACTTGACATATTGCTTTATCAAGCCCATTTTTATTTGGAGAGTAAGCAGAAGAACTTTGTCCACAGGAAATTGGACTAAATTCTTCACATTGTTTACACTTAGTTCTAAGCCTTTTCTTTAAGTCCATCCTCTTTGTGATTTACAAATTCTCTGCTGTCCAAAAAGTGCAAGAGACAAGGAAACTTGTGCAATCCTTTATATATTTGCTTTTCCAGACTCAGTCAGAAAAAATAATTTGAAATACAAAACTATCAAAATATAAGCAGATTAAAAATGATTTACAATCAAGTGTCAGACAAGATGTTTTGTATCTTGTCTCTACAGCGCATGCAAAGCTTAAAACGATAACTTAATACTTGATTTAAATTCCATATTGAGAAATCCTTTTGTAAAAACTCAACAATCCTAATGTACTCAACAGTGTAAAACGTAAATATGCGTATTGTTGAATTAAAAAATTAAAAAACCTTTTATTGAATATTAATGGCAACTCAATTTACAGATTTGTTAGTGTATTTAATTTTTTAAATTTCAATCAAACATATTTTATTTAATCAAACTCATTTTAGTAAATACTTTGTGAAGAATCAGATCTGTTAACTAAAACCCCATAGCTTACCAGGAGGAGGCTGAAAGCTTAGCGTCTACTGTTTTTCTGTAAACCTAGAGTCTACTTTAAAAAATGTCTACTGTTTTTCCAAAGGTTTTAGTTGCATTAAGCATCTTTCTTTGTTTTATGGTGAGTAGCTGTTGCAACAAAGTTTCAAAAGATAAGCTTGTTGAAAATTAATGAGATTATATTATGACAAGACTTGTAACATCTTGAGTGAAGCTTGATTTACAATCAGTGGCATACAAAATGTTGCATGCCTTGTCTCTGCTGCATAAAAAACTTGAATTAAAAATTTAATGCTAGATATATTCTGCAACAGGCAATTCTTAAGTAAAAAAAAACTCAACAAAGTTAATGCGCAGTAGTCTAAAACATAAATATGCGTAACTTTGAACTAAAAAAAATTATTATTTAATGAATATTATTAGCAGCTTAATGCATAGACTTGTTCACTTGTATAACTATTTTTAATTTTTCTAATATTTTTAATCTTTTTAGTTCCTTAATTTTTTTAAGTTTTTTTAGAATTTAACTTTTTTAATTTTTTTAAATTTTAATGAAACGTTTTTTTTATAAATGTATTTTTCTCAAATATTACTTTTTTTAGTAAATACTTTGTGAAGAATCAGAACTATTAACTAAACCCCAAGGTTATCAGTATGTAAAGCCAATAATCACATTTTAATAGAGGCATTCGAAGCAGCTATAACTGCAAAAGATACAGGTTTTTGACTCAACTTGGGTTTAAAATCTGTACATCATCGATATGCAATCGAATATGAATTTTAGTTGAAAAATGATATCCTGAGTAAACAAAAACTTTTTGATATAATATTAACTATGTTTCATGTAGACGTCTTCAGTTATGTAAACAAAAGTCATCGGTTTTTTTCACAATACTTGTTAAATCTAATATAGAAATAAATTAGTAGCTACATGCCATTAACTATTCATGCACAGCCAAGTTAAAGTTAAGGTAATTCAAAAATAACATTAACAAGTACAATTTTGTTATCTGAACAATTTACACACCATGTTTGGCTTTTGTCAAATGAAATTTGAGTTTGCACTAATCTAAATATAGTTTATTTCGTCTATGGTTTTCTTTTTCTCCCTATTTTTTAACTCGGTTCTTATCTATTATTCATTTTTAATAAACTAAATAGTTATATCTTCTAATGTAATATTTTCAGCATCTCAAATTTTCGCAAATTGTCCGAAGCAATCATTCTTTCTATGTTTAAATGTATGTTTAAATTCATTCTTTCAGTAATGAAGATTTTGCTTTTTTCTCTGCTTTTCCTATATGCAGATGGCAGCATCAAACTGCGTAAGTTACTTGCTCGTTTATCTACTAAAAGTATTGAACACTTTACTCATGTAATAATGATGTATTATTTAAGCCGATCTGCCAACATTTTCTGAGGAGCCTCAAGACACATGGTTTAAAGAAAACTCGACAGCTTTTCTAACTTGTTCTGTGAACTCATTCTCAGTAATGGTGTCATATCAATGAATGTTTGAATCGAATGTTGTATCAGAATATAATAATTTGACAAGGATTCAAGTGAGTAAATATGGAGCATACAGGTGTCTTATCTCAAGCTGGTTTGGAACAATTACAAGTCGTACTGCTCAAGTAAAGAAACCAAGTATGTAGTTTATTTTAGATTTTTAAAGATTATCTTTGGTTGCCTCGTTTTGGATGTGCCATGATAGTAAAGAGAAAAAGTAAGGTTAAAAGTAACCTTCTTTTTCGTCTTTATTACCAGGCATTGTTTTCATCAGCCTTTTTTTGACAGGGTGTTTTTTTGAATTTTACTTTTATTAAAAATTGCATCTTATAAGTCATCAATAGATTAGTAAACAATCAGCATCAAAGTTAATAAACAACTTTCATAGCAAATATAAATGCTCCCTAATTGATTTAATGATCTCCCAAATACAAAAGCATGGAATTTTTAATTACTGATTTATGCTTTGGATAAATATTTTCACTTAAATGATCCTTGTAGTTGAAAAAATACTTGGTCTTCTTTTATATTGAAAAGTTTCCCAGCCAATCCTAAGTGTTCTTAGTGTCCTTTAAAATATTTCAATTACAAATATCTAAATAACAGTTTATTGTGTCATCTACATATCAGTATTCTTCCAAATAATTTTTTCTATTCATTAAGTAGAAGTTTGATCAATATAAACACTTAGTTTGTTGTTAGTTATTTTGAAGGAGTTTTTTTAATTTAAGTAGGAGTGATATTATTATCTTGAGACCTTTTTGGGGTCTCAATGCCTGTTTTTCAGTTTTCTGTAGAGTTTAATTAGAGAAATAAGCACAATTAAAAAAATTCTTTTATTTTTCTTCTTTTCTCCATAACAAGTTTTTTATTATTACCTATGCAGTTTTTTTAATTACATTTATGCATAACGACAGCAAATGAAATCAAATTCCTTTTTGAAGTCTTAATGTATAGAAACAAAATCTGGTTAATTATTATCTCATTACAGATTGAATAGTTATTGAAGTAAGTTTTTATGCTATGAGATAATATGCCCAAACTAAGTCTTCTATTTGGAGTTTATAATTATTATCCTTTTAAAGATCATATATAAGGATTTATTAAAAAAGTTCAAATTTTGGTTACTTTCATCACACATTGATTGGCACAAATTTCACTAAAATCTTAGCTTTTTGCTCATAGTAGCTTTCAATGTTTACTGTAATTGACACAAACATGGGCGCCGGCAGGCAAGGTCAAGGTGGGGCAGTTGCCCCCCCCTCCCCTGGAAAAGCAAAATAACAAATTTTGATATTCACAAAATTTCTTTTGACTGTTTGTTTCGATATCTTATCAATTTAACTCATTTATAGTTTACTCACCTAATGTAAATGACAACAGTTTAAATGAAATATTACTATCAATTGCAATGACTTCCACGATGGCGGAAGCTTTTTTATAAAGGCATATTTTATATTTTTAAAAAAAGATGTTTGAAGGAAAGTTTAAAAAAAATATGATAGAAATAGATCATAGAATAATAAAAAAGGAATAAATAGAAAAGAACAAAAGATAAAGGAGAAGTATAGAAAACAAAAAGAGGAGAGGAAGAAAAAAAAAGGAAAATTAAGGAAATAATAATAATAAAAAAGAAATCGAATTACAATAAAAAAGTTCTTACGCAAACAAATAAACTTCGAACTAACGAAGAAAGAATTGGATGCAATGATCAAATTTTTAAATTATTTTTTAATGTGTCAGTTTCAATTACTTTTTTATGCTGTTGTTTTTTTGTTTGTTGGCAAAATGTTTCTTGTTTGTATTATATTTCTATTTATTTTTTTCCAATTTATTGTCTTATATTCATTTTAATGATACTATTACCTTGTGTTTTTTGCTAGCTAAATGTTGATTATCATAATTATATATATTTAATTTGATTAACTTGAATTAACCTGCTGCATTTTAATTTTTGTTTTGTTTTTTGGAATATGTCTAATTTGTATTTAATAAACCAATGTTTTTGAACTAATCATTATATTATTATATAATTTAGCATTATTTGGTATAATTTAGCATTATTAGCATTATGAGCGTTTGTCTGGGCTTTGCATGCTGAGCGTGCATCGTGAAAAAATACGCTCCAGAAAATCTGAGTTTACGGAACAAATTGTAAATAAGTTTGGCAGTGAACGCAGACGACTACAATTTCTATTTACTGAATAACAATGATTTAACTCTTGTGTTTTTATTTTTACATTTTCTTTAATTTTCTGTTGTCACTTGTCTAATAAAATGACTTGATTAATTGATGCATTTTTGTAGTTTTTAAAATATCACTTTTGAACTTTATTTTGCCCCCCTTGAAAAAAATCCTGCCGGCGCCCATGGACACAAAATATCATAGCAGCTAATTGTTAAAATTTACATAAGTAAAAATTTTTTTGTTCAACTGTTATTGTCTCCACTTTAGTATTATTTTATATGTTTTGTTATTTTTATCATTAGTAACTTAAACTAAAGCTAATCTTTTTAATTTTCTTTTTTAAACCAGTACTTAGATTATTGTGTGTAAAAGATGTGCAGAAGATAATTTCAGAGGGAGAGTCTTTGTTTTTACCATCAGTGGAAGTTATTGAGAGCATTCCTCCTGTTGCAAATGTGTTTTGGGAAAAGAAAACTAGAACTGATGAATGGGATGTTGTTGTTAAAGATAAACATACAAAAAATGGTAGTTTGCTAATATTAGGTGCATCAAAAGAGGCAGAAGATGATACAGAGTACAGATTCACAATTCAACAGAATAATGGTGACTCTTTTATTGGCTGTAACATTCAAGTTAAAATAGCAGGTACTTTAAATAATAGTTAAAAATGAACTTTTTAAAAGACACTCAAGTACTCATGTTTTTGATTGCCTAATGAAGTTGTATGATTTCTTGTAAAAAAATGTATTTGTAGAATGCTAAATTTTGAGTTTTACTTTGAACCTTCCTGTTTACAAAACTGCAAGGTTTCCTTTGTATTTTTATTTGAAAAATGTCGTTAAGTAAGTTTTTTAAAAGTGAATTCAAACAAAAGTACAAATTTCTTGAAACAAAATCTCTAATCTAATTATTTGAGATATTTTAGAAAAAGTATTTTACTGAGTGTAAAATGTTTTCACTAAAACTTAAAAGCTTCACAGTTGTAGATTTGTTTTTAAGTTAAGTTGAGAATAATTTCAACATTCACCAAAATCCAACTTTAAGTATTCAATATGGAATAGCCCAGTATTTATCAAAACAGACAATATTTAAATTATGCTATTATGTCTTTGAAATGAATGCAAAGATAGTTGTTTATTGCTGCTAAAAACACTTTTTTAACCTTACTTTCATTTAGCTGTAGTTTAAATACAAAAATAAAAAAACTTATAATGCTGTTCAAAGATTACTTCTGAAGTTTTTTACTTTCAGCAAGTATTACAGCTTAAATATTTTTAAACTAATTTGGCTTATCCTTCTAACCTGTAAAATTATACCTACTTTAAAAATTTAACACTGAGTTTTATAAAAATGACTGAATCTCCATAATTCACTAAATTTCTACAAACGTTACAATCAAAGTTCATGAAGTTTATCTTTCTGATTTACAAAGTGATCCTTGTTTTTAGGCATTTACTTTCCAAAAATGTTCTCTATGATAATCATGTTGTATGTTCAATCAACTTTTTGAAACTTTTCAGCTTTAACTTTAATGGGTCCCAGCAAGCACACAACGTTGAAACAACGTTGAAACAACGTTGAAATAACGTTGAAATAACGTTGATCAACGTTGATCAACGTTATTTCAACGTTGTTTCAACGTTGTGTGCTTGCTGGGGTCTTAAAAATGTTACAGCTTTTAATAATGGTTTAAATAAGATGAAATTTAAAAATCTAAAACAAAGACTTGAAAAACTTCAAACTGTCTTAGGAGAATTATCTAACAGTAGTTGTGAAAATTCAAGTGTTGTGTTTATGGAAGTTCCAAAGAGCATCGGTGTATATGCTGGTGAACCCATATCAATTGAATGTTTAGCAGTACTAAGGAGGTGCAAGTGAGTTTGTATTCGATTTTTTTATTTTGAATTTTGTTTCTGTTGTTATTGTTGTTAATTATCATTATAATAGCAGTGGGACAGGTTGCTGGTCAAAATTTCATTG
The DNA here is from genome assembly GCF_058129835.1 of Hydra viridissima. Classification (NCBI taxonomy): domain Eukaryota; kingdom Metazoa; phylum Cnidaria; class Hydrozoa; order Anthoathecata; family Hydridae; genus Hydra; species Hydra viridissima. Next base: position 4,661,912 of record NW_028324306.1, read on the forward strand.
ATAATTTAATGTGTAAAATACAAGCAAAAATTAACTTACTATCAACTAATGTTATTTAAAAATTGGGAATAAAAAATAGTTAATTCAACAAATTAAAGCAAAATTAAGGCAGTTATAAATCTTTCCTTCGATAAACAAACCTCCTACATTTTTTTAGTGTTCAATTTATGCTTGCCTACATCCATTAAAAGGTCTCAAACAGTTAAAAAAAAAAGAAAATCAAATTATTTTTACAAATATTTCTTGTTAAAAGCCATCTATTGTGTCATACAGGTAAATACATAACGTCAATTTTTTCTACCACCTTTTTTAATTGATTCGGCGCAATGCAATTACACTCTAATATAAAGAAGAAAAAAAAAACTAACTTTAAGTTTGATTTGATTTTTTTAATTTAAAGTTTCTCAAATACCTTATGAAATAACTCAATACTTTATTTGATAAATACAATTTCAGAAAATGACCATGCACTTTTTACTTGTGTATATAGATGAATTGCTGAAAGAAATCTATTACCTACTTGGTACTTTAAAATTTAAGATTTTTCACATATATTTACTAAACATATATTATGTTTTTGTAACAATCATGTTTAAAATTTAAATCTTTTTCTTAGATATAATGTACTGCACATAATTAATCTAACTGCAGTAGCATCTTTTCTAGTGGTGTTAATGAGCCTTCTTTCTGAAGTTGGAAGTATAAATAACCTTCTGAAGGTGGAAGTTGTAATGTTTACATGAAAGCAAACAAACAAGCTTTTCTTGTTTTGATCATGAAGACATTGCAAATTATAAGCTGTATTTATAGTTAAATGATAATAACAGGTTTTATTCCATGTTTCCAGATTCAGTTTCTGGTAAGCGTTAAAAGAAAAGTAAATCAAAAATCGAGTAAATTGATTGAGTTTGAATTGCACCAGAAAGTTAGAATCTGGTATAAACATAAATTCTTCTCATCTTTTCCATACAATATTAGCAGCCTTTTAAATCTGCAACTTTTTTAAAGTTCATTAAAAAGCAGTGATTTAAATGAACTTACTTTTGATACCCACCTTTAAAAAAGCTCCAGAGGTCCCAGAGGTAATATTATGCTCATTTAGTAAAAGTTACGAATTTGGTTTGTGACTTTTCAAACGAGAATGTTGAAGTTCGATGGCTATCTACAAATTGTGATGTTGTTTGAAATTTGTAGTAAAAATATCTAAATAGATATTAACTTAAATCTATAATTATGTAATCAATTAATATAGTTACATCTATAGAAATTGATTATATAATTATAGATTTAATTACCTATATAACATTGTATAGTTATATATAGCCCCATTGACAATATAAACAATATCTGCATATAAAAAGATGTTAATTGTTTTAGTTTATTTTATTGCCTCAAATCAAACACCATAAGTCAAACTGTTGACTCACAGTCAGGCAGATTCATATTTACTTTTGAGCTGATTTTCCAGGCTATCAAAAAACTTCTTCTTCCCATGTCTTCCAGGCCTATTGATCTTCTGCTGTAAGCCATGCGCCAGCAATTTGTTAAGCACCCGTGAAATGTGCTCATAGACAGTCAACCCTCCTTCATGCTTCATTCATGTTAACTAAAAAAGATCAGTTAACAACTTAAATATGTTATACCATCATTCATATAATATTCCATTGCCAAGGGTAACACATCATGGATATATTTACATAATCAGAAATTGATGAAAACTTACCATATTTTTTGGGTGCATTTTAGTCTCGGAATATTGCTGAAGAGAAGTAAAGAAAGGAAAATTGCGTATAAAAGACATTCTAATCAACAGAATCACTAGCTACACATGCCTCCAATCTTCACTGTCGCTGCTCAAAATTGGTCAACTTAAACTGGATTGTATTCAGTTACAAATAATGTACACACTCATAAGAAACTGTTTTGCTACAATAACCGCAATTAGCAATATACTACTTAGATTATAATGCCACTGCCATTTATTTTATAAGCCAAGACATTTTATAAAATAATTACTAAGCCCTAAAACAAAACATTCAAACCTTGTGTACAAAATGGTTCAACTTTAAGCCAGCTGCAAACATCAAGCATTCTATTATGTATACGCAGCTAACTTGAATCAGAGGAATCACAGGGATTTAACTAAAGTTAAAATAAATATTGTTTTTAATAGTTATATAACTTAAACAATTTACAATTACCCCTTGAAAAAAAAACGGCTGTAACAGTTTTGCACCATTATAAAACTAATACTTAGCTAATATAAAAGTATATTTCTAATTTGATAAAATATGCACACCAATACATATTTTATATGTACTCCCTAGGCCGTATGTACTCCTACATATGGACCCTGAGATTCATCCAAGTCTCATCATTATTTATATCCAAAGGTTTTAGAGCTTATATACCCAGTTATAAATAGTTTTACTATAAATGCAGTTAAGATTAAGAGAAAACCTATACATGAACAACAAGTAGTTTACAGCATACAGTTGACTGAATATCTGACTGTGGAATAGTTGAAATCTATAAGAAATTGTTAAAAGGTAAAAAAACACAATTAAACTTTTGTGTACCTAAAATATATAATTATATATCAATTTTCAAAAACTTGCAATTGACTGAATAGGTGATACTGGTAGTTGAATACTGGGAACCTTAAAAAAAAAAATGTAGCAACAAAACCCATTCATATAAGAACAAATGAATCATCTCATCACAATAAACAGCAGAAAAATAACTTTTACTTACATCAAATAAATTAAGAGATGTTCTTATGCAATCAGAGAGAGTTAAATAAAAATGATGTTGTAAAATAATATTTACCTTGAAAATAAAATTTAGAAACTGATAACATACATTTATGTATGAATAAAATCACATTAAAGAACTTTGATAGTCAATAACTTAATTTGGTAGTGGAGACGTTCGAATTTTGTTTTCACTTAAACTCAAAACAGAAATGTAGCAGCTTTATATGAAGAGATGAAAAATGACACTTGGATTCTTCTTTACTTTCTTGACTTTCTCTTCATGGAGCTTCACGTGAAAATAATATTTTTTTTTTAAATAGGACTTTTAACACTATGCAATGTATGAGTTTGTTCAATTAGTTTGACTAATTACACTTAGTAAAAAAAACTGACAGCAATCTTTTTTGTAGTGTGAATTTGGTAAGTACCGTAGATTTCCCTAAATCCGAACAGTCCCTAATTCCAAACAGCTTTAGTTCACTTGTTACATCTTTTTTTTTTTGGGATTTTTAAATGGAAACACGATTAATAAATTGGAAGACTAGGGTAATAAGAATATGAAAAAATGTTTTCAAAATGTATATTGATAACATTAAATTTTTTAATTGCAAGCAAAACACTTTTTAGAACCCTGAAAAACCAAAAATATAAAACCAACTTAAAAAAAAAAAGACAATTTAAATTGCGTACTGTTCGATGTAGAATTTGATGGTGATAATTTATCTGAAAAAAAAAATTTAGAAGTTAGCAATACTTCGTAAGATATCTTAAAAACAGTTTTTTTCTGCATCATTAAAACGTTTCCCAAATTCCGAACAGATTTTGGAATGCACTTTTTTTGCAAAAGTTAGCGTTTTTATGCGCAAGTAATTAACAATATTTAACAATAGTATTTTAACGACATTAACTTATAAACGCTTTTAACCTTTTTATTGAATTTCTAAACGTCTTCTTTATCTTTACGTAATAAAAAAAGCTTCCTATTTGATTAATCGGGAAGCATTCGCTAATGCTGCAACCATCCTGATACTAATAACTGAGATTTTTTCTGGTTAACTGACAGAAACAGGCAGTGGTTGTGAAGGTTTTTTTTAACTGATTACAAAAAAAATAATGGAAGAAAGAATCTTATAAATAGATAATGCACACTCTGCACCAACACAATGTTACACCCTTATATTAAAGTAAAAGTAATTTTAAATTTTAAAAATCTTTTTACCTAACTCTAATCTAGAGGTCTACGCTAGTATAAATTATTTACTTTTTTAATTAAATGCCATTTTTTGGGATTTGAAATGTACGTTTGGAATTAGGAACACATGCTCCTAATTCCGAACGAAAACTTTACTTTTTAAATTCAAAAATTAACAGTACTTTTATAATAAATATACTTGTTGCTTAATATGGTTCGATTCAGTTTAGGTTTCAGTTTATTTATTTTAAAAAACTAATATGAAATTCAAAAAGTAAGCGGAGTTATTCAACTTAAAGCACGATTTTGTTCGGAATTAGGGAAATCTACGCTATAAGTGTCTAAAATTATTAATTTAGATTAAACAATGGAAATCCTAATTTGCATTCATTTCTTTTGTGCTCTATTAAATCATTTAATCCAGCCACATCATCGAAAATAGCAGGCACACTTCTATCAAATTCTCTTCACCAACTTTAACAATCTCCTCTTCTATAACTGGCTCACCCTGCGTCATATAATTGGAAGGTTCTCCTAAAATAAATTCACTTGACCAAAAATTTTTAAAAATTTACAAAAGTTTAGATAAAAAATGTCAGCTAGATACTTGACAGTCTGTAAACAGGATAAGATAAAAGCAAAAAAAAAATAGTATAATTAGTTTATAACATTACCATCAAATTTTTTAAATTATCAAGATTTTTAGCTACCTATTTATATTGTTATATTACCTTTTAATCTTGAAACAAAAATATCAAGTTGATTGCGAAGTTTTCTTCTTTCAGTTCTTGAAGCTATTTTTAATTTATACAAGAAATATTTTGTTGCTATTATAGGATCAAAACTTCATTATATTCAATAATTCATTAAAAATAGTTCAAATAAAAAATCATTATCATGATTAATGTCTATCTATACTTAGAAACTATATAAATGGACAAAAATCTTTGAAGTAAATCTATTATCTTACCATGTAGCTTTCTCGGAGCGAACACAACGTTTCAATTCTACATTTTCTCTAATACTACAAAACTCTTTTCTACAAACAACGTCAATATACGCTTAACGGAGTTTCTTCCGCGAAATTCAATTACAAACCATTTTCATCAAGCATGCTTTCTGAAGGTGCAAATTTGTTCTGTTAAATCGTTTTCGTCCGAGTTTTAAAATTCCAGGAAATTAGAGCAGATTTTGGGCTAGCCCGAAATCAGCCCTAACCCACCCCTTATTAGGATCTACCCTTAACACACCCTAATTTTAAAAAGTCATCAAAAATATACTAATTTTGTGCTGAAATGTAAGAAGTGTAAGCTACTATTTTTAAGGTTTGATAAAAAAATTGTTTGAGAAAATTCTCCCTTAAAATATCCTGAACCACTTAGGGACCCTTAAGGCGGGTTGATCTTTAACAAAATTAAGTCATTAATACAATTTATTCCAATGCTTTTTCATAAATTTTCAAAACAACAGATTGAAGTTTATGGTATGTAACAAAAAAGGAAAAAAATAATAAATTTTTTAGAAAAAAGGTGGATTCAAATCATGACTTTTTATCGGAATAAATGGTCAGAAAAAAATTTGGCAGATAAAAGTTTTGAGCCGCCATTTTAGGAATTGAAAATTCTAACAAAGACGTTATAAGAGATGAACTACAAACAAAGATATATAAAGCACTAACAGAATATATTTCGATTTTGAAAATCAGAAAATATAACTTCATATTTCACTTGTCTGTCAACAGCGTTTCATTTATTGGGCTGTCTTTTAATGTAATTTGTTTTTCAAAAGGTTTACATGCAGCTCTAACTACTATGTGGTTCGGACATCTGCTAACGTCAGTAAATAAAATTTTTTGTCATGATGTAGAGTACATCAAAAAATTAATTCAATGTATAATTTATTAGGTTTAAAAGAAGAAGAAAATACAGAATTTAGAGTAGTGAAAGGGTTTTAACTAATGGAGATCAAAACTACAGTTATATATATATATATATATATATATATATATATATATATATATATATATATATATATATATATATATATATATATATATATATATATATATATATATATATATATATATATATATATATACATATATATATCAGGCGCGGATCCAGGAATTTCTAACTGTGTGGTCAAATTTTATATTCACGGTTGAAATTTCGATAAAAGATCGATATTTTAATATTTTTTCACAGCATTTATTGATTGAATAGAAGTTGGTAGCGTATAATAATAAGAAAAAATCCAAAACTAACGTGGCTGCCGTTAAATTTAAACTATGCGGCCATTGCCATAATTGCCACCCCTTAGATTTGCTCCTATATATATATATATATATATATATATATATATATATATATATATATATATATATATATATATATATATATATATGTATATTAACATTTATAGATAAAATTCTAATTTCTGGAATAAAGTTTTTGGGCGAATAACAAACTAAATGCAGAAAAGTTTATTCAGCCATTACAAAAAATAAACTTAAAGAGCTTAGTTTTTCTTTGTGCAAAGAAACTGTTGCTGCAATGACGGATGAGCAAAGTATAATGAAAAAATTAGATTGCTAATAATTAGAGAACTTTTTTCATTGAATTATTGAAAACTTTGGTAGAGTTGCCTGAAAGACTAAATGCTTTCAATCCTGCTTCAGTTCAAGTATCGTCTGCATCTGACACTCTGAATTTCATTAAGGCATCTGAAATGGTTACTCAATACATTAACAATCCTTTTAGCGTTTAAAATGTACTTGCTACATTCTCTAGTGGACACAAAGCTAAAATTAAAAATTTTTTCCCCCATAATTATTTTGCACTAAAAAAATTCGCGTTTAATTTATACTCGTCGTAATCCACAAAAAACTGCTAAAACTATATTAACAAAGATTTTTAGTTAAAAACTATTAATACAAGTAAGCTACGTAACGCCAGACTCATCTTCCAATTTACACTATTGTTTCTGCGCTGTGAAATTACAGTACTCATTTGTTTTATTAAAGAAGGGCAGTTCTTGATTCAGTCAGTTATATAGGAGTTGTTAACATACACAAATGTTTTTGAATTGTTTTTCTGTTGCGTTTTAAGAAAAGATTAAACTGAGTTAGTTTGTTTTTGTAAATTTTTTGCGTAGAAAGCCATGTGGTTGGGGAATGGGAAGGAGCAGTGGTTGGGTTGAGAAAATAATATATGCAAGGATGTTGGGTGCTCTGAGTTTAGCTTGTTGTTAGGTGGAGGGATTGTTGGAATTAGGGTTTTTCTCGCATTTGTACCATTTTCATTACGCCTAATGCTGACGTTTTTTTTTTCTGTGTGTATTTAAATTTTGTGTTATTGCTAACATAAATAAGATTTTAACAAAAATATGAATGTTTCCTCTGGTTCTTATCAAGTTTTTATTTTTCTTTGGATTAAATTCAAATATTTCTTGTTATTTTTATACTATTTAGTTTTCCCCCAGGCTTCAAGTGGTATTGTAATTCCAATAACAGTTTAAATGTTTTAAGTCGCAAGAAGACTTTGATTATTGCTAAAAGTAATCTTTCTGACACTGGTAATTACATCTGTGTAGTACAAACTAAAGGAAACAAATATGAAGCTGAAACATTTGTTTTGGTAACTGGTAAATTGTTATTCTGCGGAAATAGTTTCATTTTTTAAGTTCTGCTATATTGATTTTTTTCTACATTTGTATAGATACTTTTATTTGCTTTTTATTTGAGCGAAATTTTGAAGTTGCTAAATACTTATTGAGCATCCTCAAAACGTATTGAAAAACTTTAAGTTCCTAGCAGATAACTGATAGAATGTTCTTCTTTGGCAGCAGCAACAACAATCTACCAACAAAAAAGATAGTTAATTAGCTTAAATTTTCAGGGCTGAGTAAACCAGATTTAAGTTATGCTGAGGCCAGTTGATATTAAACAGCTGGAGTATTTGGTAAACTTTTATTTTTTAGTAAACTTTTATTTTCTTAAAGGTACGTAAAACAACCCCTAAAACAACTTAACTTATCGAAACATTATATAAAATATTGCTATCCATTGGTTTGAGTGTCAGGAAAAAATATCCCTTCGAGGTGGGTAAAACTGATAAAATGTTTTGATCTGCAATAGCATCTAAACGTATATTTATTACTAGTTTTTTATTCTTTCAATAAAATTTGAAAAAAAAAAACAAACAAAAAAGATGAAAAAGGAAAATAACTATCAAAGTTCATGAAATTTATAATTATATTAATCAATACATATTAACTTTTTGAGCCTTTTGAGTCATTAAGTTCACAAGTTAAGTTAGTATATCTATAGGCGTATTTAAATCGCTGTTTTGAGTATAATATTTTTTCTCTAATTTAACGATGAAACTCTTTTCTATAAAAGCTCGGTGGGATTTAGGCTGGGATATAGGTTAAGCCAGTTAAAAACTAGAACTTTATTAGGTGTGAACTAGTTTTTCTCAGATTTTGAAGTGTGTTTAAGGTCATTAATCCTGCTGGAAACACCATTTTGACGCATTTGCGCTTTGGCATGTGTTAATATATGAACTTTCAAATTGGTATAGATTTGGTATCCATTATGCCCTAAATTTGCAGTAATAACTCAACACAATCAGGGAAAAACATCCCCACAACATTACACTACTACCTCCGTATTTTACGGTTGCTGCGGTCGGCCGGGGATCTTCATTTTTAGTTTTTGGGCATCTTGCGTGCCTAACAACATCAAAAGAAAAAAATATTGCATTCATTTACATCACTCTGCAAAACTTTGCTTCAAACTTATTTAGTACAGTGTAAACGCAAGAGTAAACGAAAAAAATTAGTGAATACAATTTTACTTGTTTTGCATTTATTTAAAGCTAAAACAATCAATTTCTAAAAGATGTAACACCGATGTATTGCAGAGACTTTCTGCTCTATTAAACGGTGTATAAGCTTTTTTAAAAAATTCATTTATGTCTTAGCAAACTCTAAAATTCTTTCCCTGGTAAAAAATTTTTTTTTCATAAAAATCGACTTCAAACTCTCAAAACTAAAATTAAATATTATCGACGATCAAGATACAAAAAAAAAATACAATTATTGTCCTCCTTTTCAAAATTGAATTTTGTTTGGGAAAGAGGTTACGAGTGAAAAACTGAGGAAATATTTATCGGAGGAAGAGTAAACATGCTAAATACTGACACTTATGTATTAAGATGGGCGCGGCTAAATTAACAAATGATAATTTATTAAAACCTAAATAAATATGGTACTCTTGACATTTATCTAAAAACTTGTAAAACAAAAATGAATTGTGATTGCATTTGTAATGCGCAAAATGTTTGCACTGAAGAGCAATTGCAAGACTTTACTGAAAGACTCGAAGGAGCGTGAAAAATATTTTACAGCCTCACCATGTCAATACAAAAAAAAAAAAAAATCAACAATCCAAAAGTTGAAGGCTAGTATCTTAGTTTATTTGAAGCGCTTGAGAAAATAAAGCAAGACAATCAGAAAAAAAATTCAAAGCAGTTAAAGAAACGTAAGATTGATTTCAGTGAAACTTTAAATAAAGCTGATCAGGTGTAGCATTCAAAAAAATAAAGACAAGACAAAGATATCAAGAGGTGTAAAAAGTATCCCTGAAATTATGAAGGAGGATTGCCAACTCAAAACAATATGTGATACTAATGTGAAACTTCTATCTAAAAGTCTAAGACTTATAGATAGGGTAACAACGGTGTTTATAAATTTCCTTCTTCACTTTTGGTGGCTTGTGTAAAGTTAAGCTAAATTGAATTAGAGATGGTTTTGATCAGATATTTTGGTTGTTAATAATTAATTATAAAAAGTTATAAATATAGACTTTTTGGATCAGTTCAGTTTCCTTTTTAAGAGTATTAAGAGTAAAATAATCGATTCATCTCTGAATCTTCAGTGACGATCAAATCAGTTTAGTTAACAAACTTAATCCAGCAATATCGAAATTCTAAGTAATTGCTACCTGAAAACTAAAGTGGAGGATTGCTGTTACTGGAACATTCGTCCATCTTTCGCTTATAACTACGTCTACAACACAGCATTTTTCTGAAATTGCAAGATAAAATATATTTTATATTTAAAACATGCTGATAATTTAAATTATGTAAATACAATTACATCTGTTTCTTTTTAAACTTTTAAAATTTCTTTTCAAATAGTAAGACAAGATTTTTTTGGTCCACTAATTTCAGGCGATATTTCAGGCTATGTTGAAGACCACGCCATGACTAGATGTTTTTATATAATTGTAATTACAAAAATCAATTAGTTGGTTGATATTTAACCTAGTTTATCATGTTTTTTAATATAGAAAAACCAAGAATTCAAAGTAGCACCCCCAAGTTTTTGACTGTATCTTATAAAGATGGCGGTTCAATCACATTAGATGGAAGAATATTAACATCTACTGATGGTCTGAAAAAGGTTGACTGGTATTCTAATGGAAAACAAATTTCTAGAAATTCAAAGTACAGTATTACGACTGATAATAAACTCATCATCAATCAACCAAATCTATCTGACTCTGGGATTTATCAAGTATTTTATTTCTTTGATGGATTTGAGTTAAAAGATGCTTTCAATGCGGTTTTTTTAAAAGGTAACATTCTCAAAAATATTTTTATTGGTTTATTTCTCTGACAAATTTTTTTTGATAGATTATCTGCTGTATTTGCTTTAATTTAAAATATTCATTTGTGAATAAATACGGTTTGCATATCGTAACTACAATTTCGCTACATTTGAAAACATTTTTTCACCTTGAATCAGCAGAAACAACTGGTTTAACAACACCTTTGGTACCAACTTCTTCATCAACTCTCGTGGTTTTATCATCTGACGATTTTTTTGTAAAAGTAGCATCAACTAATTTTATTACTCAAAGTATTATCCTTACTTCTCTTCAATCTTCCTACAACGTAAACGAAACTTTTAACCAATCATCGATTGTAGTACACCCAACCTTGGTTGTTAAAACAACTGGTTTAACAACACCTTTGGTACCAACTTCTTTACCAAATCTCGTGGTTTTATCATCTGACGATTTTTTTGTAAAAGTAGCATCAACTAATTTTATTACTCAAAGTATTATCCTTGCTTCTCTTCAATCTTCCTACAACGTAAACGAAACTTTTAACCAATCATCGATTGTAGTACACCCAACCTTGGTTGTTAAAAAAGCATTGATAAATGATGGTAAGTTTTTCAACTGTTTTACCTTTGAACTCTCATATTCATTAAAATGAAAAAACGTGCGTTAAAAATGTACGGTTTTTTTTTGAGTTGCCTATTAGATGATAGAAACCAGACTTCAACAGATTGAATAAAAAATGATTTTTTCTATCTTCTTTTTACATTTTTAGTAAAGTTTATCGTATCACTGACAATAGGTTTTCTATTGGTGACAGTTTTAGTCGTTTGGTTGATAATTAGGCAAATATTTTAATTTTTGAAGTGAGTCTTTATTCTATGGCATAATAAGGGTTAACGTTTGCTACTCGAATTCTAGCAAAAAGTTATCAGTTTTTATTAATGTCATACTGTGAATATCGCCATAGTTTTAGTTTACAAATGAATGCGACTTATTTAGCTTTAAAGAGTAATCATGTAACGATCTTAGTATTATTTAGATAATAATAAGCCTACAATTTATGAATTCATTAATTAAAACGACGTTATTACACATACTACAATACACAATGTAATTGTATTTCATAATACAATATACCATGTGATTGTGTTTCATAACGTGAGTATACGTTATTTTGAAAGTTGGTAATAATAGTTTTTAAAGAATTTAAATAAGAATTCATTTGTTAAAGCGCAAATGGTAAATCACACGGTATGTTGTATTATGAAACACAATTACATTGTGCATTGTAGCGTGTGTAATAATGTAATTTTAATAATTTTATCAAAGTTTTTTAATTACATTAAACTATTGTGTTAATTTTCAATTAAATTATCATAGGCTATTAATTAAATATTATTACAATTTAGCAACCAAACTATTATATTTTATAATAAATTGAATTTTTATTAGTTCATCAAATTTTGTAAGGTTTAACTGGGTGAATTAAGATGTGGTTTAATTGTTTTAGAAATCGCCATCAAAGAAAGACAATAAATTCAAATGATCAATCACCTACATCAAGTATATTTTTTCGTCGTTTTCTCATCAAGCACTTTTGACTTAAATCTTCGTTAATTAAATTCTCTATCTAAAAATCAGACTTGGCATTTTCTTAATATTTTCTAATTTAACTTAAAGTTTTGTTTTTTTTTGTTTGTTTTTTTATGTATTTGAGTTTTGAAAAAGTTTTTGTCAATAAAATGCAATGATATATTATATATACTAGATGTCTAACTTCGATCCGAAATGTGAAGCCGTGGGAGCCATTTCTAATTCGGGCAAAAACGTGCATTTTTAACTTTTATTTCGCACGTCGGATATAGTTTTTGCCCTTATTACAAATGGCGGATATAGTTTTTGCCCTTATTACAAATGGCGGATTCAATTTGTAAACAAAAAAAGCGGCTTCACTTTTTGTCCAATAAAATCCCGCAAGTTAGACATCTAGTATATATAATATATCATTGATAAAATGAATACTAAAATAAAGCACATTAGTCACAAAAATGTCACGAATGCAAATAACCTGGAATTTTTTCTTCTCTTTGCAAAAACATTTTTAGTTCGGTTGAATAAAATTCCACTACTTAATCCAATTGCACTTGCCTCGTTATTTTTTATCATTTTTAAATTCCTGTTTTAAATACGAACGTTTTGTTTGCTAGATAGATGCTTCTATCTAGCAAACAAAATGTTTGCTAGATAGAAGCATCTATCTAGCAAACAAAACGATGATGTTAAACCTGAATACGCTAATAAGCATGTGCTTGAATCTGAATACGCTAATGGACGTATGCTAGACCCTCAATACGCTAACGCACATATGCTTGAATCTGAATTCACCGATGAACTTGCTTCTGCAGAAAATCCCTATTATGAAATGGTTGTGAAAAAGACGCAAAAAACGTAAATCATCTAGTATAAAAATAATGCAGCCGTCAAAGTTTCAGATTCGCAGTTATCAATTTTTTGTTACGATAGCTTTTCTCACGCAATTTTGTTTTAATAATATATATCTGTAGATCAGATCCACTTTATCACTGTAGATCAGTGATCTACTTTACTTCAAGATTTGTCTAATAAGACGGAATAAGGAACGTTTTTTTTTTAATGTAACTTTATAAATGAATATATAGATGATCAAGAGCTATTTAAATTGTGAAAACTTTGAGAAAAAAAAGCTAGAAAAGTATGTTTTGTACAGAATTATTGTAAATGTCGAGTTATTGATATCGGTAGACATTTTATTTTCAATTTTTCTTATTACGTGAAGAATTTGGTCACAGTAAAAAAAAAAAAAAAAACGTTTAAACTTTTAAGCGTTTTGGTAAGATATGAAACTTTTTCAATAATTTTATCAAGTTTTTTTGAAATTACAATATTTGTGTGAAAATCCTTGAATGGAGCACAGAGCACAGCTACATATTTTTTATTGAAATTCTTGTCGATGTAATGCAAGGTTATTGAGATGTACGAGTCGTTATTGCGGTTGGTCTATATGTCTGTTGTGTCTATATGTCACCTTTGCATTTTCTTATGAAGATCAATCTTGAGTCTGGATACCACAGCTTTGTTCACCTCACAAAAAAGAAGAAGTTTGTTCACGGGAAAAGTTATGGCAACCTTTTTCTGTGAACTTTGGCAGATACTTTGAAGCCCATTTTCGGAATCCTTCATTTTCTACAAAGTTAAAAGGTAACTTAGCACTGATGATCATTTCTATCAGGTCTTGATCAAACTCTAAAGCAGTTTTATCTCCATAAATGAATAAATAGGCTTTGTTAATGAATCATCAGTCATAAATTTTCCTTTCTTGGTGTGAGGTTGCAGAGAAGTGTTCATTATGGGGAATTATTTAGACTTTCCCTGAGACACTAAAGAGTCACTTTTGAACTTGATAATATTTTTTACATCTGACTGCGAATCAATACATTTTACAAAATACACTCTCTTTTTATACATTTTTACAATCGCGTCATTTTCACACATTTAATGCAATAACAGTTACATACATTAACACCTACATACATTAGCACCTGTAAACATTAACACCTACACACATTAGCACCTACAAACATTAACACCTCCGTACACGCTATTTACATCCTGAAGACTTTATTCACGACACGCTCCCCCGATTAAAGCTGAGACTTCGGCTTTAATCAGCTATCTTCTATCTCGTCTTCCATGATGTAATTGATCTTTTGTCTTGCATCCAGTTCGCCAGTCTCGTTTCTCTTTTCAAGGTATCCTCTTCAGCTATGGTTTCCAAACTCTCGTCCGACTCGATTTTGCTTTCTGCCCCACAATCCATTTCCAAGTCACACACCAACTGAATTGGTCGTTCAATTGCATAACCATTTCCCAGTCGTATTTTAAAGCCACGAATAACTCCATCTTTCCCTTTAATGTTGTTTTCAATTCGACCGATGTTGAGAAGTGCCTTGTCCTTCACATCGTCTTTAATGAGCACCATACTTCCGACACCTGGCTCTCTTTTCCTTTGCTTGTTGTCGTTCTTCCATTGCGTGCACGTACTCATTCATCCATCTTTTCCTTAAGTGATCCCTACAATTTTTCACAAACTTGACTCTCCGTAGTGCGCAATCGTCCCTTGTTATTAAATCGATATCTTCTTCAAGCAAAACTGCAGGTCTCCCCTTATTTATTCCGACAATTGTAAATAAACCTTTTTATGAAGGATGATATTCTTATGATCTTCCAATACTTGTGTTTACTCAACATTTCTTTAAATATATTATGTCTCTTTATTTCTTCAGTTGCCATACCGACGTTCTCTTTCACACTAATAGTTTCAAATTATGCATTCGGCGCTTCGATTATTTCTGGTTGGATTGGCCAATTTTCCTTGTGTTTCAACCATTAAGGTCCATTGAGCCACAAGCTTGATAATTTATCAGGACTTACTCTTCTTGTCCCAAGATCACTTGGGTTCTTTTGTTGGGACATAAAGCCATTTTACTTCTCCATTCAATAGTATCTGTTGAACTCGGTTCCTGACAAACTGTGACCAACTACCCCTTTCTATTAACCAGTAAAGTACCGCTGTACTGTCAACCCAATGATATACTTCAATAACATTATACTTGTTTAATGTCTTCCTAACATAATTCATTAACTTGCTCAAGGTATGCGCCGCTACCAGCTCCAGTCTAGGTATACTTAGATCCCTTGGTGCAATCCGTGCTTTTGCTATAAGTAAGTTGCTTGTTTTTGGATATTGATGACTCGCTGCAATGTAGACGCATGCACATACTGCTGATTTACTTGCGTATAAAAATCCATGGAGCTCCATTTCAATGATTTTTTCAGACAGAACGCACCGCGGAATTGAAATAGTTCTTTTAATTCTAATTGCCTTGATCCAGGTTTTCCATTCTTCTGAAATTTCGTTTGGAATTTGTTGATCCCATCGGAGTTTTAACAAGCATAGTCGACTGTATAGTATTTTTCCAGTGATTAAATCAGGTGCACTAAATCCCAATACGTCAAAGACACTGTTGATAGCGGAAAACATTTTCCTTTTTGTTATCACTTCTTTATTTCCGATAGTGATGCATGCTGTAAAGTAAATCGATAGCTGATCCGTTTCTTTGTTTCAAGGAATCCCAAGTATTTTTGTTGCTTTGACCTCAGCGTCGCTTTCCAATTTGCTTGCCATTTGTGCATTTGTGCAGTTGCTATGCCATTTGTGCAGCTGGAAACCAGCTTCCATTAAGATTAGCGTTGATTCATTTTTAAACTTGATTGTATATCATCTACATAAGTATCTTCTTCCAAAGAAGATACTTATGTAGATGATATACAATCAGGTTTAAAAACCACCTGCTTGTATATCATCTACATAAGTATCTTCTTCCAAAGCAAGCACCGTTTTTGGATAAATGTCCTTGTATTTTGATATATGCTTTTTAATCGTGGCGTCGAGAATGTAAGGACTTGAACTTGGACCAAAAATCACCCTTGTAAATTGTAACTCCGTTGATTCCATTTTCTTTAAGTCCTTATACCAAATTAAGCGTTGTGCGTCTCTATCCATTTCGTGTATTCTAATTTGTAGAAAAGCTTTCTTCACATCAGCTAAAACGCAGAGTTTATTCATCCGATTTCGTATGAGTATGTCAAATATTAACGGTTGCAGCGATGGTCCCACTTCTAGACAGTCATTTAATGAAGGTGATTGAGCGTCTTTCCTAGCTGAACAATCATATACAATTCTCATTTTCGTTGACTCAGCATTTTCTTTGTTTACCGCTTGATGAGGAACGTAGTGAATAATTTCTCCCGTAGGTTTTTCTGGTGCCATTTCCAATATTCCCTCATTGATCTGTTCCATCATTATATCATTATACTGATCTAGTTTTTCAAGTTTTTTCAATCGAGTTGTTACACTTCCCAATCTTTTAAGAGCAAGATTTCTGTTGTTTGGCAGTTGAACAACACCCTTTTTCCACGGCATTCTGGTTTCTTAGTAACCTTCGTCGGTTTGATGCAGTTTTTCGCTGAAGTCTTGGTGGAACATTGACTCATTGTTTGTTTCTGATAATCCAAGTACTTCTAAACTACACATTTGCTCAAACTCATCCCGACCAGTGTTCAATAAGAAATTTTTCTCAATACCAGAACTCAATTGTGCTCGTCTCCCAGAAAGATTCCATCCCAACATAGTTAATTCTGCTCCTGGATCTTTATCCGGATTTTTTCCAAGAACTACCGGTTCTGTGGTTTTTATACGTTGATAATCAGCAGCACCGAGTATAATGTGAACATGTTGAAGTTCGTCACTTCCTTCATCATCGCTAAATTTCAGTCTCCTCAGTTTTGCAAAATGCTTCTTAACATCCTTGATCATTGGATTGGGTAAAAAGGTGAGTGTTTCCTTTTCTGCGTTGGTGCATTCAACTTTGATGCTAAATTCCGGTACCGTTGTTGATTTTATCGTAACGTTATAGATTTCCACACGCTTGTCCACCATTCCATAGAGCTGTTCAATATTTTTATATTCCTTTCGTGTAGGTTTCAGCTTTAGTTTCGTAATCAAGTTTGTACATATATAGGAACTTCCAGCACCCGTATCCAACATTATCCTTGCTTTTTCACCATTTACTTTTGCAAATACTGTCGGGTGAATAGTTGTACTTGCATTAAGCACCGCTCCCATGGTTTCTTTTTTATTTTCCATTTTACCATCCATTGTTGCGTTCCCATTTTGACAAATGGACGTATGATGTTTTTTATTGCACTTTCTGCATCCTCTTGATTTACAATTTGTCCGTAACCAATGCAGTTGTAACATAATCTTTTGGTTGTTAAAATCTCCCTGCGTCTTGCAACAGTTAGCACCTTTGTACAATCTTCGCTTTTGTGATATTGTAACCCACAGTAGATACATCCATGCTTACCACTAGTTGCCATGATTTCTTTGTCATAAGGACCGCCATTGTGTTGTTTGAATGTAGTGCTTTGATGTTCGTAGGACCTTGACTGCACGTTTGCGTTCTTTTTATCGCACTTTATTTGTTCGTCACTTGAGTTAAAAGTTGAGTTCAACGGATTCCTTTCAATGTACTTTTATAACTTTTCGACAAGTTGCTCCAGTCCCCATTCTTCCCATCCATCATCGTTTTGTGTGAGTATTTCACGAACTGGTCCAAGTTTATCCATCAACGAATACACGAATGATTGAGCCGTTTTTAGTTTCTGCATAGTTTTCAATGTTCGTACAGTTCTCGCAAGCTTGTTGTAATAGTCATGAACTTCTTTGATCTTGTGCGTGCTGTGTATAGCCGTCAATCCTTCCAAATCTTTAATCAATGCTTTGTGAACCCAAATATCTTTTCCGTAAATTTCTTGTAGTATGCGTTTAGCTTCATCGTATCCCTCTAACGAATGAGGTAAACCAAGTATGTCCTCTCTGGGCTTTCCTTCGATGAGTTCCAGTAAGTAGTTGAATTTGCTGATGTTTGATATGTTTGAGTAGTCGACTTCTACAGTGAATCGATTCCAAAATCGTAACCAGTCTTTATAATCGCCATTAAATATTGCGATTGTATACTTTTGAAGCTTGACGGATTGTTGAGTAGCTTCTTTTTCATTTCCAAGAGATTTATGCAATTTTTCTTTCATTTTTAGTTTCTTTAAATACCATTCTTCTTCGCTTTGAAGTTTTCTCAATGAGGCTTGTTCTGCTTCTTTTTGAATCGTTAACTGCTATTCCATGATTTGTTTTTCATACTCGAATTATCTGACGTATTCGTTTTTGTTTATCAAATCCAACTTGTCCACCATTTTGTTTTTGATTTCAATCGCTGCTTCTACTTCCATTACTGGTATCGAAAGCCATTCTTCTACCGAATCGATGTTTTCGCCGTCGTCGAGCATTTTTCTGGTCAGCTCATCCTTTGCCATTTCAAATCTTCCCAATAAATTTGTTATTTTGTCCAGCGCTTAGATTATGCTTGATTTGTCGCCATTAATCGTGTTGCAAGAGATTTAGTCGCCACCAAATAGTATGGGGAATTATTTAGACTTTCCCTGAGACACTAAAGAGTCACTTTTGAACTTGATAATAATTTTTACATCTGACTGCGAATCAATACATTTTACAAAATACACTCTCTTTTTATACATTTTTACAATCGCGTCATTTTCACACATTTAATGCAATAACAGTTACATACATTAACACCTACATACATTAGTACCCATAAACAATAACACCTACACACATTAGCATCTACAAACATTAACACCTTCGTATACGCTAATTACATCCTGAAGACTTTATTCACGACATCTGATTATACATCTCGTTGTCTTCCATATTCTTCTGCTTCCTAACATGCCGATGCAAGTTCTTTAGTTTCCAAGTCATTTTTTTATTTCCTTGTAGTCTCTTTTTTTTTAGTTTTGGTAGCGAGATTGATTTGACATTTTTCACGGTGACTCCTTATCCTAGCAATGCTACCCTTTCTCTGTCGAATGACTTTAGGGCAATCCTTGTATTTAACTATGTAATCTGCTCCTGGGATAGGGTTTTGCTTGTCAAATTTTTCCTAAAGTTCAATAGCAAAAACTCATGTATTGTATTTCCATCTTTATTCATTTTTAAAAGCAATGTTTTTCAGCCAATTAGCACACAAGGATGCTTTTATCATAAACATAATAAAAATTTTAATAAACTGATTATTTGGTGTCCATCCACGCAAATAAGACTTGATTAAGTTTTGTGAAAAAGCTTGATTAATATTTCCGTGCGTGGATACCAAATTATCATTAAGTTAAAATTTGAAAAATGTTCTCTAAAATAATTTTTAAAAACTGAAATGCTGACGAATTCTTTCAATTGGTTTTGTCTAATGAGAGTTAAGAGGGTTTCCTTTTTTAAGAACATAATTTATGATAATTTATGATAAATTATATTATAATTGATAGTTTCACAAACTGATAGCTTCACTGTCCAGCAAAGCAATGACGCATTTGGCGTGAGTCAAACTTAAGTGAGTCAAACAGACGTAATTGTCATCAGGTTATAGTTCAAGTAGAACGGAATCAAAATATTTTCAATGCAATCTTTTTTTTGTACCTAATTTTTTTAACTAAATAGAAATATTGTTTAACTAATGGTGTAATCATATCTTAGGGACAATTGCGAGTAGGGATTGCAATCCCGCATGGCGGGATCCCGAAATAATTTAGCGCATGCGAGATCCCGCAAAAACTACTGCGGGATCCGCGGGATTTGCGGGATTTTGAAACTATTGCTTTTAAACAAAAAAGGTCAATTCTTTTAAACTAAAAAGACAAAAAAGATATCAAATTAAAAGTGTTCAATGTATTTGTGAAACAAATCAATTTAAAAATTTATCTTCAGCCATTAAAATATTTTTGTTAGCAATAAATATAAAAAAATCATTCAAAAATAAACAATTAATTAGCAAAACAGTCGAACTCGTTCAAATTTTTTTTTGTTTAGTTATTGATTATGTTGAAATTTTCGCTAATGATTATGTAGAAATTTTTGTTAATGAGTACGTTGAAAACGTGAAATTGAAAACATGCGTGCATAATTGTAAAAAATATACTTTTAAAAACTACTTTTTAAAAAGTCTTTAAAAATTATTTACATCAAGATTTTAAAACAAAAGTACTAAGCATGTCGCAAATTAAAACTATATGGAATTATTTTAAAAAAAGTAATAATGAAGAAAATGCGAAGTGCATGTTATGTTCGGCTATTTTAAAAATTAATCAAAGATCAACTAAAGGGTTATTAATCCATTTAAAAACTAAACGTAGCACCGATTTAAAATCAAACGTTTTACAACAAGACGGAGCTTCAACTTCAAATTAGCATGAATCAGTTGAACTAGAGCCTAAAATATACATCGACTGCGAAGACGAAGAAGTAATTTTATCGAAAAAGGTCAAAACAATTGACACGTTTTTCGTAAAAGAAATTTCTATGAAAAAAGTGGTATCGCGCATGGTTGCTAAAGATGGCATTTAATAGTTTTTGCACATCTTCAGATTTGCAGTATTTGTTTTCTAAGAATGGTTCCCGGCTCCCTACTTCACCTAATGCTATAAGATCGATGGTAGTTAAATTCTTAGATTCTGTAAAAGCCGTTATAATGCAATAATTCACATCACTAAAAAAGCAAAATCAAAAGTTTTCAATAACGTTTGACGAATGGACATCACAAAATAGTCAGAGATACTTAAACTTAAATTTACATATGGAGGCGAAACACTTAAATCTTGAATTGATTCGAATCCATGGATCGTGTAATGCAGAATATTGCGTCAAGTTAGTTTCAGAAAGGCTAAATAGCTTCGATATTGACCTCCAAGAAGACATTATTGCCATGACCACTGATAGAGCAAGTGTGATGGTAAAAGTCGGTAAAATGATGTCTTGCTATCAACAGCTATGTTATGCTCATGGAATACAACTTGCAGTTATTGATATCTTTTACAAGAAAAACTGCGGAGAAGTCGAAGAATCGTTTATTACATATGAAAATTGTGAAGAAGAAGATGAATGTGGTAAAACTGAGGATGATGAAGTTATAAATAAAGAAAATGGTTTGACAATGATTTTGGACCGACCATCTGCTGAATTGGTTAGCAATTACAAAGATCTCATGAAAAAAGTGAGAAAGGTTGTGAAAATATTTAAAAACTCTCCTGTCAAAAATGATACATATTTACAGAAATATATCCTAAAAGAACACGGGAAAAAGCTTCATTTGATTCTTGATTGTAAAACTAGGTGGGACAGTATGTTCGATATGTTAGAAAGATTTCATAGACTAAAAGTGTGTATTGAAAAAGCCTTAAATAATGTTGGGTCAGAAATTCGTTTCACCCAAGAAGAGTGGTCCCAATTCAATGACTTAATTATTTGCCTGGCACCACTAAAACTTGGTCTCGAACTTTAATGCAGGAGAGAATCGAATCTTGTCACGGTGGAAACAACTTTTCAATTTATGCTAGATAAATTGCAAAAGCAATCACTTTTGAGCATAGATTTAGCCGCGGCACTTTGTAAGAGGTTTACACAACTTCGTAATAAGAATTTAAATGGACTACTAGTTTACTTAAAAAATCCGACGAAGAAAATGAACTCGAAGAAAAAGAAGCTGTAGATTTTATTAACAATTCCCAAATACTTATTCCTACAATTCTATCGCTGAAAAAAGAATTGGAAAATCAAACACAGAAAGACAAGAACAGCTGGACAGAAAATGTAAAGGAGAGACCAAATTTAGATTCTTTAGACTTTGATAAATTATTGAAGCCGGAAATGTCTGCCTATGAAAGTAATGGAGTAAGAGGCAAGTTTCTAGATATAGCGCATAGTTACTTGATGACCATACCACCAATAAGCGTAGAGGCCGAGCAAGCTTTTTCAGCTGCTGGTTACATATGCAGTCCTTTGAGGAGTAGATTAAGTGATGATATTTTAAGTAGGGTCTGTTTCTTAAGAGCCCATTTCTTACAATGATTTTCTCAATTTGATATTTTAAAAAACAAATAAAGCTAATAGTTCTACGTAAAGCTAAAAGATGTTCTATGTACTTTGGCTGATCTTTTTGTTCATTAAATGTTAAGAATTATATTGATTTACAAATGAATTGCTTTTTTTGGCTTTATTTACCTTATCTTATCAATTTAATAAGTTGAGTATATTTTTCTGAAATACTTGAAAGAAAAATACAATTGTCATTTTGCCTTTTACAATGTGCATAAGAAACCTAATAATCCCGCGCGGGATCCCGCGGGATACGCACAAAAATTAAAAAATTCCGCGCGGATCCCGCGGGATTGAAAAGTGTGCGGGATTGCAATCCCTAATTGCGAGCCAAATAAATACTTTGCCTTAAAATTTAGCTTTTTCTTTTGTCTGGAGAAGCATTCTAAATTATCATTCCCAATAATCATGGAGTTTGACAATGTAAAATTAGTTTCGTCATCCATATGAAAGTTTTTGTGAAAAAACCTTTTCATACTAGCGTCCGCATTCAGGGTGAATCATAGCTTTTTGGTGCTCAGACCGTTTCTTAAGTAACTCTCGAGGAGCGTTTTTTATGTTTTTCTGGGTTTTTATGTTGATTTTCTACTACCATGGTCTGAGGATCAGCACTTTTATTTTTAGTTTCATCTCCAACAACATCATGGTCAGTAGTTTTCATAGCAGCAAAGTCATGAACGCTAAACATAAGAGGATTTTGAGGCGCTTTTTTCAGACCTGATTCGTCTGCAAAGTAGATTGAAAAAGCAGGGAAATTTTTTTTTCCCGTTGCTTCCTTAGAATGTTGAAAAACTTGTCTACACTTGGTTTATTGAAACCAATTGCTCTGGCAATTGATGTTGCTTCTGGTTTGCATACACTAAATTTATGTAGCTTCATAAAATTAGCCATCCAATCTTCTCCCGGTATCTTTTTTAAAATAAATAACAATTTTTTTTGATTTACATTATTTTTCGGAAACGCATACCATCTTGTTTACATAAACAATATGACCTGTGTTTTTATTTAAACTTTTGTACTTAGCCATTGCATTTTGAAGAGCTCCATTTTTAAGGAAACGCCCGATACTGTAGGTGGTAGCTAGGTCCAGCATTTAGTTTTCAGTGATTGTGCTAATATTACACAACAATCACTTATGTTTTAAAATAATCTTTGTGTTTTCTGTTAGAAACCAAGGTTGTATCAGAGCTGATTAATATAAATAAAAACGAAGCCAAGTAGCAGAAAAGTTTAATTAACATGAAAAAATCACGAACCTGAAAAACTAAAAAGGTCTTTTTTTTTTCAAATGTTTCAAATGTTGCAACAGATATCGACTTTCTTTGTGTGAAACACGGTTTGATATCGCACTTTTTGAAAGTATCTTTGCCAGTGATTGTCTTCATTGTGCCGATACGGCATTCATCCACTTGTGCATTACCTTTGTTAAATTTTTTTTTATCTATAAATCTTCTAAGAATGTTTTTTATCCGATGGATGATGGATCCCAGTCTTGGTAAAATCACTTACTAGAAATTCGTACTTGATATTTTCTAAGGATCACACTTTAAAGTAGTAAACAAATCAAGGTGCGTTTTAATCTAGATCTGAAAATAGGATGAATGTTTTTTGGATGAATTAAAATATACGGTTCGAAGGAATGCTTGTATAAATAACTTACTTAAACGCAATCTCAAATTTTCTGGAATGAAAATAAACTATGTTCCGTTAATTAATCAAACTATTGGAATAGTACGAGTTATTATATAACTCCATTTAGTATTTTTAGCCTGAAAGGAAGAGCCTTGAAAACCTTGAAAAAAATTTTTCCTTTGATTAAAAAAAAAAAGTTGCAATAGCTCTAACATGTACAAATAACACAGAATTCAAACTTTATTTATCTTTATTCACCTTTCATCTCTTAATGTCTAATAACATTCTACCACGATATCAGCTGGCTCATACAACCCCGCCATGACATCTAATTCGTTCAAGTATGAGCTAAAAAGACATCCTAGATCTCAATTGTATATGTAATTCCAAAGCGAGACAGTTAGCTCTGTAAATGATATCCTACTTTAATTTAATGTCACAGTTTATATATTATTTCTTAAAATAAGGTTAAAGCGGGATAATTAGCCGCGTAGCTTTATTAATTAGGGAGAATTTCGTAAAATTGCTTGAGTTCATAATCCGTTTTTTAACCACTGTTAATTTGACTTAAAAACAGAGTGCTTTTTTTACATTATTTTCTAGTTTGTTTATTTTGATTGTTTAAAATTTTTAAAACTCCTGTGCGAGAAACTGTAAAATTAAACTTAGTAAGTACTTTTTTTTTTATATAATTGATTTTTAAAATATTATTTAAAAAGGTGTAAGCAGATTGGCCATATTTCGCAAACGGCTGTTGTTTTTAGAGATTGTTAATGAAATACTCCTAAAAAACTTTTCATCTAAATTTTTTTCTTTATTGCAAAGCAAGATTTTTGAAGGGAGGTCTTGGTTAGTTCGAAATTTGAGTTAATTCGAAAATGATTCGAACTATCTTAATTCGAAGCCAAAAATTTTCAGAGGTTGTATGTTCGAAATAGATTTAGTCCGACAAATTGATAGAAATTTATTTAGAACAAATCTCGAAGAAAATCTGCACATTTTAAAAGTATGTTCACTTATATCATTTTATAATAAGAAAGTCTGCCATTTCTTCTTCATATTTAGGTTTTGATACCTAAACATGAAGAAGAAATGGTAAACTTTCTTATTATTATAGCTGAGTAGGGTTAGAGTTTTAGTATAAGCAAGGTGAAAAACTTAATGCAGAATTTTATATAAACAATTAACATAACTGCGCCCTTTGCAGATTTTCGACTTAGTATGTACTGGTAATGAAGCTTTCAGCGGCACTATCCAACGGACCAAAATATTATATATTTTGGTTTGTTATATATTTTATCATAAATGAATACTGTTATATATTACAACAAACCAAAAAGAACTAAACTTTTTAGTAATCCAAGAAACAAGGTTTGAGATTTTTAAGAATTAGTTTCATTTATATGAGAAGACTTCAAAAAATGCGAAATTGGTCTCTCTAGTCAGATATTTAGACTTTAGAAAAAGCACTATTAGAGCACCCCAGAGAATTGGTGGTTTAGGTCAAGAGCAAATTAGAGTAAATTATCATGTTCCACCAGCGGACTGGTACTGCCACCTTAGTGACTGACGAGAGAAAAAAAATTGTATTTCATTTGGCGAAAGTTAATCCTCCTCGAGCTGCCTGCACTAGTGATAAGAGCTAGATGGAATCCTCTCAGTTTTAAGAATAGATTAAAATTATTTTTCTGGAGAATACAAATAATCTGGCAAGCCACTTGAGCCCTCGCATTTGATTGCAACAATTTGCATATTAAATCGATAAAAGAATTGGCCAAAATAAACAATATCAAATTTCTACGCCTGCCATCTCATTTTACAAACTTCTAGATGCATCAAGTTTTTCGGGCGTAAAAAGCTAATAGCAAAGCTAGCATTTGAAGTATTTCTTCTGAGAAAAGATGTCCTAGACACCTATTAAGGCAGCGTTCTCAAGCTTTCACAGCACCTCAAGAAGTAATCACATTTCTCGCTACTCCTCAAACAGCATCATGCTCAACGTCAGTAATTTGAGGCATTAGTGTTTGCAAAAAATATTGCATCAGAGAACTTCAGTTCTATGGAAAGGATTTTCTTTCATGTAAAACAAATCACGCCTACGTAATTTTAATCACGTGGCAAAGAGTTTATTTTTAACTTCAGAAAACTGATAACGAATGGGTAACTTTTCCTCAGCGACTATTTTCGCCATTAAAAAAAGATGAAAAACAAAATAGTTTACGGTGCATAGGAACATACTCTAAGACCTTGCAACACATCCCCAGAAATTTTATTTTTGATTATCATTAGAAAACATTTCCTCATTCAAAAAATGTAAACGACAACTTTTTTTAGTGGGGGCTTGGGGAGAAAACACATATTTTAGGGCAGTGCCTAGGAATTTTGTTGTTCAAGATAGGTAACTAAGAAGCATGTGGCATACTCAAATTTTTAGTATGTTGATACTGGTAGCAAATGAGGATGACTTGCAAAAAATTAGGGTAATTGGAGCTGAACCAACCCCGCCCCAATCCCTAACTGCCCCCTTCCTAGAACTACGTCTCCTTTAATCGTAAATTTTTTTTTTTTTGTTCTATCATAAACTAGATCAAAATTCATCGACAGATTTCAAATTTCATCAAAAAATCTCTTTTCGTTTAAGATTTATAACAATGCAAAGTTTAAAATTACCCCCTGAAATAACTTTAAATGGTCTCAACACTACTAGGAAATGCCGGTTCTGGCTTATTGATACTTTTCCATACTTAAGGTTGATAATTTTGATGCGTTTTTTTTTTTGTTGACTTACCTTTTTTTCAAAAATGTGCGCTTTCTTCCCGTGTTGAAGTTATAAAATTTTTCTTGCCATAATCCGCAACGAAGTAATAAAATAATCTTGTCGGTAACTACTTGTCAGGTTTTTAAAAATTTTCCAAGATGGCGTCTTATTCCGGACCAAAGACTTTATTTATAAATTAAAATCAGGGCTCAGGGCAAGGTCACCACAAGGTATTAATAATGCTTTGAAAGTCAAGCCCTTCATTCAATTTTTTTAAGACGTAAAGACACAAGTGACCGCAGTAAGAAGTGTTTCCAAATTGAACCCCTTCGCTGTTATAATAAACGGGACTTTTTTAATAATTAACAAGCTCCACAAGAGGGGGTTGACCTTAAGAATTGAAACTATATTTCTTATCACCGTCTTTTAACCAGCACACCCAATCAAACGCACCTGTGCTTGAATCTCCCGTGTTGATAATCCCGCATTCTTTTCTTCTTGACTTTTTCAGTAAATCGTCTCTCATAAAAACCCCTCGAAAGCTTTTCAATTTTAACTTTTTAGCAGCCTTTATCAATTGAAAGTTGGTTAAAGTCTCATTAGGCAAACCAATTCCATACATCAATTGAAAATTGGCTAAAATTTTGTAGACATTGATTTTCTTGTTTCTCATTTTACTTTGTTAACAAATTTTTTAATTCGCTAAAAAGTTTTTGAAAAAGGTGAGAGCAAAAAAGTTTATAGAATAGCTCCTAAGAAGGGGATGCTTGAGAAAGGTGAATTAGGTCCAAGCAGCAAACCAGAACCCGCATAATTATATCCTTTTCCGGTTTTAATGAAGAGCCCATCACCATGAACATTTTTAGTCCACGGAGTTGTAAACAATCCGTTTCCACTTACAGTTTTCATCTTCATTCCATTACCATTTTTGCTCAAGTAAACCACACCTCGTCCTGCGATTTTATCACCAATGACTGAACCTGCAGATGAAGCAAGTCCGCCTAATAAACTAGTTGCAACTACTGGAGCTGCACGAGATGCAAGCATTTCTAATAAAGGTAAAAGAGCTCCAATGAAACCTCCTTCCACTTTAGAGTTGTATGCAATTTGTCTTTTGCTGAGTTTAAGAGTGACTCCTTTTCCATTGCTGTAGGCTTTTTTAATTTTGTTCAATTGCGCGTTAGTGACAGCGAGAACATGTTCGCCATTCAAGTCTTGATGAGAGAGCTTAATGCTGGCATCAGTTTTATCATGCATTGTTTTCTTGATTTTATCAGCTTGACCTTGTGAGATGTTAAGTTTGATCTTTTGATAATTGCTCATTTTTAATACATAAAAAATTATTTATTTTACTTCTCGAATGTGATATCGTATTGTAACATCCTCTCCACGAAAATGAACCAAATTTCCATTTTGATCAATAATGCGAGTAACCATTGTTGAAATTTTGAACAGTTTAATAGGAAGATAAATTAAATGCATTGGTCTCTCGATGATTTTAAAACCTGGACCAACATTTGGATAAAAGGAGTAAATGCAATTTAACTGAGTTCCATTAATATAGGACGATCCGATAACGTTGTTAACGATTCTGATGGTGTTAATGCTTGAAATTCTAACGATATTATCAGACTCGTATTCAGAATTGGAATTTAATTTTCTTTTAGTAAACCCTAAAACTGAAGCGATGCTGTTCTCCACGTCAAAGTCAATCAAATAATTCAAGCCAAGTTTAATGGTTGATTTTAAAGTATTAAGATTGATTCCAATTTGAAGGTTGTTTGGAGAGTAATTAATTTTATTTGCAATAATACAACTTCCGCGTTAAGCTGTTTTTATCGTGAATGAAATAGACCTTTGCAAATACTCGTTGATGTCTTTAATATCATAAATTCCATTAGGAATGATAATGTTTTCCCAATTAGCTCCATTGTTCATGCTGTATTTGAAAGAATTGTTTTTACTGTTTACATTTGGAATGCTGTTATAAGTCTCAAGACCGAGAAAAGCCATTTCATAACTTTTTCCTTCGTCAAAAACGATTTTATCCAAAAATTCAGTTGTGATAACACTTGATTTTCCATCTACATCGATTATAATACCTGGCATTTTTTTAAATAAGAATTATTTTTTTAATTAGTTTTTAGAAAAATAAAAATTCGTCAAACCCGCTTCGGTATTTTTCCTGGTCTTTTTTGGAGGATAAACCAATGACGGCAAACCCATGAGGTTGAGACCAGCATTGTCTGCAGAACATTTTTAAATTCTTCTTTATTCATGTCCACAGCAACATGGTCTCTGTAGAGGTGATCGACGTTTTTTTGGTCCTGAGGAAAGTGGCAAATAAAGTTGGCATTTTCTCAGATGGTTTGTCTAGGGAGCATGAAATAGTTTTGAGCGAGATAAAAGCAGTCAACGTTGGAGTGTCTTCCTCGGATTTAATATTTTTCGCATTTGTTTTGCTTAGTGAGTGGCAAGTCGTCAAAGATCATCAAATTGTTTTTGGACGAGTCTAAGGATTCAGGTTCAGGCACGTCTTCTTCACTTTCGAAAAATTTGCACTCCATGTCTGTTTCTCCGTTCCATTTTTTAGAGATTTCTTCAATGACGGCTTCAGGATTAGCGTTTTTTTGTTCCATTTTGTTTTGCACTTTGAACAAATCAAGAATATCCTTTTTAGGAAGTTTCTTCTCAAAGGAGCTTTTGAGTATTTTGTATTCGGGTTGAAAAAGGGATTTACCAAAGACTTGCAAGCGGTTGTAATCCAGCCATCCAGGCTTGAGAAGTAAATTGAGTAGCAACGTTGTTTTCCCGCAACCGGGCTTTCCTACGATGATTCCTCGAATGTTTCTCGGGAAAAGCTTGTTGTTGTTTCTTTTGGTTTTATTAATGTTCCATGACAAATTAGTAACTTCCATTTTATATAAAAAAACTTTTTTTATATATGTTAAAATATATTGCGTTAAATGCAAAAGAGAAACCGAAACCATTCACTTGAAAAACGAGATGAGTAAAAACAACAGACATGTTGAAAGGGACTTGTGACTCTTGCGGAACGACCAAATGCAAGTTTGTTTCTTCGCATGGATCAACAAAAGGAGGTAATTTGGTGGAATCGATTAATAAGCTGTTGAGCAAAATCAAGCTTCCGTGGGGAAAATTTCCAGGAGAAATGCACATTCCTGGGATGAACTTTGCAGGTCCTGGTACGAATTTGGACAAGAGACTGACTTCCACGGTAGACAGAGTGGACAATGCAGCATACCATCACGATTTAGCATATAAATATTTTAATGACAAAGAGAACAGGAATTTAGCAGATCAAATGATGCTTGAGGAGATGGATTCTATCCCCAATCCCACTCAAAAAGAAATCAACGAAAGAAAGCTTATTGCTCCAGTGATTAAAGCAAAAGCTAAATTCGGAATTGGTGTGAGTGATTTGAAATGGACGGATCAGCTTGCAGAGGAGCTTCATAAACCAGT
This sequence comes from Hydra viridissima, assembly GCF_058129835.1. Classification (NCBI taxonomy): domain Eukaryota; kingdom Metazoa; phylum Cnidaria; class Hydrozoa; order Anthoathecata; family Hydridae; genus Hydra; species Hydra viridissima. The sequence continues at coordinate 4,691,966 of NW_028324306.1, forward strand.
CATTCATCATTTTTAAAAGAAGAAAGGTGATTGTGAACGACATTGATGAAATATGGGCTGCAGATTTGGTTGACATGCAATCATTTTCAAAATTAAACACCGGCGTAAAATATTTGCTCATGGTGATCGACGTGTTTTCAAAGTATAGATGGATTGTCCCATTAAAAAGCAAAACGGGTCTTGAAGTGGCTGAAGCGTTGAAAAAGATTTTTGGTGAAAGAAAATGCATCAAATTGTGGGTGGACAAAGGAAAAGAATTTTACAACAAGCATGTGAAAGCGTTGGGTGTGCAATTGTATTCCACTGAAAACGAGGAAAAAAGTTGTGTCGTTAAGCGATGGAACAGAACGATGAAAGAGAAAATGTTTAACTATTTTTCAGCCAACAGCACCAATAAATACATTGACGTTTTGGACGAAATGGTGAAAAATTACAACAGCACAAAGCACTCTTTCATCAAAATGACACCAGTTAAAGCAAGCGATGAAAAGAATAAAAATAAGGTCTGGATGAACCTGAATGGAAAGGTGCAAACAGAAAGACGAGAACTGAAATTTTCCATGGGTGATCAAGTGAGGATCGTAAAAACGAAGTCTCATTTTGAAAAGGGGTATAAACCGAGATGGACTGAAGAGGGTTTTAACGTGTCAAAAGTTCAGTATACGGATCCGCCTACGTATAAAATCGCTGACGCTAACGGTGAGGAAATTTAAGGCACTTTTTACGAGCAGGAGATGCAAAAGACGCATCAAGACATATTCAGAATTGAAAAAATCATTCGCAAAACCAAGAGCAAATTGCTGGTCAAATGGTTGGGATACCCAGACTCGTTTAGTTCATGGGTGGACAATAATGAATTGGTTAGTTTGCAAAAATGATCTAAAATTTATTTTAAATATATTAAAATGCATGCTCCTCACAAGTTTTTTAAAAATGTTGTTATATATAAGGAAATGCCGGTTCTGGCTCATGAACACTTTTCCATAGTTAAGGATGCTAACGTTGATGCGATGAGTTAACTTTTCTTCAAAAAAAAAAAATATGTTATCTTTAGGGATGAGGTACCCCTAAAGATTCTTATCATTCAAAAAAATTTCTTACCTTTTTTTCATGTTACCTAAACTTAATGCCTTTTTCAAACCTCAGCGATAGGTCGTGTTTTGTAGTGACCGATGGCAAGTGTGTGAATTCCGTCATCTAAGATAATTCTTTTGTCATCGTTAGCGCTGAGTGCGACTTTGTTAATTTCTTCAGTGTAAACATCATGGAGATGAGATCTGAAAACGTTCATGGTTGCAAGCTTTTCTTCCTTATTTATTAGGCAGTCTACCACAAGGTGTTAATAATGCTTTGAAAGTCAAGACCATCATTCAATTTTTTCAAGACGCAAAGACACAAGTGACCGCAATAAGAAGTGTTACCAGACTGTACTTGCTCGCTGTTGTAATAAACAGGACTTTTCAAGTAGTCGACCAGCTCAACAAGAGGAGGCTGAGCATAAGAGTCGAAGCTGTATTTTTTGTCACCGTCTTTATACCAACAGACCCAATGAAACCCACCAGTGCTTGAATCTCCTGTGTTGACAATTCCACATTCTTTTTTTCTTGGCTTTTTTGGTAACTCATCCCTCACAAAAACACCTTGAAAGTTTTTTAATTTTAACTGTTTAGCAGCCTTTATCAACTGAAAGTTAGTCAAAGCTTTATTAGGTAAAACAATTCCTTCTACGTCAATCCATTGAAAGTCGATCATTTTTTTTTTAATTTCTTAAAAAGTTTATCCGAATTTTTTAACAAGCGATTTTCATAGAATGGAGCCTAAAATGGGTATGCTATTGAAGGGTGAATTTGGACTGAGAAGTAAACCAGAACCAGAAATAAGAGTGGTTGCAAGCGTACCGAGCAAGGGGAGTAGAGCACCGATGAAACCTCCTGTTATTTCATGTCCTTTTCCAGTTTTAGCAAAGAGTCCTTTTCCAGTTTTAACAAAGAGCCCATCGCCTTGAGTATTTCCAATCCAAGGTTTTAAGAATAAGCCAGAGCCAAATTTGGTTATTTTTATACCTTTTCCATCTTTGCTCAAGTAAAATGTTTTGGGCTTATTATGATTAACGCCTCGTCCAGCGATAGAATCAACCATAGCTGAACCGGCAGATGAAGCAAGTCCGCCTAATAAACCTTTTGCAAGTACTGGAGCTGCACGGGATGCAAGCGTACCGAGTAAGGGGAGTAGAGCACCGATGAAACCTCCTTCTACTTTTGCGTTGTGCATGAGTTGTTTTTTGCTGAGTTTGAGCGTGACGCCTTTTCCAGCTTTATAGGCTTTTGCAATTTGGTTGAGTTGGGTTTGAGTGACAGCAAGAACATGTTCACCGTTCAAGTCTAGATGAGTGAGTTTTATGCTGGTTGCAGTTTTATCATGCATCGCTTTTTTAATTTTGTCAGCTTGTCCTTGCGAAATGTTGAGTTTAATGTTTTGATACATTTTATAGAGTTTAGAAATTTATTTATTTCACTTCTCGAATGTGATAACAGATTGTAACATCCTCTCCACGAAAATCAACCAAATCTCCATTGTTATCAATGATGCGAGTAACCATTGTTGAAATTTCAGGAACTTGAACAGGAAGATAAATCAAATGCATAGGTCTTTCGATGATTTTGTAACCAGGGTCAACTTGCTGGTAAAAGGAGTAGATGCAGTTTAATTGCTTACCATTAACGTAGGATGATCCGATGACGTTATTAACAATTCTAATGGTATTGATGCTTAAAATTTTAGCGATATGATCTGACTCATGTTCTGAATTGGAGTTTAATTTTCTTTTAGTAAACCCTAAAACTGAAGCAATGCTGTTATCCACGTTAAAGTCGATTATATAATTCGCTCCAAGTTTAATGGTTGATTTTAAGGTGTTGACATTCACTGCAATTTGAAGGTTGCTTGATGAGTAGCTAATTTTATTCGCAATAATATAACTTCCACGTTGAGCCTTTTGTATGGTGGATGAAATTGACCTTTGCATAAACTCATTGATGTCTTTAATTTCGTAGCTTCCGTCAGGGATGATAACGGTTTCCCAATGAGCACCATTGTTCATGCTGTATTTGATTGAATTATTTTTGCTGTTTATGTTTGGAATACTGTTATAGGTCTCAAGTCCGAGAAAAGCCATTTCGTAGCTTTTTCCTTTTTCAAAGACGATTTTGTCTAAAAAATTAGTCGTGATAACACTTGATTTATCATCTACATCGATTATAGTACCTGACATTTTTTAAAAATGGACGAAATTTTTTTAGATCATTTCATGATCCGTGGAAATCTACGATTTTTAGATCCTTTTGGATCCGTGGAAATGAATTTTTAAGTTAGAAAAAGGCAAATTCATCCAGACCTCTTCTGTATTTTCCATTATCTTTTTCAGAGGACAAATCAATGACGACAAATCCACGGGGTTTAGACCAGCAATCTCTACAAAACTTTCTAAATTCTTTTATGTCCATATCACATGAGGCGTGTCTTTTATAAATTTCACCAACAGTTCCATCGTCTTGAGGGAATAGACAAATAAAATTGGCATTGGTTCTAATGGCATGTCCGTCAAGATCGAAAAAATTTTGAGCGAGATAAAAGCAGTCTGCGTTATAGTGTCTTCCATGCGTGTAGTATTTTTCACACATGCTTTGTTTTTCTCCTCTTAAATCGTCGAAGATCATCAGATTGTTTTTTGTTCTATCAAGTTCGGAAGGGTTAGGAACGTCTTCTTCATTTTCGAAAAATTGGCACTCTATACACTCGTTTTCAGAATAATTTTTTGAAAGTTCATCAATCACATCTTTAGGGTTTAAATTCAATTTTTTCATTTTGTTTTTATTAAGCAATTGGAGAATGAGTTCTTTTGGCAGTTTCTTTTCAAAGGCTTTTTTGAGTATTTGATATTCGGGTTGGAAAAGGGATTTGCCAAAGACTTGCAAGTGGTTATAATCCAGCCATTCAGGTCTTAATAACAGGTTTAACATCAATGTTGTTTTTCCACAACCGGACTTTCCGATGATGAGTCCTCGAATGTCTCTTGGAAAAAAGTTGTTATGATTTCTTGTGCTTTCTTTATCATATGACAAATCAACAATGTCCATTTTTATGTTAAAAAAACTTATTTATATATGTTAAAATGTACTGTGTTAAATGCAAAAGAGAAACAGAAACCATTCACTTGAAAAAGGAGATGACAAAAAACAACAGACCTATGCTCAAAGGAACCTGCGACTCTTGCGGAACGACCAAATGCCAATTTATTGCTAAAGATGCTGTCGAGACAATAAAAGGAGGTGACTTGGTAGAATCGATCAACAAGCTATCGAGCAAAATCAAGCTTCCGTGGGCAAAATTTCCAGGAGAAATGCACCTCCCAGGGATGAACTTTGCAGGACCTGGTACCAATTTGGACAAAAGGTTAACATCCACCGACATGTATCAAGAGTGGAGCAAGCCGGTAGACAGAGTGGACAATGCAGCGTATCACCATGATTTGGCTTACAAATATTTTAACGACGTTAAAAGCAGGAATGTGGCTGATCAAATGATGCATGAAGAAATGAATTCGATTCCTAACCCTACCCAAAGGGAAATTAATGAGAGAAAGCTCATTACGCCTGTGATCAAAGCCAAAGCTAAACTTGGATTTGGTGTAAGTGATTTGAAATGGACAGACCAGCTTGCAGAGGAGCTCCATAAACCGGTAATTCATCATTTTAAAAGAAGAAGGTGATTGTGAACGACATGGATGAGATATGGGCTGCAGATTTGGTCGATATGCAGTCTTTTTCAAAATTCAACAACGGCGTGAAATATTTGCTCATGGTGATCGACGTGTTTTCAAAGTATGGATGGATCGTTCCGTTAAAAAGTAAAACAGGTCTTGAAGTGGCTGAAGCGTTGAAAAAGATATTCCAAGAAAGAAAATGCATCAAATTGTGGGTAGATAAAGGAAAAGAATTTTACAACAAGCATGTGAGAGCGTTGGGTGTTCAATTGTACTCTACTGAAAACGAGGAAAAAAGCTGTGTCGTTGAGCGATGGAACAGGACGATGAAAGAGAGGATGTTTAAATATTTTTCAGCCAACAATACCAATAAATACGTTGACGTTTTGGATGAGATGGTAAAAAATTACAACAACACAAAGCACTCTTCCATCAAGATGACACCAGTGGAAGCCAGCGATGAAAAGAAAAAAGGTAGGGTATGGTGGAATCTGTATGGAAAGGATCAAACATTACCAGCAAAACCGAAATTTTCTATGGGTGATCAAGTGAGGATCGTAAAAAAGAAGTCTCATTTTGAAAAAGGGTATACACCGAGATGGACTGAGGAGGTTTTTACCGTATCAAATGTTCAGCATACGAATCCACCCACATATAAAATCGCTGATGTTAACGGTGAAGAAATTCAAGGTACTTTTTACGAGCAGGAAATGCAAAAGACGCATCAAAACATATTCAGAATTGAAAAAATCGTTCGTAAAACAAAGACCAGATCGTTAGTCAAATGGTTAGGGTATCCAGACTCGTTTAATTCGTGGGTGAACAACGATGAATTAATCAGTTTGCAAGATCCAAAAAGGATTTAAAATTATTTTCTTCATCTTGAAAATGCATGCTCCTCACAAGTTTTTTAGAAATGTTGCCTCAGCTGAAGTTCACAGTTTGGAATTGCAACTAAAATTTTTAGAAGAGAGGATTAGGGAGTTGGAAGAGAGAAAACCAAGTAATATTATTATGTATACGAAAACGTTGGATCATCCACCCTATTATAACGACAAAGGACAGTATGAGATTTTTGCTCAGAAAGATATTAAATTTGCTGCTCTCTCACATACAACGATAGCTTTATCCATTGGGTTGAAGTTAGAGAAAGGTATTGCAGTGGTGACATTAATGAACAAAATCACTGAGCAGTTGAATTATAGAAAGAACGAAGTCATTATTTCAGAGTCTTTAGAGAACGTTATTATGGACGTGAACAGCAACAGCAAAGAGGACGTGATTGTTAAAAAGGGTGAAAAGCTCTGCACGATTACGCACATTGATTTAAAATAATCTTTCTTAATGAAAAAAATGGAGATATTGAATGAAAAAATTTATCCAGTTCTTCCATCAGCTCCTGTAGATGAAGGACAACGTCTTCAGAAGATCGGCGAGATTCAGAAAGAAATAGAAACTGAAAAAGTGTAAAGAATGGCTTTGAGTAAAAAGTACCATCGCGTTTTCAGGATCATTTCGAATGTGGACAATACGATGCAAGGTTTATGCATAGCATTAGGTGCGACTGGAATTGGTCTTTTGTCTACGATTATTGCAAGTCCAGCAGCGATTGCGTGTGAAGGGGTGGCTATTGGAATGGGTTTTTTATCGATTGTTGGCAGTCAAGTGAACAAAAGAATGGCTTTGAAAGCGGAAAAGCATGAGAAGATCAAAGTGTTGGCAGAGTCAAAATTGAACACGATCAGCGAGCACATTTACAAGGCGTTGGTAGATGGAAGAATAAGCGATTCAGAGTTTCAGTTGATTCTTGATGAGCTTCAAAAGTTTAAGACCTTAATGGAGGAAATACGAACCAAAACTAAAAACGGAATAGATGAAGTGATGAAAGAAAACTTAATCCAAAAAGGACGAGAAGACGCCATTCAAGCGTTCAACAATATGTTTAAAAAAAATTAAGGATTTTTTCCATGGTTTCAAAGGATCAAACATTAATGTGAAAACTGATTTAGGATATTTTTTCTACGTATTTTAAAAAGATGTTTTTCTTTAAAATACAAGACCCAAACAAAAGAGATGAAATTGTGAAGGAAGTGAATGACAGAAGAAAGGGGATATATCAGAACAGCATCAACGACAACATTTTAGATGCTGATTTTCAAGCTAATGCGAGCAAGCTGTTTAAACCTCTCATTGAAAGCAACGAGAAGATTTTCCATGGATCCAAAGGATCTAAAAAATTTGTGTCAAAAATGCCTTTTGAAGTGAATAAGGTTAGAGATAAAATGTTTATTGGTAAAATGGAGGTTGAAATGGATGGAAATGACATTATTGTTGGTGATGAAAGGTATGAAAGGACAAAAGGTCTTTGGGAGCTGATGACTAAATTTGAAATACCAAGCGAGTATACGGATGAAGATTTGGAGAATTATGAAAAAATTTTAATGGACAGCGATGCTATACGATCTGATACGAAGCCGAATAAACCGAAAGCTTCAAGAAGACCAAAGTATCAGAAACTTATTGCTCCTATTTGGGAAAAAATGATGCGCATTGAAAAAGGGAAAAAAGGTCGTGGAGTGATTATTCTTCCGAGCGATCCGAATGCGTTAGTTGAAAAGCTTGAATTGAGTATTGCTTCCTGGCTTGCTGGAAATACAGCATCGAGAAATGTAGCTGTGAGCATTTGCGATGAGTTGTTGAGACAAAAGGAAATTAATAAAGAGGAATACAAGTCGTTAATGAAGACGATTGATAAAATTTAATACACACCACGGATCCAAAGCATCAAGGGATTTAACATGAAAGGATATTAACGAAAAATGCTCATTGTGAACGAAAGAAGATATGTGAAAAAGAACGTTGTTGGAGGAAGTGGCATTGTAGACTTGATTAAAAATTTCATCAAAAGAGCAGCTTCTTCAAGTATGTCAAAAGCAACAATGAATTTGCTTAAAAATGCTGCATCAAGCAAAATTGGGCAAGAAGCGATTACAGCTGCAAAATCTGCTGGTACTGAGTTAGCCCTTTCTGCCATTTCTGCTGCTAGAGATGTGACTATTGATAAAGGTAAAAAGACCATTGAGAAATTAAAGACTGGTTCATCCATTAGTAAAATGTCGAAACAGAATGTGATTCGAATCCAAGACTTAGTGAAGATGGGAAGAGGCATGAAGATCGCTTGAAGGATGAGTGTGAAATGATCTAAAAAAAATTTTTCTTTCCATAAAATGATAACTACTGATCGATTAAGAGCGAGTGATAAACCAGAGAATGACAGTGGCATTGAAAAAGTGGATTTTTTTGAGTACCTTCCAACCAATCTTGATTTAAATTCTTCAGGCACGATCACTTTTGAGATTGACTGTCAATCTATTAAAACATTACCATCAGAGGCTTACATTCTTATTGAAGGAGTGTTGAAAAAGAGTGATGGAACCTTTTATGAAGCCACAGACAAGATCGCCTTGGTGAATAATGCTTTGATGTATTTGTTCAACGACGTGACTTATGACTTGTCTGGAGAGCAAGTGGAAAGAGTTATTTATCCAGGTCATGCCACCACCATTCTTGGATTGTTAAAATACCCTCACGGATTTCAGATGACAGATGGTATGAAGCAAATGTGGTTTATGGACACATCAAATCTTGTTGAAAATGAAGGATTTAAAGTTAGACGAGACCATTTGTTTGCAGACACTACATCCGTTGGCGCTTTTTCGTTTAGAATACCTTTAAAACACATTTTTGGTTTTTGTGAAACCTATGATAAAGTTGTTTATGGGTTTAGACACACCATCACCTTTACAAAGAAAGAATGTGATGATGCGATTTACAGAGCGGAAAGCGCTAGTATAGGAATGATTGATCTTTAAAAATTCAGGCTTTATATGCCACGCGTTGAATTGAGTGTTTCTAAAAATGCTGATTTCATGAGATTAATAGCTCAAAAGATACCTATCGAAGTAGCTTATAAATCAAACAAATGTGAAAGACAGCTTATTCCTGCTGGTCAAACAGAATTTACCTGGTCGCTTGGAAGAATCACCGACAAAAGCGTTCCGATGTTTGTTTTGTTTGGACTTCAGACGAACAGACCATCCAGTCAAACTGTTAATCCGTCACTATTTGACCATTGCGATATTAGCAATTTTTACGTGACCGTCAATGGAATAAAGTATCCAAATTTTAATTACGACTTGAATTTTGGAGAAAAGAAAGTGACCATGGCTTATGCAGATACGTTTTCTTTTGATGAAAAATATTACGGCACAAACGAACTTTTTTGTCAATCTGGGTTAACCTTGTTTCATTATTTAAAATTGTATCCCTTGTTCTTTGTTGATATCAGCAAGCAAAAAGAAAGAGTGGCTTCAGAAACAGCTGAATTGGTGATCAACCTTAAATTTCGAACTTCAACTGTTGCAAATACCGTTATCTTTGCAGTGGTGATTTCTGATAAAATGCTTAATTTTGTTTCAAATGGAACTCACATGACTGCTGTTTATTGAGCAAGATCCATGGAAATGATTTTTTAACTTTTACCGTGTTAAAAAATTGAATTGACTTAAAAAAATCACGGCGTAAATAAAATGTATTACAAAAAAAAGTTTTTGAAAAATTTACTGAATGAAAACGGTGTTACTAAAACAGCTAAAAATATGCCAACGTTGTTGATGCTTGCGATTGAAAATAACTTGATCAGTAAAGAAGATATTTTGGAGAGAGCCACAGAAAAGAGAAAACGCCGACCAAGAATACATGAACCTAAAGAAAAGAAGCTTGCTGATCCTGTTAAGAAAATCACTGTGAGATTGACCAACGTTGAAAAGGGTGAGGTGACTGAATACAAGTCTATTTACAAAGCGGAGAATGAAACTGGTCATGGATGGAGATATTTTGCTAATCGAAATGGAAAGGTTGAAAATGGAATCAAGTTTGAATATTTACACCCTTCAGAAAGGATCTAATGCGACATTGCCACCACGGATCATGAAATGATCTAAAAAATTTTTTTTCTTCCGTAAATAAAATGAGATATACAACGTCGTATTTGAAAAATTTGCTTAGGGAAAACGGAGTCACCAAAACCTCAAACAAATTATTAGGTCTGATGATGCTTGCAGTTGAAAATAACTTGATTAGTAAAGATGATCTTTTGGAAAGTGTGAAAGAGTGCAGACCAGTTGGTAGTCAAAAATGGGAATGGCTTCGTTCAGCAAGAAAAAATCCAATCACTGTGAGATTGACCAACGTTGAAACGTGTGAGGTGACTGAATACAAGTCTATTTACAAGGCAGTGAAAGGAACTGGACATAAATGTGAATATTTTGCTAATCGAAATGGAAAGGTTGAAAATGGAATCAAGTTTGAAATTCTTTACCCTCGTTGATTTTTTCAATGCTTCAAAAAAAAGAGTTGAAAATTGATCTCGAGATTTGCAGCGATTAAAAAAGATGTTTGAAGAAGATGATGATTTTTCGTCAGAATATGTTTGAAGAAGATGATGTTTGAAGAAGATGATGATTTTTCGTCAGAATATGTTTGAAGAAGATGATGTTTGAAGAAGATGATGATTTTTCGTCAGAAGATGTTTGAAGAAAATTTGCTGAAAAAAAAATTGAATTCGAGTGAAAGAAAAAACGCAGCAAGAAAAGATGGATAAAATGCTAAGCACAAATTTTATTGAAAAATTAATGGAGGAAATCACAGATGTTAAATATGGCGGCAGGTATGACAAGTTTGTTGATGAATTGAAAAAGATGAAAGTTGATCAGCTCATTGGCAAGCTCAGACAGTCTGGAAAAATGCTTGAAAAAATTCACAAGCTTGAACTTAAGGTTTATTTGAAACTGAAAAGACCGTTGATGAAAGATGCGTTTGAAAAGAACTACATGCCAATTCATGAAATGATTCAAGACCTCATCCCTCTCCGAAATCAGCTGCTTATGGAAATCGGGAAATGTCATTTGAGTAAGAAAGAGATATACAGAATAAAAAGGCTTTTTGCACGCGATATTGATGAACTAAAATATATCTTAGGTAAACACAGTGAAATGTTTAACGATGAGGTTTATGAAGGAGATATAGTTCATTCTTTTGATGGAGAGCATTACCGAATGATCCAACTCTTTGGTGAAGAGGAACTGCTGATGAGTGACTTTGAGCATCTAAAAGAGATGAAAAATCAAATCGACTTCACCATTTTATTATTCGAAATGGATGAACTAAGACCTTAAAATCACCCTTTTTGAGATCCTTTTTTGATTCTTTTCGAAGAATTGAAAACGGTTGTCATGGTTACCATCATAATTTTTTGCGGAAGACTTTTTCGAACATGCCGACAGTTTGCCGAGATTTTTAAAAAAATTGAATTGACTTAAGGAAATTTCTTAGCATTTAAAAAAGATGCTTAGTATTGATGAATCAGGTTATCTAATTGATGTTCTTGGAAATCGGTATGTGTTTGTTGACGAATATAAAGTGATTGATGAATTTGGCGCTTCTTACACACTCGGTTTTGATAGAGATGGAAATCCTCTTTTGGTTGATTTTGATTCTGGTTTTGAAGAATGGAAGTATGATCAACAGTTTGAAAAAGATCTTTGAGACTAATGGTTGTCATGGTTTCCATCATATTTTTTTTTAATTCTTCACGCGAGAATTGAAAAACGATGCCGACAGTTTGCCGAGATTTTTAAAAAAAATTGAATTGACTTAAGGAAAGTAACGGCGGAAATAAAATGAGCCGCCAAATTTCAGAAAAATTTATCGCGAAAGATAAAAACACCGAAAAATTTTTTCTTCCGTTAATAAAAATGGAAAATAAATCAAAAGTCTCAATGGCATCATTGCGAAGAGTTGCTAAAGAAAGGTACATCAAAGGCTATACCAAAATGACAGGGGAACAGCTCGTTGAAGCAATAAGAACAACAAAACCTGTCATTGGTCAAAAGTCTGTTAATGATCGAAAAGATCGAAATAAAATGACTGTAAAAGAATTAAGAGAGATGGCTAAAGGTCGTGATGATATCAAAGGTGTCTCAAGAATGAGAAAGGCTGATCTCATTGCAGCTTTAAATATTACCATCATTGGAAGTGGTTCACGTAGACGCACGACTGAGGCGAGACCTTTGCCTGCTCCGCGTCCTGCGATTGCTCCAAGTCGTCAAAAGCCTGTCATCGCTCCTAGGCCGTCGATCATTCCACCGAGACCTGTTGTGCAAAAGCCTCCTATTGCTCCTAAACCGGCTCATTTGCAAAATCGAGTGACAAGAACTGAACCATCCATCCTTGACACACCTGTTGTCGATTCAACAAACGTCATTGCTCCAAAACCTGTTCCTGCTCCTGCTTTCAAGAATTGCAACAACTGTCTCCAACGGTTTTAACCAAGTGCTTACAGTCATTGACCCATACGTTCCAACTATGGTGAAGAAAACAGTAAGCAGCGTAAAAAATGGTGTTGAAAAAAGAATAAAGTCTCTCAAAGGCATCGTATTTGATGATCCTGTTCCAGCTTCAAGGTCATTTACAGTAAAATTTAATATGACTAAGCATTCAGCAGAGCGCTCCACCAGACTATTTTCATACGAGCCGTCTTCTCGGCAACAAGACATTGTTTCATTTCAAAACTTGGTAAGGGAGTCTGCTATTCAAACCATTGAAGGAGAAAGAAACACAAGGGTAAGAATTTCTTTAGTCTGTGAAATGATTCGCGTAAGCATCTTAACAGGTGAGGAAACTACTCAGACGGCTAACTTTTCATCCAACACGAAAAGATTATTGGAGGGTGATGATGTGAGAGCGCTTATGACTGAAATGGAAGAAAAAATCTTGGAAAGTAGTGCTAATTACAACAAGATGGGATCCAATTGCGTCTTGTCAAAGATTTTAAGAATGGATATTAACTTTGCAGATTATGAACCTTTCAGAGGCTCTTCCTACATGAAGCTGTCTCCCGAGTTGGAAAGTAAAAAAGCCATCATCAACATGGTAAACAACGACAACCAATGCTTTAAATGGTCTGTCACCAGAGCTCTTAACATGAAAAATAAAAACAACGAAAGAATTGATAATGAGTTGATTGAAAAACCTAAAGAGCTTAATTGGAATGGAATGGAATTTCCTGTAAAGACAACTCAAATCGAAAAGTTTGAAGTGAATAATCCTGACATCAGCGTGAACGTCTTTCACTATGAAAAGAATAAACCTCAACCTATGCAAATATCCAAATTTCATGATCGAAAGCACTGTGTTGATTTGCTGCTCATTTCAAACAAAGAAAACAGCCATTATTGTCTCATTAAAAATTTCAGTCGGTTTGCCGGCTCCTCAACAACAAAACATCAACATAAACAATACTTTTGCAGAAATTGTATGCAAGGCTTCAACCAAGAAGAAAAGCTTCAAATCCATCAAGAATACTGCTATGATAACGCTCCAATGAGAATCAATCTTCCTGAAAAAGGAACAACTGTTCAGTTTAAAAACTATAACAAGACCATGAGAGTTCCGTTTGTGGTAACTGCTGACTTTGAAAGTTTCATCAAGCCCATCGATGACAACACTGAATACAATAATAAAGAGTCATACACCAAACAATATCAAAAACATGTTCCATGCTCGTTCAGCTACCATATCAAATGCTTTGACGAAACCATTTATAAAGAAAAACCAGTCATGTACACAGCAGAAAGCGAAGAGGAGGATGTGGCTCAAAAGTTTATCACCAGGCTTGAAGCAGACCTTAAAAAGATTTTCGATAAGATTGATTCACTGCAAAAAGAATGGAAGAATAAGCCAATAAAGACTGATGTGGATAAAAAGAAGTTTGAAGCTGAAACCCAATGTCACATTTGCAAAAAAGATCTTAATGGTGACAAAGTGTGGGATCACTGTCATTTGACTGGAAAGTACCGTGGTGCTGCTCATGATGCTTGCAATAAAAAATATCGAATTCCAAAATTTATTCCCGTATTTATACATTGCTTGTCTGCCTATGACAGTCATTTGTTTATTAAAAAATTAGGTGGGAAATTCAATTGCATACCCAACAATGATGAGAAATATATTAGCTTCTCTAAAAAAATCAAAGTGAGAGACACTGTCGATAAGAAAGGCGAACCAAAAGAAGTATTAAGAGAAATGAGGTTTCTTGACAGCTATAGGTTCATGTCTGACACTTTAGACAAACTCTCTAAAAATCTAACCGATGAACAATGCATAAACGCTAGGGAATATTATCCTGAAAAGGAAAAGTTCGACTTGATAAGAAAAAAAGGTATTTTCCCTTACGAATGGATGGACTCGATTGAAAAATTATCTGAAACGCAATTGCCTTCAAAAGAAGCCTTTATTCCAGACTAAACGATAAAGACATCACTGATGGAGAATACACGCATGCACAAAACGTTTGGAAAGTATTTGGATGCAAAACATTTAGAGATTACCTAGAAATTTATAACGTGTCTGATGTCTTAATTCTAGAAGACGCCATTGAAAATTTCAGAAACGCTTGCATGAAAAATTACGATCTTGATCCTGCTCAGTTTTACACCTGTCCTGGACTCGGTATGGAAGCCTGTTATAAAAGTACTAAAGCTGAAATTGAACTTTTAAGCGATCCTGATATGCTCAACATGGTTAAAAAAGGAATACGCGGCGGAATCAGCATGATCTCCAACCGACTTGGAACTGCTAATAACAAATACATGCAAGACTACGACCCTTCAAAACCCTCAAAATTCCTCATGTATTTAGACGCTAACAATCTTTACGGATGGGCTATGAGTCAACCTCTTCCCGTTGGAGGATTCAAATGGATGACTGAAGATGAACTCAACAATTGGCGCAACATGCCGTGCATTCTCGAAGTCGATTTGAGCTATCCAGATAACCTTCACGATTTACACAACGACTACCCTTTGGCTCCTGAAAGATTAACCATTGGAAAAGTAGCCAAACTCGTTCCAAATTTAAACAACAAAGAAAAATACGTCGTCCATCGCACAAATCTTAAACTCTATGAACGAATGGGATTAGTCATCACCAAAATTCATCGAGGCTTCACCTTTAGAGAAGAACCTTGGATGAAATCGTACATCGATGGCAACACCCAAAAGAGAGCAGAACCAGGTCGAAACGAATCTGAAAAAGAGTTTTTTAAACTCATGAACAATGCCGTCTTTGGGAAAACTATGGAAAACATCGAAAAACATGTTGATATTAAACTTGTCACCACAAGAAAAGAAGTCTTAAAATTAACTAAACAAACTCGATATGAACGACACGTCATTTTTGATGAAAACCTAGCTGCGATTCATATGAAGAAAACACAAGTCACTTATGACAAACCCGTTTTTTTAGGAATGTGCATCCTCGACATCAGCAAAACTCTCATGTATGAATTCTATTACGACTACATCAAGCCTAAATATGGCGATAAAGCCAAGCTGCTCATGACCGACACTGACTCGCTCTTTTTTGAAATTGAAACAGAAGATTTTTACAAAGACATTGCTGATGATGTGCTTGAAAAATTTGACACGAGCGAATTTCCAAAAGACCATCCTGCCATTGAAAACGTTGGCTTCAAAGTAGGCGAAAATAAAAAGGTTATTGGCAAGTTCAAAGATGAGGCTGCTGGTAAACAAATTAAAGAGTTTGTTGGCCTTCGACCTAAGCTCTACTCTTACTACATCCCTAAAGAAGATAAAGAGCACAAAAAATGCAAAGGGGTCAAAAAGAAAGTCGTTGAAAAGAAAATAAGGCATCAACATTTTAAAGACTGCCTAAAAAATAAGGAAGAAAAGCTTGCAACCATGAACGTTTTCAGATCTCATCTCCATGATGTTTACACTGAAGAAATTAACAAAGTCGCACTCAGCGCTAACGATGACAAAAGAATTATCTTAGATGACGGAATTCACACACTTGCCATCGGTCACTACAAAACACGACCTATCGCTGAGGTTTGAAAAAGGCATTAAGTTTAGGTAACATGAAAAAAAGGTTAGAAATTTTTTTGAATGATAAGAATCTTTAGGGGTACCTCATCCCTAAAGATAACATTTTTTTTTTTTTTGAAGAAAAGTTAACTCATCGCATCAACGTTAGCATCCTTAACTATGGAAAAGTGTTCATGAGCCAGAACCGGCATTTCCTTATATATGTTGTTACAGCAGAAGGTCACAGTTTAGATTTGCAATTAGCTCATTTAGAAGAGAGGATTAGAGAGTTGGAGGAAAGAAGACCGAGCAACATTATTGTGTCTATAAAAACGTTGGATCATCCTACTTATTACAACATGAACGGACAGTATGAGATTTTTGCTCAGAAAGACATTAGATTTGCTGCTCTCTCACATACAATGATATCTCTGTCCATTGGACTGAATTTGGAGAAAGGTATTGCAGTGGTGACATTAATGAATAAAATTACTGATCAATTGAATTATAGAAAAAGCGAAGTTATTATTTTAGAGTCTGTAGATGACGTCATTATGGATATGAATAGCAATAGCAAACAGGACGTGATTGTTAAAAAAGGCGAAAAACATTGTAAAATTAATTACACTGGTTTAAAATAATTTTTGTCTATTAAAAAATGGAAATATTGAATGAAAAACTTTATCCAGTTCTTCTTTCTGCTCCAGTTGAAGAAGGACATACTTATCGTCTTCAGAAGATAGGTGAGATTCAGAAAGAGATAGAGAGTGAAAAAGCAAAGCGAGTTCATCTCAGCAAAAAGTACCATCGCGTTTTTAGGATCATATCCAATGTGGACAATTCGATGCAGGCGCTGTGCATTGCTCTGGGTGCGACTGGAATTGGGCTTTTGTCAACCGTTATTGCCAGTCCTGCAGCGATTGCGTGTGAAGGCGTGGCTATTGGAATGGGTTTTTTATCCATTGTGGATGGAACATTTTACGAAGCTACAGACAAGTTCGCCTTGGTGAACAATGCTTTGATGTATTTGTTCAACGATGTGACTTATGACTGGTCGGTAGAGCAAGTGGAAAGAGTTATTCATCCAGGTCAAGCCACCACCATTCTTGGAATGATAAAATATCCTTACGGATTTCAGGTTACAGATGGTATGAAGCAAATGTGGTTCATGGACAAATCAAATCTTGTTGAAAATGAAGGATTTAAAGTTAGGCGAGACCACTTGTTTGCAGACACTACATCCGTTGGAGCTTTTTCGTTTAAAATTCCGTTGAAGCACATTTTTGGTTTTTGCGAAACCTATGACAAAGTTGTTTATGGGCTCAGACATACCATCACCTTTACAAAGAAAGAATGCGATGATGCGATTAACAGAGCGGAGAGCGTTAGTGCAGGAATGATCGACCTTAAAAAATTCAGACTTCATATGCCTCGCGTTGAATTAGATGTTTCGAGGAAGACTGATTTCATGAATTTAATGGCTAAAAAGATTTCCATTCAAGTGGCTTATAAATCAAACAAATGTGAAAGTCAGCTTATTCCAGCTGGACAAACAGAATTTACCTGGTCGCTTGGAAGAATCACTGACAAAAGCATTCCAAGATTCATCGTGTTCGGACTTCAGACAAACAGATCTTCGAGTCAAACTGTTAATCCATCTATATTCGACCATTGTGATGTTAGCAATTTTTACGTGACCGTTAATGGAATAAAGTATCCAAATTACAATTACGACTTGAATTTTGGAGAAAAGAAAGTGGTCATGGCTTATGCAGATGCGTTCTCCTTTGATGAAAAATATTACGGTACAAAT
The DNA here is from genome assembly GCF_058129835.1 of Hydra viridissima. Lineage (NCBI taxonomy): Eukaryota > Metazoa > Cnidaria > Hydrozoa > Anthoathecata > Hydridae > Hydra > Hydra viridissima. The sequence goes on from NW_028324306.1 coordinate 4,709,487, forward strand.
GAAATTGTTTTTCAAACGGGGTTGTCCTTGTTTGAATATATAAAATTATATCCATTGTTCTTTGTTGATATCAGTAAGCAAAAAGAAAGAGTGGCGTCAGAAACAGCTGAATTGGTGGTAAACCTTAAATTCCGAACTTCGACTATTGCAAAAACCGTTATTTTTGCTGTGGTTATTTCTGATATATTGCTTAAATTTGTTTCAGATGGAACCAACATGACTGCTGTTTATTAAGATGCTTTTTAAATTCTTTTCGGGAAATTTAAAAAAATTGAATTGACTTAAAAAAAAATCTTGGTATAATAAAATGAGATGTACAACATCGTATTTGAAAAATTTGTTGAATGAAAATGGTGTCACCAAAACGGCAAACGATTTAATTACGTTGATGATGCTTGCGGTTGAAAATAATTTGATCAGTAAAGATGAGATTTTAGAAAGAGCAAAAGAAAAGAAAATACGTGAAATAAAGGAAAAGAAACCAACCGATCCTAAATATGAATGGCTTCGTTTGGTTAAGAAAAAGCCCATCACTGTGAGAATGACCAACATTGAAACGGGTGAGGTAATTGAATACAAGTCTCTTTACAAAGCGATGGCAGGGACTGGACGTGGATATTTAGAGCGTCGAGATGGAATGGTGGACAATTGAATCAAGATTGAATTTCTAAATTCTGAAAAGCTTGAAAAACGTAAAAAGCAGCAAAATTGATTTTTTAACTTTTTGTTTTGTTAAAAAATTGACTTAAATAAAAACCTTGGCATAAGTAAAAAGATGGAAAACTTGCAAAAGGATGATCTTTTGAATGCCCTTGATGATAGCTTTGAGTCAACTTCTGATACGACTAAATCAAAAAGCTTGCTCAAATTTCTAAAAAATGTTAGAAAACTTCCAAAGGAAATCGAATCATTTTCAAAGAAATGGTTGAAGTAGCACCTTTTGAAGAAGTGATCAGAAATATAAAAAAAGACATTGATCTGCGTAATGAATTCCTGATCGGAACAAATTGGAAATTAAATTCTAGCGGCCGTAATAATTGTCGTAAAATCACTGAACATATTAGAGAGATTAAAAATATGTATTCACGTCTTTCCAAATAACTTTGCTAAATAAAGTTGCTGAAATTAAAAAATTGAATTCAGGTTAAGAAATTTCTTGGCATAAATAAAAAAGATGGAAAAGATTAGTTTGTTGGAAGTTCAATTGCTGATTGAAAACATATCGAGACGAGAGGGTTTAAGACCTGTTGAACTGTTTGATTTGTTTTTTGAAATATTCTCTTTCGCAAGAATTAACAAAAAAGGATTGAGACAAGGCTTTATTTCTGCTAATTTTAAAAAGATTGACATATGCCGGGAAAAAATATATTCAATGACTGAAAGATTCTCAGCTCAAGACGCCCAAAATATCAGGAGAATGCTTTTTTAAATCTCGGCTAAAAACTTAAACTCTGCCGATCCGATACCGACACGACATATCCTCAACGAGCCTGTTCCAGATTCATCGCCTGTGTTCGTTCCTGAGCAGGTGTATGAGCAGTTTCCTGAGCTGGAAGAAGAGTGCCTTGTGTTGGTTCCTGCTGCTGCTTAAACACTCGGAATTTCAGGGATTTGAATAATCTGAATTTTTTAATTCTTTTCGAAGAATTGAAAGAGTTAAGCAAATTTCTTGGTATTTAAAAAAGATGTTTATTATTGATGAATCAGGTCATCTGATTGATGTTCATGGAAATCGATATGTGTTTGTTGACGATTTTGAAGTGATTGATGAATCTGGCGCTTCTTATACACTCGGTTCTGATATAGATGGAAATCCTATTTTGGTAGATTTTGATTTTGGTTTTGAAGAATGGAAATACGATCAACAGTTTGAAAAATGGAAGGAACAAAAACAAGCATTACTTGAAATTTTTAAATCGGAAGAAGATTGATTGTGTGCTCCTGCTGCTTAAATCCTTTTTTAATTCTTTTACAAGAATTGAAAAATTTTCCAGAATAGTTGCTGAAAATAAAAAAATTGAATTCAGGTTAAAAAATTTCTTGGCATAAATAAAAAAAGATGGGTGAAATTAATAATTCTTCTGATTATTTGAGTGAAGAAAGACAGTTGGAAGAAAATTTTGAAGAAATGAGAAGACAGTTGGAAGAAATGAGAAGACAGTTGGAAGACGATTTTGAAGAAAGACTTAGACAGTTGGAAGAAGAGTTGGAAGAAGGATTTAGACAGTTGGAAATCAATTCGCCAGACTCTGAAGACGATGATAATTTTTCGGGAGATTTTAAAGAGGATTGGGAAGATGATTCGTCAGACGAAGAGGGTGATTTGCCAGAAGATAAATCGGAAAACGATATTATCGCAGAAGAGTGGGAAGAACTTCAAAAATTCATTTCAAGACATTGGATGGGAAGATTTTGCGCTCCTACCGCCTAAACATTTTTTTAAGCCTCTGAATTTTTTAATTCTTTTCGAAGAATTGAAAAAGTTGCTAAAATGAAAAAATTGAATTGAGCTAAATAAATTTTCTTTCCAAATGAAAAAGATGGAAAAAAAGTATGTGATTGAATTTGATGAAATGGGCTGCGCACATGTATTTGATGAAACTGTAGAAATTCATGCGGCTGGATGTGAATTTACTGCATATGATGACTGGGGAAGGAATTATACGATTAGATTTGATGAATTAGGTTGTGCACATAAATTTCATGAAATAAGTGAAATTCATGCGAATTATCTTGCTGCTTAATTTTTTAATTCTTTTCACGGGAGAATTGAAAAAAAAACGGTAAAGACTTTTCGAAGAAGAAAATATGCTGAAAGTGTGCCGAAAGTGTGTCAAAATTTAAAAAAATTGAATTGACTTAATGAAAATCTTGGCATGAATTAAATGAGTGGTAAATCTTCAAAGAAATTAATTGCCAAAGAGCGAAAAATTGAAAGCATCGAAAAAAAAAATCTTTCCCTTATAAAAATGGAAGATAAAACTGTTGCTAAAAAGCAAAAAGCTAAAACTGTCGCTAAAGAGCGAAAAATTGAAAATGACTTAAATAAAAATCTTTCCGTAATAAAAATGGAAGATAAAGCATCTAAAAAAGTTAAAGAGAAATCTTTAACAGCATTACGAAAGGACGCTAAAGAAAGAGCGATAAAAGGTTATACCAGAATGACCAGGGAAGAGCTCGTTGAAGCCGTAAAAACAACTAGACCTGTTATTGGTTCTAAACCTGTAACGCGTAGACGGACGACTGATGCAAGACCAATTGTTCAAAGACCGGTTCCTGCTCCTCGTCCCGTTTCCAACGACTTGATTTCATTCGGACCTGCTCGCTTGCAAAATCGGGTGATTAGAGCTGAACCATCCATCCTTGACACACCGGTTACCGATTCCACGAGCGTCATCACACCTAGACCTGTTCGTGCACCAAGACCTGGGTTGTTTTCAAGAATTGCAACGACCGTCTCCAACGGTTTTAACCAAGTAAATGCTCTCATTGATCCATTCTTTCCAAATACTGTGAAGAATGCAGTGAGCAGTGTCAAAAATGGAGTGGAAAAAACGATAAAGTCTCTCAAAGGTCTTGTATTTAATGCTCCTGTTCCAGCACCAAGATCGGTTCCTGCTCCGAGTCCAGCACCAAGATCTTTTAAAATAAAGTATAAAATGATTGATCATGCAGCGGAGCATGCTGTTAGGCAATTTTCTTACGAGCCTTCTGTTCGATATCAAGACCTTGCCGCCTTTTTTAACTTGGTTAGAGAGTCTGCTATTCATGTCATGGAAGGAGAAAGGAATAAAAAAGTAAGAATTATTTTAATATGTGAAATGAAATCTGTAAGCATCTTGACTGGTGAAGAAGCTACTCGAATGGCAAGTTTTTCATCCAACTCTGAAATTATACTGGAGGCTACGAATTTAAGAAAGTTTATGGGTGAAATGGAAAAAAAAATCTTGGAAAATAGTGTCAAATACAATAAGTTGGGATCCAATTGCAAAATGTCTAAGATTTTAAGAATGGATATTAACTTTATTGATTACGAACCGTTAAGCGCTTTTTCCTACATTGATCTGCCTAATGAGTTGAAAAGTAAAAAGGCGATTATCAACATGAAAAACGAAGACGATCAATGCTTTAAATGGTCGGTCACCAGAGCGTTAAATCTGAAAAATAAAAACAACGAAATAATTGATGAAGACTTAATTCTAAAATCTGAAAAGTTAAATTGGGAAGGAATAAAATTTCTTGTTGAGCTTACTAAAATCGACAAGTTTGAAAAGATCAATCCAGACATTAGCATCAACGTCTTTTGCTATATTGAAAAAAAACCTCAACCTTTGCGAACATCTGAATTTTTAGATCGAAAACATCGTGTTGATTTGTTGTTCATTTCAAACGATGACACTAACCATTATTGTGTGGTTAAAAACTTCAGTCGATTTGCTGGTTCTTCAGCATCAGCTCGTCAACACAAAAAATATTTTTGCAGAAATTGTCTCTAAGCTTACGACCAGGAAGAAAAGCTCCAAAATCATCAACCTTATTGTTATGATAACGCCCCAGTGAGAATCGAACTTCCTAAAGAAGGAACAACCATTCAGTTTAAAAACTGTAAAAGATCGATGAAAGTTCCGTACGTCGTATATGCTGACTTTGAAAGTTTCATCAAACCCATTGACGACAACACTGAATATCCTGATGATAAGTCGTACACCAAAAAATATCAAAAGCACGTTCCAAGCTCGTTCTGCTATTACATCAAATGCTTCAACAAAAACCTTTATAAAGGAAAACCTGTTACATACACAGCAAAAAGCGATGATGACGACGTTGCTCAAAAGTTTTGTAAACAGTCTCGAAACAGACCTTAGAAAAATTTTCAACAAGATTGATTTTAAGGAAAAGGTGGTCATGACTGATGAGGATGAAAAGAATTTTAAAAATGCAACCCAATGTCACATTTGCAGTAAAGATCTTGACGGTGATAAAGTGTGTTATCACTGCCATTTGACTGGAAAGTATCGAGGAGCTGCTCATAACAAATGCAACTTGGATTATAAAATTCCAAAATTCATACCCGTCATTTTCCACAATTTGTCTGGCTACGACAGCCATTTGTTCGTCAAAAAATTAGGTGGGAAACTCAATTGCATCCCTAAAAACGATGAGAAATACATCAGCTTCTCAAAAAAAATCAAAGTGAGAGAATTTATTGATAAGAAAACTGGTAAACTTCGGGAAGTATGGAAAGATTTGAGGTTTATTGACAGCTTCAGATTCATGGGAAGTTCATTAAAAGATTTGGCAGACAACCTGGATGAAGATTTGTGCGCTGAATGTGATAAATTAAATCCAAAGACGTGCAAGGAAAACTGCCAAGATAAAAAAGGAAAGAAATGCAAATGCAAAGCAAATTGTAAAGATTGCGCTTATAGAAGATCTAAAAAAGGAGATGAAATGTGTAAAAACCTAAATTCAGTATTTAGTGGAACAAAACGAGATTTGTTGATGGGAAAAGGTGTTTACCCTTACGAATGGGTGGACTCCATTGAAAAGTTCTCCAAAACAGCATTGCCTCCTATCGAAGCATTCCATTCCAAACTCAACGGCGACAAAGAAAAAGATGAAGAAGAAGAAGACTATACGCATGCTCAAACGGTTTGGAACGAATTTAAATGTATCACGTTTAAAGATTACCATGAGGTGTACAACGTTTCAGACGTGTTGATACTTGCAGATGTCTTTGAAAATTTCAGAGAGGTGTGTCGTACCTATTACGGTCTTGACCCTCCTTGGTATTACACCTCCCCTGGTTTAGCTTGGGATGCAATGTTAAAAATAACTGGAATTAAATTAGAGCTTCTATTCGATCCCGACATGCTTCTCATGTTTCAAAGAGGAATACGCGGTGGAATCAGTATGATTTCAAACCGACTTGGAACCTCAAACAACAAATACATGAACAAATACGATTCTTCAAAACCATCGAAATTCATCCAATATTTAGACGCTAACAATTTATACGGATGGGCAATGAGTAAAAATCTTCCCGTTGGAGGATTTAGATGGATGACTGAAGATGAACTTTTAAATTGGAAATCCATGCCATGCATTCTTGAAGTCGACTTGGATTACCCTGACCATCTTCACGATAATCACAACGATTACCCCTTAGCTCCTGAAAGATTAAAAATAGGCAAAGTAGACAAGCTGGTTCCGAATTTAAACAACAAAGAGAAATACGTCGTCTATCATGAAAACATGAAATTATATGAACGAATGGGGTTACTCATTACAAAAGTTCATCGAGGCATCACCTTTAGAGAAGAACCTTTTATGAAAATTTACATTGACCTCAACACCCAATTAAGAGCAAAAGCCCCCAACGAATTTGAAAAAGAATTCTTCAAGCTTATGAACAACTCCGTCTTTGGAAAAACCATGGAGAATATTCAAAAGCATGTTGATATTAGACTCATCACCACAAAAAAAGAAGCTTTGAAATTGTCTAAAAGTCCTCGTTATGAGCGAAACACCATTTTTGATGAAAACTTGATCGCGGTTCACATGAAGAAAACAAAACTCTTTTACGATAAGCCTGTTTGTTTAGGAATGTGCATCCTTGATATCATCAAAACTCTCATGTTTGAATTCCATTACGACTACATCAAGCCAAAATACGGTAATCAAGAAAAATTGTTAATGACAGACACAGACTCGCTTATTTACGAAATTGAAACTGAAAATTTTTACAAAGATATTGCTGGTGATGTTGAAAACAAATTTGACACGAGTGGATTTGATAAAGAACATCCTGCCATTAAAAATGTCGGATTCAAAGTTGGCGCTAACAAAAAAGTCATCGGCATGTTCAAGGATGAGACTGGAGGCATGCAAATTAAAGAGTTTGTTGGGCTTCGACCTAAGCTCTACTTTTACAACATTCTTGAAGAAGAAGAAGAAGAAGAAGAAGAAGAAGAAGAAGAAGAAGAAGAAGAAGAAGAACACAAAAAATGCTAAGGGATCAAGAAGAGCGTTGTTAAAAATAAAATGGAACATCAAGATTATAAAGACTGCTTAATGAATGGAAAAGAACAACTTGCAACCATGAACGTCATCCGATCTCATTTTCACGACATTTACACGGAAGAGATTAACAAAGTTGCTCTCAGCGCTGAAGATGACAAAAGAATCATCCAAAATGAGAAAATCAGCACGTTGGCAAAAGGACATTATAAAAGCAGACCTTGCCCTGAGCCCTGATTTAAATTCATAAATAAAGTCTTTGGTCCGGAATAAGACGCCATCTTGGAAAATTTTTAAAAACCTGACAAGTAGTTACCGACAAGATTATTTTATTACTTCGTTGCGGATTATGGCAAGAAAAATTTTATAACTTCAACACGTGAAGAAAGCGCACATTTTTGAAAAAAAGGTAAGTCAACAAAAAAAAACGCATCAAAGTTATCAACCTTAAGTATGGAAAAGTATCAATAAGCCAGAACCGGCATTTCCTAATAGTCTCAACTTTTAAATTAAAAATTTTTTTTTTTTTTGATGTAATTTGAAATCTGTCGATGAACTTTGATCTAGTTTAATATAAAACAAGCAAAAAATTGAAAAGTGTTTTTTGGAACCATACCCTGGGGAGGGCTATTAGGGGTCGAGAAGGGTTTGCTACAATTATTTATAGCAGTAAAAAAAAAAAAAAAACTCTGATTTTTTTGGTTACATTATGATTGATATTTTACATTTCAAAGTCATACTAAAAGTTTGTTCATAGGAGATTTAACACTTTACTTTTTACAAACTACATTCCTGCAAATAGAAAGCTACTTTAAAAGTGCTTGTAGTTGTAAGCAACAACCGCGTTTTTCAGCGCCTCTATATAGTTTGGGCTGTGCTCTCCAACTTTTCTCATTCGCCAAAACTAATTGAAATCCTGATGAATGGATTCGAGAGCTTGTTCAGTCCAGTAACCTAAGCCTATAGAATAGTAGAAATACAAAAGAAATGCAAGTTTATTTAATAAATATTCGTCGTAAATTATGCAAATTCTACGATTCAACTGTTGAAATAGAGTATTTAATTACTAAGATTATAAATTATTTTTAATCAAATTTAAAAGTTATTTATCATACCAAAGACTCCACCTTTCATGTTGATAAATTCACTAACATGTTGCTCAATTATGTGTACCTTCAAAGGAATTGTAGCCCTTCGATTTCTATAGCTCGTAGAGAACTCCTCTAGATCTTTAACATACGTGGAGCTTAATGATTTTCCAAAACAACTAGGGACTATTTTTTCAAAATCTCTAAGTACCTTAATATATTTGGCAGCGGAAACTCCAAGACTAAACTCTTGAAAAAACAGTTCAAAGCTGTCTATGTTTTTAAGCAATTTATGACAAGCATTGCCTTCCAAACGATGCTGCCCTTGGTAGGACACTCTGCAGATGTTTATTTTAGACAGATATTGGTTAACAAACTGTAAAGGGGGGTTAACAACATTAGTGTACTTTTTTGCATTTTTTAAATTTGCACTATCAGCCATCCATTGGTCGTACAATGTACACAAAGACTCTAGAGTATAATGATCAGCTTTTTGAAAGTCAGGAGATGACGTCATACAATACGGACAAAGGTGTTTTGATGTTGCAGTTTGTTTTTTAACCATTTGAAGCAAAACGTTTAGATCTTCAGATACTGTGTAATCTAAGGATGAAATGTTTAACTTATCCAAAATTAACTGCAAATTATGGTGTTTTACGTTCAATGAAGGCAAAATGGCCAATATAATAGTTTTACGGACGCTTGACTCTTTAAAATCTTTGCACGCATATCCGTCACACTTGCTCAGTTTCTTTGGAATTTTATTATTTTTTAACTCTGGTTTTAGGGTTATTGACAGTGTACTTTTTAGGAATCCCTGCCCTCCATCTACACCTAATTTGATATCAACATCATTTGTTTCTTGACTTCTGTGATGAAGTACCATTGCTACGAGTTCTTCAATGTCATTGCAATACACAATAGGAGTATCTTTTTCTACCAACTATACATTCATAAAAAATCAAAATGAATAATACAAATTGCAATCTAGCTAAAAAAATTTTTTTTTGGAAATAGTTTACTTATCTCTTCGCTTTCCTTTAATTCTAATAGCAATGGGAGTTTATCACAATTGAATAATTTTCCAATTATTTCGTTGTTCTCAATCAGTTTAATATTGAAATCAGATTCCACACTTTTTCGTTCTGCCTCACTTCTCAGAAATCGTGCAACTTCAATCATGTTGCGATTACTTAGAAATCATAATAAAGTTATTACAAAAATTGGCTTTAAACTCATAACAAATTTTTTTTTAAAAGTATTTTTAAGCAACAAAAACTTACCTAGAATGTAGTTTTAATTGAAGTTTGTTCAATTTATCTAAAGAAAAGAAAGGTTTCTTAACCTCAGTCTTTCCGAAAGAGACAGTGAGTTGCTTCGGACCAAAGTTTTTCAAAGTTAAGGTGTTCTCTGAGATATATGTGCTGAAATCTTTGATAGAGCTGGACAGAACTTTTCCTTGCGTTGTTGGGGATGTTGATTTTACAATGGCAGTCAAATTCTTTTGTCTTTCTAATTTCGTACAGGGATGTGGAATTCCTTGTCCCACTTGGGCATAGCAATGTTGACAAACTAGTCTTTCTGCAGGTTTATTTGAAACATCTTCAGCGCCTTGATAAACAAGCTTTCCCGAAACACATTCAACCATAGGGGCCAATATTTTTTCCATTTTTGATTTGCGCCCATTTTCACAAACAAAGCATTCACATTTTTTCCCTCTAATAACTCTGGTATTCAGGTCTAAATTTTATAGCACATGTATAGTAACTATAATAACTAAAATAGCGAAACTAAATTTTAAATGAAGTAAATTAAACATCCGCATAATAAAGTAAGGATCAGTCCCTGCAAGCCTTTTTCTACATTTTGAGCCAATTATGGTAGAAAGGTCAGGATTATCCGCTGAATAATCTTTCCGGAATATAGTTTTGATAAGGTTTGAGTAGTGATTTTTCTTTTTATTTAGATTTAAATAAGTTGTTTCAGGATTATTTATTGGTCTTAAATCCGTGCCTTTCCTGAAGCAGCAAATGCAAAATTTTTTTACAAAATCACTATGTTCTTTTGCATGTTTAGGCATTTTAAATGAAAGCTTCAAATAAAAACTTCTGATATGGATTGATAATATTAGCATGATATATCGGTCATATCAATCAAATGTCAATATAATGGCTATAAACACGTCAATATAATGGCTAAAAACATGCTTTCAGTTCGTATACAAACATTTCTGAAAATCTAAATACGGGGCATGGGCTCGATTTTGTGGTGTTCGCGAAGATCCCCTCTAGGGTATGGTTCCTAAAAACACTATTCAATTTTTTGCTTGTTTTATATTAAACTAAATCAAAGTTCATCAACAGATTTCAAGTTACATTAAAAAAAAATTTTTCGTTTAAAAGTTGAGACCATTTAAAGTTATTTCAGGGGGTAATTTTAAGCTTTGCATTGTTATAAATCTTAAACGAAAAGAGATTTTTTGATGAAATTTGAAATCTGTCGATGAATTTTGATCTAGTTTATGATAGAACAAAAAAAAAAATCTTACGATCAAAGGAGACGTAGTTCTAGGAATGGGGCAGTTAGGGATCGGGGCGGGGTAGGTTTAGCTCCAATTACTCTAATTTTTTGCAAGTCATCCTCATTTGCTACCAGTATCAACATACTAAAAATTTGAGTATGCCACATGCTTCTTAGTTACCTATCTTGAACAACAAAATTCCTAGGCACTGTCCTAAAATATGTGTTTTCTCCCCAAGCCCCCACTAAAAATAGTTGTCGTTTACATTTTTTGAATGAGGAAATGTTTTCTAATGATAATCAAAAAAAAAATTTCTGGGGACGTGTTGCAAGGTCTCAGAGTATGTTCCTATGCACCGTGAGTTAAAGAAACAACCTTATATTTATAGAACTGAGTAAACGTGAATCTTGATCTTATATCTTGCATTAAAAATTAAATTAAATAAAAAAACAATTATTTTTCTTTTTTAATTATTTACAAATAGAAAAAAAAATTAACGTGCAGTTAAAAAAAAAGTGGTGCTGTAATTTCTGCTGCTTATTATTCGTTGCTTTAAATACAACTCAAATTTTGGTGTGACGAAGCTGAAGCTTTTATGCGTTTAATTCCTGCAGTGCATGCTGGTGTATACTTCCTTTTTAATTCAGTTGACCGTTATTACGATTTATTGAGAAATTCTCATATTTAGGTTTGGTAAGTTCTAAATAACCAAGATCTAAAAAAAAATTTAACAACTTCGAAGAAAAAAAAAAATTTAGTTCGTCTTCTTAGGAAGTGGAGTCGGCCATTCACTCAGCTGAAGATGTTCGCGTAACGTTAAAAGAAGCTAAGTAGACGAGTATGTAATCTCTTTTTAAAATAAGATAAAGGATAAAGTTAGACTTCTATTTTGCATAAAAAAATCTTATAACATGAAAAATAAGATTAAACTTTTTTAAACAATGTATAAAAAATTTAGAAAATAATTTATAAAAAATAAGAAAAAACAGCCATAGCCAGTCTCAACGAATTTTTAAAATGGAAGGCAGAGTATCAAGTGCATAGCTTCTTTAGTATTCATTAAAAATTAAAAAAAACTGAATTTCTCACAACAAGGAAATTTCATAACAATTCTGCTGAATAAGAGAAACAGGAACAAGGAAATTTTTTAATAAAAGTTCTTGTTTGTTTGTGCTGAAAAAGCGGTTTTTGCTTAAAGAGTCATCTTGTTAAGAGTGTTTTCAAAGATTTTTACACATTTTTATAACAAAAGATCTTTTTTTTTTTTTTAGTTTCAATATTCAAAGTTAATTAGTTTTTTGCCTAAAGAGGAGAAAGCGTCGCAATAAAAAAATATAACTTCAAAAAAATATGCAACTGAAATAAAAATTAAACGAATTAGAAATATTTTTATTACTTAGTGTAGCATTATCTTTCAGTGGGTTGGTGATGTTCACCTTCTTCCTCTTGCGGTAACAAAATCTCCTTAAAGAGTAAAATTTTTTAAATCAAGGAAGAACGATTTTCGGAACATGGATGTACTAATTAAAGTAACAAAATATAATAAAACCAAGTTTAAATAACAAAATTAAAACAAAATATAAAAGCGTTTTTTCGTAATAAGTTAAGAAACAAAATTGCAAGTAAACACCTAAAAAACTAACGTATGCATAAAAAAGTCTGCACAAAATTAAATTTTAAGTAAAATAACTGTTTATTCAATTGTCATGAAATTTAGTATACATTTTGCTTATTAAATAATATTTAATGAATAAGTATGTCAGATCCATATTTTGAAGCTTTACAGACATTTAAAGGAACCCGACGGATGGCATCTGTAAAAATAGAAAAATATGTTATTCAGCCGTTTTAGCGCTCGACGAAGTTCAGGTTTTTTTGCTAGGAATTTTTTAACCGAACCTCATAATCTCTCAACAGCAATAAAATTCCAAAATCGTTTTAGAAAACTATTAACTGATCTTTTTTTGTTTCCCAGATCCACAAAATAATTGACATTGTCCGACTTCGAGGTTTCTGGATTTTGATTTCAAAAAGCCTTGACAATTTTTCGACGTTCTATTTCTGTCATGTTCATCCTGCTACTAAACACTAATTAATTTGAAAAAAACAATACGGGCCAAAATGTTCTAAGAATGTTGTTTCACAAACGGAATACATTATTATCCTGATGGTTCTAGTTTGAACTCTGCTTAGACTCAAGTTTTGTGCAGATTTTTTTATGCAACCGTTAAACACAAAAAACAACACCAAAGTTAATGTTTACCCAAAGATGAAGGAAAAAACTAATATCAAAAAAGCACTTCCAACTGCAAGTACCATCATTAATGTCACTGGAAACAAATAAGATTGTAAATCAACTTATCTTTAACTCAAAGAGCTTTATACAGGGTGTCCCAATGTTTACGTAAGTTTTGAATTGAATAGAAAACAGTTTTTTTTTCTTTAAATTGTAATTTTTTTATTGAATCATAGAGTACATAGGGTTAAGTATGGAATAGAACAACAGGTGAACGGCCCCCACAGCTTTGCTGGCGCACTCTTTTGTCAAAAGTTTCCATGATCAATTTGCATAAATGTAGCTGAATTTCGTTGATGCAGTGCTGAATTTTTTCCTTCAATGCACGGTGGTTGTAGGCTTGTTGGCAAAGACCTTTGAATTTAAATAACCCCATAAAAAGAAATCTAATGGTGTTAAATCACATCATTCTAGGGAGGCGAATTCTAATTACCTAAATGAGAGAGCACATGGCCAGGAAATGCCTTATGCAGTAATTCAATTATTTCAGGGGTTGTATGGCATGTAGCACTGTCTTGTTGAAACCACATGTCGTCCATATCAATATCATACAATTTGGGCAGAAAGAACTGTTATCATGTCACAACATCGAACACCAGAAAATCACTGCTTGACCAGTCTCATTTTCAAAGAAGTAAGGTGCCTCCAGCCCAAAATCCACACCAAACAGTGACAAGTTCTGGATGCGTTTTCTTTTCAACAATTACATGTGGGTTCTCTGAACCCCAAAATGTGGCTACTAAACTTTGATTATTTTTTAAATATTACTCAATCAAACACATTGTTCTCTTGTGTAACGCTCCATTTTTACCAACCCTAAACTGTCAGCTGTCAATCTTTTTTTTTTGTGTGTGTTTTTGTTTTTGTTGCCCACACTTACTGCAAAAATGGTGGCAAATTCAAATCTTGCATGAATTTTGGGACATCCTGTATATGCTGTAATACAGAACAAAAAACCCACCCATTCTTGATCATTTACAAGTTTCATCCAGGTAACTCATAAGCATTTTCAAGTTAAAAAAAAAAGCAAGTAAAATAACTTGCAACAAAATGGCCCAAAAACTAAATTAGCAAAAGTAACTTTTACAAAATAAATACCTACCATCATTTGGATTCTTTTTGTTGGTGACTTGAGAAACTACTGTTGATGAAAATTTTGAAGTAGGATGTACCATTGTTGAGGTGTAAATAAATGAAGAATGCGAAGTATATGAAGAAGTGGGGAAAGTTAAGCTGTACTGATAAGAAAAGAATTCTTTTGATGTAAAAGAACTTGATATCTTTGTGTGCAACTTGTTGTTTGATCTTGTTGGTCCTGATGATGGCATTGAAAACTCAGTGATAGACTTCTTGATAGAGACTTCAGACTCAGTGATAGACTTCTTGATAGAGACTTCAGACTCAGCGATAGACTTCTTGATAGAGCCAGACTCAGCGATAGACTTCTTGATAGAACCAGACTCAGTGATAGGCTTCTTAATAGAGGTTCTTGTAATAAGAACTGTAATTTGTACCAAACTTGCCAAAAATGAACTTTGTACAGAAGTTAGCATGATAACTGATGAGTTTTCTAATTCTATAAGGAAAGTTTATAACCATATAAGATATTAGTTTAAAAAACCAAATAAGGTATTATTTTAAAAACCATATAATATAGAAAAATAAACATAACTTGTTATTTACTCACATCAATTTGGTTAAAAAGATATTACACCTAAAAAGATGGGTAAAAAAACCTTATGATTAAAATTAAATATATAAGTTTAAAAAAAAAGCACACCATTTACATAAACAAGACTAAATGTTTCCTTTATTTCAAATCCATCAAAGAAATAAATCACTTGGTAAAAGCCAGCATCTGATGCATTTGGTTGCATAATGATTAACTTAAAATCTTCGGTGATATTGTACTTTGAATTCCTGAAAATAAGTACTCCATTAGCAAACCATTTTATTGCGTGCAACGTACTGAAGGATGATAATATTAATCCATCTAAAATGACACTAAATGTTCGACTTTTTGAAGAAACTACAACTCTCCTAGAAGAATTCGTCTTGATTGTAGGTCTTTCTAAAAATAAAACCATTTACTGCTGAATATGAGCATGTTTCCACCAATGGTGTGCTGTAATCTTCAAATTTTTTTTAAGTAGATTAAGAAAAATTTTAAATTGTAAAAAAATATATTTTTTTTTTAACCTAACACAAAGTATTCTGTATTTTGGGTTACATTTTTTTATTTGCTGTAAAAATAGAAAAATACACTAAGATATTAATATTTGCTGTATATAAAAGATTAAAACTCTGCAATCCAATAATAGGTTTCAATATAAAAATCCATTTAAATTTAAAATAGTTTAGAGAACAGTTTTTATTATTCTTAAAATTTCTTTTTGCTGGCATTGGAGTTATTTGATATCAAATTCAATTTTTAAAGAGAAGTTACTTGAGTGCAAAGTTAATTGTGTGATCATGTGTTCTATTTATCCACACTTCAAAATGATTTTTTGCTTCACTTAAAATAGGTCAACAAAAGAAAAACAGAAATGACACAGGAATGAGGAAACATAATCATTATCAAGACTCAAATGAAGAAAGAATATGCTTCCTTATTTATGACACCATTTGTATAACTATGAAAGCAAATTCAAATTTCATTCTAGAAAATAAGGAATTTTCTCTTTCAAACTTGTATACTTACACTACTTCCACTTATACTTACATTATTTCCACCTGATTGATTTTGTATGATAAACATTTCCTCTGCAAAATTTCACTTTTACAGAGCATGTTGATAAACATTCAAAATTCATATTTAATGTCCTCATATGACTATCTATGCTTAAGCCGGCACTCCAAAACCATATATATGCAATGTCTTTAAAAATGCAGGTATGACCTTTTGAAAAAAAGTTGCTTTGCTAGAGTGATATTTTTTTGGGCTTCCAGTTATTTTTCTATTTTTCTGTTAAACCATACTTTCTACAACAACATATGGTAGGGTGTAAGTTGTTCATAATCCCTACCATATGTTGTTGAATTTGACTTAACAAAAAATGTATTTTTATCACACCAATAAAGTTCTTTTCAAATTTTTTCATTTGGAATTTAGTAATTTTTTTCAAAGAGTTAATTTGTTAAGTTAATTAACCAATTAACTCTTTGAAAAATGTTAAAGTTTTCAGCAATAAGCAGAAGATTATTGAGTAAAATTTGTATTGATAAGATAAACTTAAAAACTTATCTTGTTAATACAACTTTTATAAAAAAAAATACAAATTTTATGTATAACTTACTAATAATCTGAGCTAACTTACCTAAAATTTCCACAAAGGTCATTGCTGAGTACTTGTTTGCTTGACTTTGAACTTCACATTTATAGTAACCGACATTACTTACATTGCAATTCTTAATACTCAGAGTCTTATAAAAACTAACAATGCTTGAATTGTAGTACCACCTAACAGCTGCTGCAAATCTACACAATGAAATATAATGCTCAAACATTTTACTGTAATGTTTAAATGTAATACTTCTATAACTTTACATATATATTTCTTTAGCTATATATTTCTATAACTTTATATTTGTATAAATTTATATTTTTATAACTTTTTATTCCTATAACTTTATCCTTCCATGACTTTATTTTAAAACAAAAAATGTTTTTATCATGAGGTTTTACTTACACATGAATTATTTTAGAACAAAATCTTTGATTAAAAAATGTTTTACATAAAAAAGGAATAAGGAGCAAGAACAACATTCACTCCTAAGACAACATTTTTCATATACAAATTAGTATACCTACACCGTGTTAAGGTGGCCAAACATTCAATGGATATACTTTCACCCACATATGCTCTGATATAATTTGGTGTTTCCATAAATAAAAGACTAGCATTTGGACATGTCAAACCCATTGGCTCTCCTAAAATGTAATTTTAAATTTAGTTTACAAAACCATTAGTAGGTTTTAATTTTAAATTTTCTATAAGATAAAATTATAATATAAGAATAGTAAAAAAAGCTTAGTTAACATTTAAGCACATAAATTTTTCATAGAATACCAAATATATTTTTTGTTATTTTTAATTACACAAAGAACTAACTGCATACTTAACTTGATTATAAGTCTGTTATTTGAAAATCCATACCTTTTATAATGACTTGCATGCTTAAGACAACTTCTGAATAGCCATTCTCTTGTTCAATAGTTAAACTAAAGTTTGTATTATCACCAGCATCTATTGTAACAGCCTGCAAAAATAAACTTCCATTTTTAGTATAATATTTTATATCAATAGGCTCCCAAATACTGACATCAACTTCTTTCATCCAGAGTATCTTTGATATAGATGGAACGCTTTCAAGAACTTTAACAATGTGCAAAAACAAAGGTTGTCCATCCATTACTGTTATTTGCTTCTCTTCTACAGCTTCAATTCGAAGAACTGAGTTTAAAAAATATATTTATATCACCCAGTGTTGCAGATTGAAATAAGTTATAAAATTTGGTAAATATAAAGTTAACTAACTTGGAGCTTTAACTTGAGCAGTACGACTCACAATTGTTCCAAAAGAGTTTGAAACAAGACAACTGTAAGCACCATATTCAAAAACTTCAATTTCTGTCTGATTTTCATAACGAAATACAACTTCTCCATTAAAACTCCATTGATAAAAAACTGTTAGAGGGTATGGGTTAACAACACATAAAAGGAAAGCTGAGCCCATCAAATTAAACCAAGTGTCTTGAGGTTCTTTTGCAAAAGTTGGGGGATTGGCTAATTAAAAAAAAATAATTTCATTCAATTTTATTTTACCAATTTTTGAAAAACCTATTTTTATGTGCACATAAAAGTTTCATATTAAAGCAGAGAAAAACATACAAGGGTCAACATGCCCATTCACATGATGAAGAAGCATGAATGCAAATAGATATACCAATAGCATGCTGTACTAATTAAATTAAGGTTTTTGTGAAGAACTTCTTTGAATGATTCTTATAACTGCACATTGCTAAGAAGATAAAACAATTGAAAGCAAAAAAGTTTGTATCAGCTTTTAAATAAATAGAAAGTTTAGTTAAAGAATCATTTCAAACATTAATTACAGTAAATAACTATTAAACTTATGATATAATTTCATACTTTGAGTAGTGACAGATAAGTAAAGATAATAAAGTTTATAGTTTTATATTAGTTATAAAGACAATTGCCAGGGTGAATTATTTTAGTACAATTTATATTTTTGCACAAAAAGAGAAACAACTTTACATCTATGAAAGCTTATAAAAATACAAAAAAAAAATAAAATTATTTTAAAATGTAATAAATAAACCAAGTTACCAATTTGCATAAGAATGAATTATGTAAACATTGAAACTGTTCATAGTTGATTTGCTGAATTTAATTTTCATTTTAACAAGAATTAGCTCTTTGACACTCATGTGTTTATCTACTCCTTCCTAAAATATACAAAAAATACCAGTATTTTATGAAATATAAAAAAGATCCACAGTTTAAATCCAAACAATAATATGAAAATACCAAAACAAGAAATATTCAAGTGCTAGAGAAACAAACTCTCCGTATCAATGTTTACATTCCTCTATTCTTGCAGGTAAATACAAGTAAAGAGATTACATTCTCTCCTCTGTTCTTGCAGGTAAATACAAGTAAAGAGATGACATTCTCTCCTCTGTTCTTGCAGGTAAATACAAGTAAAGAGATGACATTCTCTCCTCTGTTCTTGCAGGTAAATACAAGTAAAGAGATTAATAAAAATAAACAAACTTTTACCGATAGGCATCTTGATAAAGATCATTTGCTTTCATCTTCATATGCACTTTCCTGGCATAAATAACTTTAAAAAAATAAAATTTTAACTAACAGTTTTTAAGTAAAATTTTATAATAAAACCTGGATACTTATTATGAGTAATTTCGTTTTCGTGGTCCGTTTCCATGTGAAAACTTTTTATATTAAATGTATTTGATTGCTTGTGATATTTCGGATGAGTGAACTGCTGTCTTTTATAGACAAAAACTCTAAAACACCAAGAACGAAACAATCCTTGATGAAAAGGGTTAGTAAACACTCAAATTTGAATCGGCATTAGGTTTTCAGATTTTTTTTCAGAAGTGACCCGAATTGAACAGAAAAATCAATACCTTTTTTTTTACTATACGATTTGAATTTATAATATCTTCGAAATGGAAAGTACGAATCTTTTAATTTTAAACAAAATTTGACATTCGATAATTTTTCCCTTTTAACATTGCGGGTGTTAATGTGATAACTAAAAGAGTTTCCATATTATCAAAGGCAAGTGTTGAATGAAACCAAAGTTGATAATGCCTCCTGGTGTGGAAAAGTAACATTCTGCCGAAAGGTGAACTTTTTTGGGAGATTATTTTGCCCGCAGAATGTCTGGCTTCTACCTCCATTTGCTTCCACCTTCCGATTGGCGGTCGTTGACAGAATCTATTTAAGAGGCAGAATGTTTTGTAGGCCGCTGTTATTCAAACCACTGATGGCCGGTGTCAGAAGATATTTTTGAAAAAAGTGGTGTGGAGACCGCCTCCCAATTGGCAGCGACCGAAAAACTGCAGGCGAAATATTTGTCTCCCGTTGCAAATATTTCGCCTGCAGAAATATTCACGACGGGAAAAATGATTTTTTTTTACTATACAATTTGAATTATTTTTTTGCAACATAATTGAAAATGAAAAATGCACTTGAGCGAAACCAAATAATACACAGCATAGATTTTTTACTCGTTAACACGTTCGCTGCCGTGCTATTTTAAGCTATGCGTTATTTCTTTGCTGAACCATAATGTTTACAATGATTAATATTTGCCGAGGCTGTTTTACGTGGTTTCATTCTCATTGCCAAGGCTAGATATCAACATTTCAATAAATAAAATATTTTTAATCTGAAATAATTCTATAGTTTTTTTTATTCTGAATATAACTGACAAAAAAAAAAGCACTACCGAGTATTCTCGTAGCTTGGCAATGGGGAAGGAATTTTTTTTCTACAGTGCCGAAGTACTCGTAACACCGTAATGAGTATAACTCATTGCGATGACTACATCTTTTCAAGATGTAATTGAGAACTTGAAAATTGTAATTAAGAAACGTAAGATGTAATTAAGAAACACAACATGTAATTAAGATAGTTTAAAATGTAATTGAGAAACCCAACATGTAAATAAGAAATTGCAATATGTAATTTGAAATATATATTATATTTTCTCAATTACGACTTTCATCTTCTAAATTACATCTTAAGTTTTTTAATTACAACTTTCATCTTCTAAATTAAATCTTACGTTTCTTAATTACATCTTCCATGTTCTAAATTAAATAATGCGACTTCTAAATTATATGTTGTATTTCTCAATTATATCTTACGTTTCTTAACTACAATTTTCAAGTTCTCACTTACATCTTGAAAAGGTGTAGTAATGTACCTTATTTGATACATTATTATTATAGTGTTTCAATTTTTTTGCACATGCACATTGGCAGTTATCATGAGTAAAAAAGGTAATTTATTTGTTTACTTAATTCTAAATTGTTGTGTTTTTTAGACTAGAAGCTAAAATATATTTGATAACTACATCATACTGTATGTTATTAAAAATGTGAAAAAAAATTTGAAGTACACAATAAGATGTTTTTTAATACATTAAAAAATATTTTAGTGTGCACTTCGAATTTTTTACACAGTATACTAGTTAATGTGTTTTATAGATGAGTAATTTCTTTTTTATAAATAGACAATTTATAAATTTATCTATCTCCTATTAGCTCAACAGAGATATTCCGCAATTGGATCAGCTCATATGATAATGGAAGATTGTGAGGATAGCGAAGATGATGATATTAAAGATTCGGATTCATTTTTCGCTTATACTACTACGTCTTCGAGTTGACTGCATCAGAATCAGGTTCTGAAGATATTAACACTGAAGAAAGTGATGACAATCAGTACACAGACGTTCATCTAGCAGCCACTGCAGAAGATTTTTTAATGCCGCCGAAAAGAGCTAGAACAACGGGTGGTCCATCTAGAAATTCAAACCAATGGAAAGATGAGTCGAATATTGTAAACAAATTGAATTTACTGCCGATCCTGGTTTGAAGATATACATGGAGAGCAAGAAACCACTAGATTTCTTTAGACTATTTGTTACAGAAGAGCTTATAAATACTATGGTAGTTGAAACTAATCGCTACGCAACGCAAGAAATAAATAAGCAGCGTCCCCTCAGAAGAACCCTATTGGTCTAAAAACAGTCTCTATAGATTTCCCTTATTTTCTAGAATAATGTCACGAATTAAATTCCAACTAATATTACGGTTTTGGCATTTTATTAACAATGAAGATTCGGGTAGTGGACGCTTATGTAAAATTATTGGACTTCTCGATCACTTAAATAATGCAATGGATAACATCTACTGTCCTAATAAAAATATATCAATTGATGAGTCAATGATGCTTTGGAAGGGACGTCTTGTATTCAGGCAGTATGTGAAAAATAAAAGACATAAGTATGGTATCAAGTTCTATGAGCTTTGTGAATCAGATGGTATTGTACTAAAAGTAAAAATCTAGTGTACAAAAGCAAAGCTGAAAAAGGGAGACGTTATAAGCAGAAGCAGAGAGGGGATAGTGGTTGCTAAATGGAAAGACAAAAGAGACGCGCTAATGACACAGGCCTGCAAAATGAGAGTCATAACTTCCTCTCTGGAATTTGATAGCTGATTCTAGGGTATTTTGGTGCGCTGATTACGAATATGTACTTAGTTTTTCTCTATCACCTCCAGATTTTTCAAAAAAGGCACAGATAGAAAATAGCAAAAAAACAGGAGATTTCACATAAAAAAATATATATTTAAAACAGAACATTATTTTTAACTTAAAAAACTACTAAAATATAATAACAACTTAACACTAGTCTAAATAACATTTAAATTTCATTTGTGGAACCTGATCCTTTTCTCCTGGAAGCTTCGGTTGTGCGATTTTCGCTTAAATTTCCGGTTTGGATCGTCGCGCTTCAATAACCAACAATAGTCCGCCATCATGTTGGTATTCCATCTTCCTTGATACCGGACTTCAAGCTCTTTCAAATCTTGGTGAAATCTTTCGCCTTGTTCTTCGCTAACGGCTCCTAGATTTTCTGGGAAGTAATCAATATGAGAATTTAAGAAATGAAGTTTAATGCTCATATTACAACCCATTACACCCAAATTGGAAATCATTTTGAAGAACTGCTTTCAAATTTTTTTTTGAGGAGTCAATAAACAATCTCCACTCGTTAGGATTGTATTCAATGTCGTATATTTTAGTCAAGCCTGGAATATCTTTACAGAACACTAAATCTTCATCTTCAGAGAAGAATGGAAGAAAATCTTTTTCTCTGTGACGGTACCATGAAAATGAAGTACCAGGTGCCGGCATATTTCTTTCTTTTAATCGTGATCCGAGGAGTTCCGCTGCATCTTTGGGAAGATTCAAATCTCTTGTCAAGTCGTTTAAATGTGACTGTGAAAAGAGCTGACAAGCGTCAGAATCTCCATGAAATTCAGGATCAGATTGGTGTACATCCGCTTCCTCTATATCACAGTCAGAATTTTCAATTTGTAGAGCTGGAACCGGGGGCTGCACCATTTTTGAATCGCCAAATATTGCAGGCGTAACTGATGACACGTTTGGATAGTTTATGTCCCTTTTATTTTTTGAATTGTATCCAGTTATGTCACAACAACAAAAGTAGCAATCTTTAACATGTTCGTTAGGCTCTCTCCATAGCACAGGCGAAACGATTTTGAAGCTATTTTTCTATCCTTTTGACCACTTGCGAAGTTCTAATATACAAGTCGTACAAATTTTATGAGGTGCCCAAGTTTTGTCTTGGTTACTTAAAACGAGTCCAAAATAACTTTTATAAATATTTTTTACAAAGTCTGTAATACTGTTTCGTTGTTTTATCACCATAAATTTCCCGTAAATATAACAGAAACAATTAGGAGAGTTTAAACAACTTCGCGATGCCATTTTAAAGTTTATGTTGCAAGATGCGCACTTCAACTGTTAAATTTCTAAATCAGTGCGGGTACTTATACAAAAATCCTTTGGTTTATCTTAATTACACCCTTTTCTAATAATATTCACAAAAATTAGTTAATATTACCAAATCATTATGTAATAATGAGCTCATTACTAAATTAAGCCAAAATGACCCGTTTTTGACATGTTTAATGCGAATTACTAATACTTATTATGTAGTCATTAACAAATTACTAATTGGCGTTAATTTCTATGTTCCCTTACACTAATTATATGAAATAAAAATTGAGCTGAAGTAAATTAATAACGTTTTAGACATTTCAAAAGGTAGGCGCTCAAACATTTTAAAGCAAAATCTTAAATATTCCATATCAAAAAATCCTGACGTGATGGATTTTTTTAATTATTTTTCTCGTAATCAGCACATCAGAAACTATAAAAAACGTTACTCAGATTTTAAAGAGGAAAACCATTGCAGGCCTGTGTGATTAGCAACATGCATTCGTTGCAAATGATTGAAGTGACAAACAGAAGAGGAGAGAAGAAAATGAAACCCAACATTATTAAAGATTACAATCAATAAATGTCAGGAGCAGATAGGGCGGAACAAATGGTATCATATTATGATTGCCTAAGAAAGACAATCAGATGGTATAAAAAAGTAGCACTTCATCTTTTTGATACTTTTTTGTTTAATGCTTACTGTCTAAACAGCAAATATGGGGTAGATAAAACAATTTCCTTGCTTAAGTTTAGAGAATTAGTTTTTACTGATTTATTGGGTGAACGTTTGAATGAAATTGTGCCTCGAATCACCAATAATAGCTTCCACTACTTGTCTTCAATACCAACGAATGAAAAGAAAAAATTCCCAACCAACCATGTCGAGTCTGCTCTAAAATAAAACGTAAAGAAACACGATGTGAATGTGCTATTTGTGAAAATAGACCTCCGTTATGTATCGGCGAATGTTTTAGAATGTATCATTCAGCAGAATAGGTTTACACTTAAATTTTCATGAAATAAAATTAAATTAATATTAATGTTTTATTTTTATCTGTTTTAAGCTATTTCTGTCTTTATCCGCATTTAAATTAGGTTCTCTGGATTTTTAAATTAAAATCTTGAATGTAATATTTTCTGAAACCAAATGTGAAGCCAAGAAAAAAAAAAAAAGAAAGAACAGACAAAGCCAGTCATGCACAAATATTATTTGAAATAAGTTAGTACAACTACGAGTATTTTCGTAGTTGGCAAATAAATGATGCCAACTTACTACGAGTATACTCGTAGTTGGCAGCGAAAGTGTTAAAAGTTCCTGTGTGGTGAAGAGATTTTTACTCTGAAGTTTTTTTTTAATTTTTAACTCTTTTCACAGTCAAAATGTTTCTAAATTTTTACAGTCATCATGAGGTATTTACTCCTCATGTAAAATTTTTTGAAGTTTTAATGTAGTGGCATATTTACAGGGTGTAGTTTAATGTAGTGGCATATTTATATGTTTTAAAGCTTGATTCTTGGAAATTTGATTTCAGAAAAAAAAAAGAGCTACCAACTATCTCTTGAAGAGAGAATTAAAGTTGTTCTTCTGTATGCCGAATTCGAGAGTTCTGAACAAGTTAAACAAGAGTGGAGAAAACAGCTCGGCACGGAGCCACCTTCCGGCGATTCTAAAAATGGTTGATAAGTTCAAGGAGACAGGAAGCGTTCATAATCGAGAGAGATCGGTCTTGCTCAGCTGTGACAGAAGAGGCAGTTGAAAAAGTGACTGAGCAACTTGTGAAAACGAGCAATCTCTCAATTTGAAAGGGCGCTGCAGCTTTGGGCATGAAACAGACTAGCTATTACAATGTCGTTAAAGAGTAAGGCCTTTGACCCTTCAGACCAAGCAAAGTCCAAGAGCTTAGTGAAGACGACTTTTATAGACGAGTGCAGTTTTGTGAAACACTATTAGATAATTATTCCAAAAACCCGGGTATGATTGACAAGATTTTTTGTTCGGATGAGAGTCAGTTTACTTTGAATGGAGTTATAAATTGTCACAATAGCTGCTACTGGGCCTATTCTAACCCGCATGAAATATTCCAGGTCGGCATATCTAAAGAAGGACTTATGGTGTGATGTGGAATGGCTTCAGGTGGGCTTATTGGATCATACCTCTTTGATGGTTCTGTCACTGGCGAGTCCTATCTGGAAATGTTTAAGACAAATGTATGGCCTAAAGTTAAACAGCGTTGTCTCTACTTTCAAGAGTATGGAGCGACTTCCCAGTATTTACTTGTAGTGAGAGAGTTGCTGGATCAAAAGTTCTCTGGTCATTGGATCGGCAGACGAGCCCCTATCGAGTGGCTTGCGCAATCTCCTAACCTAACTCCACCAGACCTTTTCCTCTGGGGCTACTTAAAGGATATAGTATACAGGGACAAATCCTCTACACTTGTTGAGTTATGCAGCCGAATTGAGCAAGCCTGTGCAGAGCTTTAGCCATCGATATGCGAGAAAGTATCCAGAAGTGTACCTGATTGATTGAAACTCTGCATAACGGCAAAAGGAGCTCATTTCGAAAATTTTCTCTAATTACATATATACTATTGATAATTCTACTTTAAAAAAAAATACATATAAACCGATTATCTTATTTCTTTATTTAACTATATTTCATTAAAGACTTAAACCGATTTTACGAATACCCTTTATATTGATAATGTTGCATACTGAGTATGCCGACGTTTATACTTTTAAAACAATAAAAAACTAAAACACCAAACAGTAAAAGGTGGTGATAAATCGAATTTTCGAAGAAAACCAAAGCCACTTATAATTGAAAATAATCAGCTGTATCATCTAGGTAACTCTGTAAATAAGGTAAACAGTTTACATATTTTTATTTGTTCATACTACTTACATTTAAATTATGTTTCCAATTGTGTGACACAAGTTAAATTTGTCCTGTACTTTTATTGTTTAATACAGTTTATCTTAAAAAAATTCAAAATTTTTTAATATAAAAACTGTCATGGTAACACAATCGTTTATACATGAACAAATGCCAAAGATTTTTCAGTTTAATCTAAAAGAGGTTCAGCTTCTAACTTTAGCTGAAAAAACTTACTAGTACATAATATTTACAACCATTCACTTGTTATCTTTTGGAATTGAAATGATTTTTAAAATAGTTTCACTTTTTTTCCTTTTTGAAAGTTATAACATTCTGAAATATAGGTGGTAGTGTCCTTTACCGTTCCATACCAAAAAAGGAAGTTTTGAATATGTTCTGGTGTTGAATCGATGCCTATGTGCCCAGAAAACGCATTTGCCCCATTGAAAATATCATTACCATCATTTTAAAACTTAATTATATAGTGTTGCTTTTCTTTACACCAAAAAACGTTTCTCTGAAAGAAAATTAAAGAATAAATTTATCTAAAATTTTGAATTTTAAAAACTGTCAAAAACTGCACCACACAAAAGTCCTGGCCAATTTAAACAAGTTGCGCACAATTATGAGAGTATTACACAATCGAAAACTTATTATAAATATAAGTTGTTTAAACAACTATAAATATATAAACTGTTTATCTAGATGATAAAACATTTAAAAGTATTGAAAAAGTACGTAGTCGCAAATTACATTTTTTACATGGGGAGTAAAAATCTCATACTGACATTAAAGATTTAATTTGTGTTTTTTACAGGGGAGTAAAAAATTTGGGAGTAAAAGTCTCGTACTGAAAATTTTACATGAAAATATGTTAAACCAATTGTCTTGATGCTATGTTTATCTTTTTGTTTTTAGTTTTTACTTTAAAATGAACTCAATGTCTCACTTAACCTTTATTTAAATTTTTATGATTCATTTTCTGTGTAATATACTTGGTATATATTTCAAGTACATACATACATACATACATACATACATACATACATACATACATACATACATACATACATACATACATACATACATACATACATACATACATACATACATACATACATACATACATACATACATACATACATACATACATACATACATACATACATACATACATACATACATACATACATACATACATACATACATACATACATACATACATACATACATACATACATACATACATACATACATACATACATACATACATACATACATACATACATACATACATACATACATACATACATACATACATACATACATACATACATACATACATACATACATACATACATACATACATACATACATACATACATACATACATACATACATACATACATACATACATACATACATACATACATACATACATACATACATACATACATACATACATACATACATACATACATACATACATACATACATACATACATACATACATACATACATACATACATACATACATACATACATACATACATACATACATACATACATACATACATACATACATACATACATACATACATACATACATACATACATACATACATACATACATACATACATACATACATACATACATACATACATACATACATACATACATACATACATACATAATTTTTCGTTGATCTTTCTGTTCAACAAATAATTTCATCATTTCATCAATAAAGACTCCGGAATGATAATGACCCATAGGCTTCTGGAATTATTTCGAGAACCACTTAATCGATTTTGATCGTTTTAAAATTGTTTTAAAGCAAATTTATCTCCCTTTTAAATAAAATAAAGGTAGTTTTAAAAAAGTTGATTGTAAATAAAGAAAATGTATTTACAAGTAGAAGTGAGAAAATTCATAATGGACAAGTTGATTAAAAACTTTAATGTTCAAATTGATTCGCTAACAAAAAAGTAAAAAAATTTGAAGGAAAACTGTCAGTCGTATCATCAGATTGTGGAGGTCGCGGATTGGAAAGGAAATTGAGCATCCGAGAAAAGGGTCAGTCAAGTTTAAAGTTTGATAAAAAAAAAGTGGTCAAGAAGATTGATGGTAATCCAGAGTACTCCGTACGGGATATCGAAAAAAAAGTCAATAATCTAAGTCAAAAAAAAAATATGGCTATAAGATATAGAGGAAGCAGAAATTTCGCGGGAGATTCCAACAGTAATTTAGTGAATGCCATAAACTCTGTTGAAAAATCCTATGAGAAAAGCTTCAAGGAAATGAAAAGGGCATTAAAATGGATGAGGAAATTTAATGCAAACTTGTTTGTCCAACACTCCTAGACCAGATATTATATACAATCCCGAACGGAACGAAGCCTGACCTTTTGCTAAAAGCACTCAAAACTAAAAAATTTAGCTAGAAAGTTATGGTTAGGTAAGTCATCTGCTCGTGTAGCTTCGAAACTGCCATTTTTCATGAACGGAAACATGAACTCCAAAGTTAATGTGAAAGAATGTTTAAAAACGCGACTTATGCCTATGATCCGAAAACATGATGCCCCTGTTTTCTGACCTGATTTGCATTTTGCCATTACTCAAGAAGTGCCATCGAATGGTATTAACAAATTAGCGTCAATTTTGTCCCAGAAAACATAAATCCAGTAAATGTGCCACAACTTTGTACAATTGAAAAATTTTGCAAACAAGTGGCAGGAGCATTACTTAAATGGACTTATGCAGTTTGTATATTATTAAGATAATAACCTTGTTTCTTTTCAATCTCTTGGTGAGTGCTTCAGTTGTCGTTGCTTGGCACTTCTTTTTTTCTAATTCATCTCTTGATGGTATCAAAAACTCTCTCAGCTATAACGTTTGCTGACGATAGCAAATTATTCAAATTTGGAAAAGATATATTCCTATTCTAAATTTAATTTAACAAACATTTACAAACATTCAAATTTACAAACATTTACAAACGATTACAAACATTCTTAAAAATGAATTCAGAGTTCGAAGAAGTTTTAATACGGTCAAAAACAAAATGGTGGCAATTATGGTAAAAAAACATAAAAAGTGTATGCACACAGCATATCATTTGTATGGAAACCAGTAACCACATGTTTTAGAGTAGTACATATATAAAAACTAACTGGAAATTCTTTATTAAAAAGATTGGCAAGAAAATAACTTTGCTTTTTCATTGGAAAATAAAACTCAATTTTTTTTTTAATGTAAAGATTGATTTTTGTTAAGCTATAAATATATATTTTTAAAATGAATTTTAGAACTTAGAACCCGCTGATGGAATTTTTGATTCTCTAAAGAAAAAAACCCAGTGCGAGTTCAGATAATCATCAGTGCATGTTTTGCTATAGAAAGATCATTGAAAAATTCGAAAATAAAGGATATCTTTGACGTGGTCAAAATGCAATCGACTATTGTGAAATGCAGCATTCTGGCTGGCTTTTTTCTTAAACTCTTTTTCTGTTTATTTTTTTGTTTTATCTTTGCGCTAGTTGCAAATCTAAAATGAAAATATATCATATTCATTTTTGTTTTTTACACAAGAAAAGGTTCATATTTAAAATTAAAAAGTTTGTTGTCTGTCAATAATAAAATGTGGCGCGGTTTATGAAAAGATACCTGTAAAATATGTAACAGATAAAAGATTACCCTGTAATCTATTTCTTGTTTAAATTCGCTTTTAAGCGGACTGTTTCAAACAAAATCACACTTTGAAAGCTTTCTGATGTTCACTTTTTGTTAATTCTAAAAAGAATAAATCATTTTTTTAAAAATTTGTAATATTTCGCTCAAGATAACCCGGGCCTGAAAGGGTTAATGATGAAAGTTATTATGAAAGTGCTTTGTGAATGATAATTTCTCGTTGAATTTTTTAAACTACTGAAACCCAATGGTTTAAAAACGACAGTTAAAATTCAACTCTTATTCAAAACATGGCGAGGAAGTGTATAGTATAAAATTTACTTCCTATTAAAATCTTTAGGGACGTTCAAGATAATCCCGTGCCAAACTTAATTTTTTGTTAATCCTCTTTAATTCTCTTTTCATTCTTTTGGCGTAAAATGTACAAAGAACTATGAATCTTCATTTAAATATAAGGTAAGGACTGTTTGAAAACTTCTTCATGATAGTTAACAGATTCTGTTGAATTTTAAACTCTCCTTTGGCATATGAATTTACATAGAAAACGTTAATGAAGATATGAGTTACATGGGTATGGTGATGGCGAATACTTAGCTTTGATAAAATAAGACATCAAAAAGCGACACATAGGAACCATTTTATTCACTCCAATCTTAGTAAAAATACATCTTTGTAACTTTTATTTCAGAAGTTTTCAACAAAATAATTTAATTTACCAATTTATGTAGACAAAAAATATGGCAGTTACGGTGGATATAAAATTAAGGCATGAATGGTGGTTACGGTGGATATGGTGGCTACGGCGGAAATGTTGGTGGATTATATGCTAATGGGTATAAAATATGGAAAGAGATTTTGCAGTGACGAGTCAATTAATGCATTAAAAGAAGACCCTTAAAATTATTTGTATAATAAGTCTAATGACAAACCTCCTCTCATGCTTTGTACTTTTTTTTGTAATGTAATTTTCGATACTTAACATTCTTATTTTTAAAAGCATGACTTTACAGAAAATTTTTTATTGACACTGATAAAGGCTATGTGTATTGAGGATACGGTAGATATGGGGGT
The DNA here is from genome assembly GCF_058129835.1 of Hydra viridissima. Lineage (NCBI taxonomy): Eukaryota > Metazoa > Cnidaria > Hydrozoa > Anthoathecata > Hydridae > Hydra > Hydra viridissima. The sequence goes on from NW_028324306.1 coordinate 4,740,136, forward strand.
GGATTAATTAACAAAGGTAATGGGTACGAAAGTGGCTATTTTTGAGAGAATCATTGAGGGCGTTTGAAAAAGATCTGAAATATAATTTAAACTGTAAAAGTTTTCAATTTTTTTTTTAATCTATTTTAACTATTTATATTGTAAACTTTAGTTGTTTTTCACAATGTAAGAGTTACGGAGATTAGGACTACGGAGATTAGAGTTTGGGAGATTAGAGTTTGGGAGATTAGGGTTACGTAGAACATGATAGATATGGTGGAGACGTTGGTGGCGTATACAAAAAAGGATTTGGCTATTATTGCGATGAAACAATAAAGCTCTCAAAAGAAGATTTAACTTATAATTTATACTTTAAGAATTACTACTAATTACTATTTTAATCATTCTATTATTATAATTATTACAGGTTGTTTTTTTTTCTTTTGTTACTATTATTGCAAATTTTGTTTTTTTCTTCTAAAGACCTTTTTATTTCCTTTATTCTGTTTTATTTAAACACTTTTATAAAAAATCAGATAAGGGCTACATAGAATACAGTGGATACGGTGGCTTTTCGTTGTTATGGTTGTTATGGGGGATATGTTATGGTTTACATAGGAGTACAATTCGTTACGGAGTAGGCAACTATCGTGATAAGTCAATAAACTCTTCAAAAGAAGATAGTACATATAATTTTTTCTGTAAGAATTCCTTTTTGTTAATTGTATTAAAAATGATTGGAGAAAAAGTCTCAGAAAATGGAGACATGTAAAATTCTGGGTACCGTATCTTGATTACTTAACCAACTTCTTCAGAATTCCTATACTCGACTTGTTTATTTGTTTTGTTTAAACAATCAATTATAGGGGAGAACCTTAATGAATGGGACGATTATTGAATGGGACAAACTCAGATTTTTATAGAAGCATCGGTGTAAGGATATTCAAATTCTTGTAACAAAGATTGATAGAAACAAGAACTCAACTGACCGACTCATCCATCCTATTGCTCTATGACCGTAATGACAATGGATGTTATTGTGTTTTCGAATGTAAAAAGTAATTTTTAAAAATGTTTTTTTTTTCTGATTTTGCAGCAATTTTTGAACTTATGGAAAATAAAATTTTATGCTTAAATAGATAACAGTCTCTAGTACTACAATGAGTAAAACATTCAAGCTTAATTAATGGTATTTTTGTTGTGACTAATCATTTTTGGATAAAGTGATGCGCATATTAAATAGGATAAATTACTACCTATTGAATGAATTTAATAAAGTATTATTTACAGCTCAGCAGAGGGATGCTGCAGTCCCTTACTTTTATCCCCATGTGTAATGGGTATTATTTACACACTTTTATACTGCAATATTTTACTTAAATAAAAATAACTAAATTTATTATTCTAAAATGAGAAAGTTCGCAGTAAACATTAAGTAGCCGGACCGGCGGAGGATCGCTGTCAGCACTTATGCCGGGCTGACATCGGCCGTCCACTGTGGTGCCGTGCTGTTTTGCACATCGTATTTATATCGGTCCGTTTATTTGCAAGCTGAAGGCGGTCCAACGGAGGACCGATGGCGACAAAGCAATGTAGGTTCGATAGCGGTTCAATGTAGGACCTTTAGTGGTTTTTAACATCGTTTCTAGGGAAAGATATACTTGTTTACTTGCATTTTTTATTTTTTTTTTACGTACTAATCTAATGCTAAGTTAACTGATAGTTATATTTTTCAACTAATTGAATCCTAAGAATGAGCATTTTTATTTTGAGATTGCAACAGGCCGACACAATCTTGGCCAAACACAGCCGATACTTTTGACTAAATGCTTAGATATATAGACACAAATAAATTCATAAATCAATGCCAACTTGTGAACAAATACGAATATAAAAGATACTCAGAAATACTAAAACATTTTATTATTGAGATATTACAAATTACATGTTAAAGTCATAATGATATTGTTATCAATAAATATAATATACAAGAAATTAGCGGGTTAGTGTTTAATTTGTGTTTGCTGATCGATTCTTCCAATATAAGCAGCTTATTTTGAAATCTGCTTTAGTGCTTTAGCTTTAAGCCACGTTTATCATCATTTTGATCAGATGCAATTGATAGTAAGCAAGTCATTTTGTGGTAAAAATCACTTTACGTTTCTTTACTCGCCTGCAGATATCTAATGTTGCCCTGAAAACAGATATATAATCATAATTTGGCAATCAGAAATTTAAGAGATATTGCAACGAACATATTAAAAAAACACTATGTATGACCACTATACTTACACTATATAAGACAATAGAACACCAGCCTCCTCAGGCTTTACATGCATCTTTTGAAGGTGTCTCACTGCAAGTTTTTAGCTAGGAATTCTCTTTTCATGTGTGCCTACATGATAAATACAAATATAGTTTGCATATTGAACATAGTTTTCACTGTACAAACAAAAGCATAACTTAATGTAATAAACTATGAAAATTCTCTGAAAAAATAAAAAAGCTGATTCCATACAAACGGTTGAGGGTTGTAAATAAGTATATAAAACAACTTTTTTTTCATAAAATAAATTACCAGCAAGCATATAAAGAACAAAAGTGATTTTCTTTCACTAAAATTGGTTGATTTAGTTTGTTCTAAACCTTTACTTATTTTTCCTTAAAAAACCTGCACTATGTATTTTTGAAATCTTACATCCTGCACTATGTATTTTTGAAATCTTATATCCTGCACTATGTATTTTTGAAATCTTATATCCTGCACTATGTATTTTTGAAATCTTTTATCCTGCACTATGTATTTTTGAAATCTTTTATCCTGCACCATGTATTTTTTTTGAAATCTTATATCCTGCACTATGTATTTTTGAAATCTTATATCCTGCACCATGTATTTTTTTTGAAATCTTATATCCTGCACTATGTATTTTTGAAATCTTATATCCTGCACTATGTATTTTTGAAATCTTATATCCTGCACTATGTATTTTTGAAATCTTATATCCTGCACTATGTATTTTTGAAATCTTATAACCTGCACTATGTATTTTTGAAATCTTATATCCTGCATTATGTATTTTTGAAATCTTATATCCTAGAGTGTTTATAGTAAAAGAACGTTTGTAAACAAATAACATTTTAATGCTCAAACTGCAAGGATTTTTGAGTTAAGAAAGGAAGCATCTGCTAGACAATTTAAAGAAATTCTCTTGGTTAAAAACTTTTTGGCTAAAAAGTTAAATTGTTCTAAACTCTGTAAAAAATGTCTACAACATCACTGTTTCATTTTAACCTGCCAGTTTTTGAAAAAGAGTATACTCATTTTAAAAAAATGCATAACAGTATATAATAATAGTATATAATAGTATTATAGTATATAATAGAAGTATTTAAATAATAACATTTCTTAGGGTAAATACTATATTTTGATACGAAAGTATCAAAAGATCTTATACATACAGTACTGTGAATGTTTTAGACCACTTGCATAATTAGACGTATTTACAATTTTTTTCATATATAATTTTTCAAAGCGTACTTAAGTTTAATAATATACAAGAAAAGTTGAAAGAGTATATTATTTTGAATAAATAAACAAAATTGATGAGAGAACATAAGGGATTTGTTTGTTTATTTATTAAAGCGATGTGTCATAATAACTACCGACCAAGCGTTCATCTAAATAAGAAATAAAAATAAACTGGTTTATAGTGATTCGGGTTCATACTCCTTCATTTTTTGTTTTTGACATTATAAAGTGCAGTGATTGAATGAATTTAGTACAATAATTATGGGTTTTGGTACATTTTTAAAAAATTGTTATTTTTTATGAACACAGTTAGACAAATCGTTAAAAATAATTAAACAAAGTTATTAATTTGCATTTTTAGATAAATTATATATTAGTTTTCATTTTTAAATGTTTTGTTTTGCATTTTTAGATTAATTAAATGGGTAAAGTATCTTTAATAGAGAGACAAAAAGTTATTGTGCTTCACGAAGAAGGTTATTCGCAGCGCCAAAATTTCGTTCAAAACAGGATATTCAAAGACTGCTGTTACAGAAATCATTAAAAAGTTTAGAGAAACTGGCTCCCTTGAAAATAGAAAGAAAAGTGGTAGACCTCCTAAGCTAACAAAAGATGACAATAAATATTTAAAAACACTTTCTTTAAAAAATAGGAAAAAAACATCAACCGAGCTGGCAAAGGACATTAACACAGCAACTGGGAAAAATGTCAGCTCTTCTTGTATTCGACAACACCTACTCAAATCGGGATTAAGAGGGTGTGTTGCAATTCGAAAACCATTATTATGGCGTGGTAATAAAGAAAAACGACTTAAATATGCAAAACAACACAAAGATTGGGCCCAAGAAAAGTTTAATCGGGTTCTGTACAGTCCAAATTCCAATGAGTCCAAATTCGAAATTTTTGAAACAAAAAGACGCCAATATGTTCGAAGAAGAATTGGAGAAGCCTATAAGCCCGAGTGTTTAAACCCTACCGTTAAACATGGAGGAGGCTCTTTACAAGTTTGGGGCTGTTTATCTTCATCTGGAGTAGGTGATTTGATCAAAATAGAGGGGCGACTCACCGGGGAACGTTATGTGGATATCCTAAGGCACCATGCTGTATCATCCGGAATGAGACTAATAGATCATGATTTTATTCTGCAGCAGGACAATGACCCAAAACATTGTTCCCGAGTGGCAAAAAATTATTTAAGTAAAATGGCAGAGGAAGGAGTACTACAATTGATGACCTGGCCTCCCCAGAGTCCAGATTTGAATATAATTGGGCATATATGGGATTACCTGGACAGAAAGAAGGTCGAACATGCTCCCCGAAATGCTGAAGAATGTTTTGAAGTACTTCAAAGAGAATGGCACAACATACCCCAGGAATTTATAACTAATTTGTATGAATCTATTCCCCGGCGAATATCGGCTGTGATTAAGGCAAAAGGAGGACATAGTAGATATAAAGAGTTTTTTATGAAGTTTGACATTAAATAGTTTGTTATTGTTCCATATTTTTGTGTGAAATACATGTGTTTTAATAAGTTTATAATATAGAACTACAAACTTAAATATTAGAGAAGAATTCTCCGGGATTTTTTGAAAAAATGTAAGTGGTCTAAAACATATTCACAGTACTGTACATATTCACAGTACTGTACATACATACATACATACATACATACATACATACATACATACATACATACATACATACATACATACATACATACATACATACATACATACATACATACATACATACATACATACATACATACATACATATATATATATATATATATATATATATATATATATATATATATATATGTATTTTTAATTTCAGACTTCATTGCTTTAGATTTTGAATGGTTCCTTATATAATGTTCTTTCAACATGCTTTTCAAGTGACAACAACATGCTTTTCATGTGCCAAAATAAACAATTAAGATTGTTAATTCAGCATGCAAACTTTCCTTACCTTGTTCCCCATAAACTTCAATGTTTAATCTCCATTTTTGAATAACCTGAAGAATATGGGTTTTAAGCAAATGTATCATGTAAGTTAGATGCATTTAGCCAAGTCAGTTCATAAAAATTCATAACATTGTGGATTGCTCATTCTAAAATTAAATTATTTACTTATATGAAAAAGATTTAAAATAAATTAATTTAAATAAGCTAACCAAATTTCTACCTCAATAAAAGCAATCAGCAATTATTGATACTTTTCAAAGAATCTCAAATATGACATATTACAATCTGCGAAACTCAAAAGATTTTAAATACCTAACTTGTTCCTCAATATCATTCTCTTGAAAAGACTGCAAGCTGCTCATGAACTTTGGACATTTTGAATAATATTGAAATAAATGTCTTATATTAATAGTAAATGATCATCTGTGTCAAATTTTGGAATTGCACAAATTAAGCAAAGTTTGAGGCTAAATTTCATATTTATGTACTTAACAAATTTTATTACTCCTACTCTTAGCCCAACAGATAGAAATTCTACTATAGTGTTTTGAATTCATCTTCAATATCATGTGGAATATGACTTGATTTACTAACTTTACATAAATCATCAATTACTGTGCTGCAGTTATTGCTTAAATGATTTTTCTTACACTCATGATTTACACATTTGTCTTTAAATTTTTTTTTTCCACAAGTCTTCCATGCAATATACAAAATTTTCATAATCTACAGTTGTTTCATCATCTACATGGACAAGACTGTTAATCATGATGTGGGTTGAGAATAAAGGACATTTTGGTTCACTTTCTAGCTAAACTTTAATAATTGATACAATACATAGACTGCAAAACGAGAGCTGACAATCATTGTTCATGACTGTTTGATGCATTATTCTCTGGCAAACCTTATAAATATTCAATGTAATATGTAGATTTAGCTAAAGAAACTTGTTCTTTGCTTAAAGGTTAGGGCAAGGATTCAAGAAACTAGTTTATATTTGTTTGCATCAATCTTTTAAAAGTTCCTTGTCTTCCAACATTGGGACTTGATTTTCAACCAGCCTTACCAAAAATACACTTAAAGTCTTTTGTCTGACACTATAACCAAGTTTTTAGTTTAGCACTGAATAGTTATTTCTTTGTTCTTCAATATTTCTCATAGTTGTATAACATTTTAAGCACATTTTTGGTGGGTGAACCTCTAAACAATGTTCATCTGTATTTGTTTTAAAAATCTTGTTAAAGAGTCTTTTCCTGTCAAACTTCCAAAAATTCTGCAAACTCTCAATAATTTTTGTTGATGTTTTCCAGCCATCTATTAAACAAAGTTTTTGAAATGCTCTTAACTAAATATTGAAATTTCATTTCATAAAAAATGACAGGTTATAGAAGTCAATATTTTTGGAGAGACAATGAATAATGCTTCTATTAAAAACTAACCCAAACGTCATAGAAAATTTGCTTCGTTCATAATACACATGTATGTAAAGTGTTATTTTAAAAAATATTACACTTTTTTGTTCCAATGTAGTAGATAATAAAACATAAACTTCACTTGGACTTTGTTCATATAACAGCTCAAATATGTGAAATACCATTTTATTTGTCTAAATATTAACAGTCACATAAAATTGCTTTTAGAAATTTGAAACAGTGCTGCAAGCTACATAATAAGTTTTTAACACGGTAAATAAAAATTTAGATATTTGACTATTTTTATCAAACGCATGCGCATAATAAAATCCAAATATTTTTAGTCTTGAATCACCGTGCAAAAATAATGCCAGAACTGGCATTATGTAGGTAAAACTACAGCGTACCGAATTGTATTTACCGATGTTGGCATGTCCAGATAAAAATGTGTTTACAACGAAGCTTTTTGCCGCTCTTCAGCTGATGGCGGCAGCCAACAAAAAATGGCATAACGGACCTTCATCATTTTGCCAATGAAGGCAAGCCGCGCACAGTGGAAAATAAAGGTGTGTTTCGGACCAAAAATCGATAACTTTTTTGTTACTAAAAATAGAGATTTGAAAATTTGCACAAATGTAAAGTAGTATATGACGCTTCTAATGAAATACTTTTTGTAAGAATTTTTTTGTAATACAATATTAAAAATAAATAAATAAAAATCAAAAACTTCAAAATTGGCAGTTTAATAATTTACACTTTAACATAATTCTTTACAAATATATGAAAATATCTTAAAGTTATTAGAAACGACGAAAAGTACATAAAATGCTTACCTACTAATTATAGAAATATTTAAAACAGTTTCTAAAGAACAATTTTTAAATAGTTGTTTTTATGAAATAATGTATAGGTATGTTAAAGGTACTATATCACAACTACATAAGGACTTTTAGTTCCTGAAATCAGTTCGTTGACTTTCAAAAGCTGCAGAGTATCTTCATCAAGTTCTTGCACATTTTTGTTATACGGTTTTCTAATGCTGGTGATGTACGGATCGGAAGTGTACAGAAGGGTATGAAATACATCCTCATTTGTAACTGATCGAGAACATTTTCTGGCATGATGAAGGCGAAATTTTTTATAATCCTTATTACGGGATTCTTGCGCATCTTCTGAAAGTTGACCGATAGGAAGTACTGCAAAATGCTTTATGATATTTTCTCCGTGAAGTAAGATTTTGTGTACTGAAGATGGCATATAGTATCATCCATAATTGGTCACATAGATTCGGGCAGTTTCTACAGCATAACTACCAAAACTTTCAGCATTTATCATAACACCTGAGGAGAGAGCTTGCAGAATTATGTAAAATCGCTTAATCAAATTTTCATCCACTCCAGTGATTTCAGCAGAGCAGCTTGCATTGTAAAAAAATCTTCTAGCAGTATTACCGTCATTGGTATTACCACTTACTTGTCTTGGTTTGTCAATGATCAACCCTTGCTCTTCACGAAAACATTTCTGCACCAAGATCTTCTTCTCTTGCTTTAGCCGTTTTTTTTCTTCACTTGTGGCTGCCCATGTTTGGAAAGAAAGGTTGTAAGAAATATGTAATATCATTTCCATACAACGAATCCAGGCATGTAATGTAGACAATCCGTATTGATACGAACTTTCATTTTCAGGCCTAGAAGCCACTTTAGTCAAATCGTTCATTTGCCGTGGAGTAGCTCCACATATTGTACATGTAGATCCAGAAGGCGTATCCGTTAATACCTGAGCCACTTTTCCATCTATCATTGTTAGAAAAAGCTCATGTTTTACCTGAACACTTTTACCATTTTTATTAATTATAGACGGCCGCAAAAAGTTTATTTGGCTCTTTTTTTCATCTACAACGGCTTTAGTTTTCTCAGGAGTCTCTTTGCAAAACTCTATGCATATAGGTCGACAAAAACGAACTGATGAAGGTGCCGGATTTTGCCAAACAACTGCGCCAGTTACTATATCAATTAGTTTGATAGGCACCAAAGAACTAGTAAACAAATTTGCATCAGAAATAAGTTCAGATTCCTCTGGAAGTTTCTGCTTGTATTGGCTTTGGCCAGAGGAACCATCACAGCCCCATTTACTATATAAAAGTAAATGTTTGAATTCAATACTGTACACGGAATCTATAGTCAAAATTCTAGCTACAGTGTGATCCAATAAATCTTGCAGTTCCAGAATTTTCGCATGTGTGTTCGTAATTTCTATTGCAGAAGATGGTGGATAGCAGGTCTGTTTAATTTCTTGAATTTTACAATATGGTGGGAATATGGAACAGTTTTGTTCATTTGTCACCTTCCTCATGTACAAATATTGTGCTTTTGTTAAATCTAAGTCAATAAACACGGTGAGTGCTTCTTCATCCGTTAGCATATTTTTCTGGCTTGCGTTTTCCATAAAACTCGATATTAAGTTTTTTTTGTCTTTATCAGCCATACTTAATGATTCCACAAGTTTTGCTTCTGCTTCTTCTCCTATTGAACGCAACGCCTGAAGATATGTATTAAAGATGTGATCAAATCCATATTCCTTAAGTAACATGGTATTTTTTCTTTTTTTGCTGGGTTCTGACGAATCTCCATAAGACACGCACGGTCTTCTGCGTTTTTCAAAAGAAGTAGATGGCGTGGAGTCGGTAATTGCCTCTTCTGAGTTAGGTAAAGGTACACAATATTCAGAATCCAACCAATCACTGTTCTTAGATAAAAAAGCATCCTTTTTCCGTGACGCCTGTATCCATCGTTTATTAAACGACGGAATAATGTGCCTTTGAATATCACTAATGATGAAACACAAGTTGTCCTCAGAAAGTTGATAATTTTCTTTTAAAATTATTGACAGTGACTCAACTGTCCTTCCTCCATCAATATAGGAAAGCAATAATTTACGTTTCGAACACTTAAAAGTTGTCATTTTAACAAGTCACAAAAGTAATGTACATAATATTCAATAGTCAAATGTGTCGGTTTAATTTCCACTGTGAATTTGTTATACTGATATAAATGTTTCAACTCTTTATATATTGGCAGTGTACATTCACCACAAAATGAGTGTAAAAATACAAGAATGCCATGGTATCAATAAAAAAGTGATAATAAATTTAAAAACATATACCAAGCTATTGTTATAAATGAACAAAATTTAAAACCACGATAAAAAGCGGTTTTCTGTTTTTTTTACTTTTATCACTTTTTTCTCGATAATTTCGGAAACCGCACGTTTCTGCAACTGATTCTTATACATGTTTTTAATAAACACCAAGGCTACAATACTATATTAAATTTAAAGCGTGGGGAAGCGTGGGTAACTGCCAAAAGTCTCAGTGAACTTGAAGAATATTTTTTTTTTTCATTTATTTTATTGTTCAAATAATTACTCCTAAACTGAACCATTTAAGTAAAAATGTATAATTTTCTTAAAATCTCCATAAGATGAGCTTTTCAAAAATGTATAATACTTTATATTTATTCCTAGAAAGTTTTATAAAAAATTAACTTTTAAAGTGATGAAGCGAACAGGTTTGAAATGAACATCCGCAAAAGTAATAAACAATAGGGCTTCAAAACTTTTATTTTTACATAAAATTATGTGAAATTCCTGCATTATAGTAATGATTGACTATTAAACTATTAAATAAAATTGAAATATAATGACAGTAGCGACATTAGTAAAAAACATTTATGATATGCTGTTGCTCTACAATTTTCCACTGTGCGGCGGCTTTACGCATCACGGTCCGCTGAAAGCATGTTTACTGGGTTCTACTTTGATTGAAATTTAATTAGAGTTAAAATGTTTAAAGTTAAAAATATTTTTCGTGTGGTTTTTATGTATGTATCTATATATTTTACTACATTTACAATTAATAAACTAATTTGAAAAATGATTGAATTAAATACGTTTGTTTTTAATTCTTTTGTTTGTCCCATTCAATGAGACAAACTTAAGGTATGGGACAAATGTCATGCTCCAATAAAACTCTCTTTTTACTAATAACCGAATACAAATCCTTTTTTTTTTTTTTTTGTTTTACTATATCATTGAGCAAGAGTCGGTGGTTATCAACCATATTTAAATATATATATTAAACAATTTTATCTACGTTTAAAAAGTATTTTGCAAAAACTGTCCCATTGATTGAAGTTTTCCCCTTATTACAGATAAAGGGTATGGATAAGGAAGAAAGGACTACTACAGCGACAAAAGCATGAAATATTCAAACAATGCAATCTTTTTTTAATACCTTTTTAACATGGCAATAGACACATACATCTGACGGTTTCAAAATATGTGAAGAGCATTTTAAACCCATGATGTTATTTTGAAAAATCTAAAGTTATTAAATGGTTATGTTAATAACCGATGTAAGCTCATAAATAAGACTAGCTGTTTCTTCTACATTTTTCTTGTAAATAGATTTTTCTTCAATCCACCTTCAACCTCAAAGTGAAGATGGGACCTTCAAATCAAAAGTGCACCTTACTACAACCCAAAAGTGGGTTGTAGTAAGATTATATAAATCAACATTATCTTGATGCCATAGCGTGGTGGGGACTAACATTGGATGTAAATCAGGGGACGTTTTTTTTATAATAAACTTCACAGGTGGTAACATAATTCTAACAGCCTTATTCTTAGAAGTTCACCAAAATCATTATCCTCATTATCTTGTGCTAAATCCCCACCAAGTGCCCACTAAGTGTGTTAGGTTCGATTTTGATTTGATTCTAATCCTTCATGTGCGTTTTTCTCATATTGATCACGTACCGACTGATCACGTATTGACTGATCAAGAATCGACTGATCACATATCGACAGATCACATTTTGACTGATCACGTATTGACTGATTTTTAATCATTCAAACTTTCTGAACATTAAACAACCTTCGAGAACTCATGATATTTGTAATGTAACATGTTGGTCACAAACCTTTCACTTTGCTATTTCAATTTCATATTGACTTCTACATTCGTCCTTCCTTAAATAGGTTGTGAATGTTCCGGATTTCAAAAAGACGCCTAATTATCAAATGACGACATAAACATTTAAAAAATAAAAAGTGCTTTTTACATAACTTTTAAGTTCACATACAAAATAAAAGAATTACATTTGGAGCATGTTCAAATTGTTCAAAAAAAGATTTTATAACAATTCTTTCCGATATTTTTCAAGATAGATGTGAATTATTCAACTTTCAAGTAATTTACCAGTTTTAAGTAAAATCATATCGCTATATACCAACACTTGTAACCTAAACCAATACTTCATCAATTACTTTTTCAATGTTACCATTGTTATCATATTACACACCCAAGAACCGTCATTTAAAAACAAAAAATTTTTTTAGTAATTAATTTTATCTGGGTCTGGGGGAAAGTTCGTAGTATTTTTTTAAGTAAAATTCAACTGATTTTTTTCCAGTGTGAAAATGAATTTATTTAAACCAAATATGCTCCATTATTATTGACAACGTTTCGCCATTTTTCGGTTAGAGCTATAATACCATTGATTAAGAATGTCTGTAGTTTCTATTTCAAAAACTTATTAAGTGGTTTTCATAGGTTTTCATAGGAGAGAATTCTGCTGAGATTGGTATAGGTGGTAGTCAGAGGGTGCTATGTCTGAACGATACGGTTGATGTAACAAACATTCCCATTCAAGCTCTCACAATTTTTGGCGGGTCATTAGAGAAGTGTGTAGTCGGGCCGTTGAAAACTATGCAATAATATAAGGTTTTACTTATATAAAAAAATCTAAGTTAAAAAGGAAAATAAAAGTGAATTTCAAAAAATTCACCATTTTTAATAGAAAATTTTAAAATGGGTGATCACAGATATTAATTCGGCCTATCATCTTATTTACGCTTAACTCTTGAGGAACCCATAACGCGAGCTTCTTTTAGTTACCAGTTTTCAGTAAATGGTTTAAAAGTTTTGCCACCTTTAAGTACATTCATTGTACAGCATTTATTTCAGAGCCCTGACGGAGTATTTCCCTTAGTCGCAACATCACAAAATATAACGCAAATTTATAATTCTAATAACTATTGAAAACAGCTTTTCAGCATCAAGTTTTATGTTTAGGAATGCTACGGAAGAACTTAAATATTACCATTCCTATGGGACGTTTAGTCAAATTTTTTTTCATGATAATTAGTTTGAGTCAGATTTGTTAGCTTGAATGATAGACAGTTAACTCTTTGAACAAAACACTAAACGAACAGTTAATCCAACAGCTTATCTTCAGTCTAAATAAAGGGCTAAGTCACCAGCCATTGAGCCCTTCAGCATTATACTAACCGAGTTATAACACCTGATGACTAAAAAATGAGACAACTTTAAAATTGTTATTATAGCCTTAGTTACATAGCTATCAAATTTAATTTAAAATAAATTTATAAACAATTATATGATATTTAAAAAAAAGTATTTATTGGTTTTCAATAACATCATTAAAAGCAATTCGACCTAGACGAACTGAAGTCATTGAGGCATAACATTTTGCCACTTCCGGATCCATTTTGTTGAGACAATTCACGAAACGCCGTTGGAGTTGAGGAATGCTTGTTGCTTGCCAATTATCCTCGTAGACTAAGCGTTTCAACTGACCCCAAAATTCCTTAATCGGTAGAGCTTCTGGTACATTGGGTGGATTTTTTACCTTTGGTAGGTATTTAATGCTATTGACATCGAGAAAAGAAACCACTTCATTTGCATAGTGCAAGCTAGCTAAATCTGGCCAGAACAAGTACTCTTCATTTTCATAATGTTCATCAATGAAGGGTGTTAACCGCTTGCTGAGACATTCGATGTATGCTTGTTTGTTGATTGCCTGGCCACTTTTAAAAAGCATTGGTTTTGAAGTCATTTGGGCGATATAATCAAAGAGACTAGCACCTTTTCCTCGTACTTCTTCTTTCTTTTGAATTTGACGTCGCAAGTTGTAGATGATACGTCGCTAGAATAGAAGCCATCGTTCCCAGCCAATGTTGTATTCGCATTTGTGAAATATGATTAGTCATCCAAGACAAAATCAAAATTCCTAAAATTGCGATATCTATGCCGACATAAAGGTTTGATTCGAGCTAGTTGGCTTTCGCTTCGATGCAGAATCTTTTTCTTCTTGTAATATCTAATATTCGTCTTGTTTTTAAGAATTTTAGATATATACGATTGATCACAATCGAGTCTTCGAGCTACTTGACGTTGTGAAACACCGTGATGATAATCAAATGTCTTTTTCAATTGGTCTATGTGGTTTTTGTCCATTTTTTTCGCCTTTGGACCGCTTTCTTTTTTTCGTTGATAGCCGAAATTATTTCGTTCTAGAGCACGAAATATGGTCGCTTTCGATGATCCATCATCTAGAAAGTGTTTTACTGTGAAGATTTTTGGCTTTTCCAGATACGAATTTCTAATTTGGCAAATACGTTTTCTTAGGTCTTCTTGCAAACTTGTTTTATACGGAGCCATTTTGATTAATATTTTAAAACTATATTATAATTTTAATAGTTTTAAATTCTCTATAAATACACTATTTTATTTCAACTGCATGATTATGAATAGCATACATAAATTAATTTAAATTTTGTCTCATTTTTTAAACACCAGGTGTTACCTTTTTTTTAGTATTAAGAAGTTAAGGTTTTGGGCAGCATCAAGATAAGAATTAAGAGGCCGGCTGAATAAAAATGAGCAACTGCTTTTACTCCGTAGTTGGTCAGCTTTACGTGAATAAAAACTTATGCAGATTTTTCATATTTCTATTCGCGTAAAGGTAAGCAATTTACTCAGTATTTGTTCAATTTTATGTGAATAAAAACTTAAGAAAAGTTGGAGTTTTTATTAACCCGGCCTAAGATTCTTTGGGTATGACCCCTTCAAACCTGAGTTACTGTAAATGGATAAAAAGTTTTTGAACAAATATTGCTAAATCTTGCTCAGAGATATCATTGATCAAATTAATTCAGGAATATTGACAAATATTTGGGTTCATGATCAAACTTAAGGCAAACAAGAAAACTAAAATAGTAAATGACAAATCATTATGTGCATAACTCTCCAGAAAGGGTCTAAGGGGGATAGAGATATGGTCCCTAAGGTATCACACTTACCTTCACACCATACTAAGGGATAAATGATAAGTAAGGGAGTAAACAGAATAAGCACAATGTAAATACAAGATCAGTGACTTTTTAATAAAAATAACCCAAAATCTTGCCACCAGTATTTTTTCGCCTTGCTTCTTCATGATCCATAATTCCAACTGAAGTTGTCATTACAATATAGCTAGAAAAAAATTTAAACTTTCATTTAGAACTTAATACAAGTATACATTAAAACAAAATAAAGATGCAATACTGCAATATTAGACTCAGAATAGTTGGGTAAGTTTCACATCAGTAATCAGAAGCAGAACTGGCATTTACCCATTTCATCATAGTTATAAGAGTACAACAATATTATTGTAGAAAAAAAAATTAAACATACCCAAATTGACGAGAAGGCATGAGATAACTTGCCCATTTTTCAATATCTTTGAGTTTAACATCAAAGCGTGGTGAAATGACACCGCACTAAAGTTAGCCAAAAAACTTTTACAGACAAAAAAAAAGCAAAAAAGAAAATCTCAAACAAAACTCAGTCATGCATTGTCAGACAACAAGCATTTCTCAACAACAAATTCAGCGACTCTAGTCTAATACTTGAGTTCATCATCAATGCAAACTAATTTAGAAATAAATAATATAAATAATGCAAACCTTATTAATTCTTCCATTTAAATTCACAATAATTTTGCCTGCACGGTGATCATCTATTATTTCAAATTCACCAATATATCCTATAGTAGCATGAAAAAAATACAGATCAATGTTAAGCAAATACTTTTTTAGCTTTATTTTTACATCACTTTTAAAAAATGGTTCACAATAATCAGACATGCAGTATGAATCATGTTAATCATAACCCAGTGCAAATCATCAGATTTATGTGAATAACCTTAATAATATTTTATTGGATTATTCAAAATTAGATCCCTTTAACAATTTCCTATAAGGAATAAAGCTCAGACAGCCAAGGTGTATATCAACATAGATGATTTAGAAATTATCTAGCGAATAACACATGGTTTTCATCATCACTTTCATAATTTAAAACTCAAGATTTAACTCCCTCAGAGAGACTAGCATGTTCTGTTCATTGACTAAAAAGCCTCGAACCAGAGGTGTCAGATTGCTAGATTCATCATAGAGAATTTTTTAATGTAAAAACATCTAGGAAATAACTCACCATGTTTCATCATTACAGTCAGGAATTTTACAACAACTTTTGATGAAGGTCTAATCAGTACTTGTCGTTTGCCTTTTCTCTCAGCATTTACCATGTTTTTAAGAGCATCATTTAACACACTGATTCGAACCATGATGGTGACTTGTCAACTGATAAAAAACGAAAATATGATACGTTATAAGTTAAGCTGATCGTCACTTTTAACGTCATATTTTCAAGAACTGTGAAGTCTTTCACCATTTTATAGTGCTATCTTCCCTCTCAGTTCTATGTATTCGGGAACGCTGATTGAATACTAAAAGAACAGCGCAGCTGAGTGAAATTAAGTATTCCTGCTAATACTATGTTTGGTTTCTAAAGGTTATTAATTATACTTCGAAGTTTCCGATAATGTACGACCAAAATTTATGTTAAATAAAATAATGAAGCAGAAATAATTATACTGCAGCTGTTGGCATAATAGCAGTTTAAAACACGAGTAACTAATAGCTATGTAAGATATAACCACGGGTAGGCTACTGTACCTCAAGCGTTGATGTCTCTTTAGAAAAGAACAAAGTTAAATAGTTTATGTCTTTTATGCTAAATAAAAATCTCATTTGGTTAAAATAAATCGTACATGGTTATATTCTGCAAACTATTTCAAGTTAATTTAAACTTACTTGATATATTTCGCGGAATAAAACCAATTCCGATTAAAATATCTTCATATAAATATTTTTAAGCTTTTTTATAATCTGAGGACCAATAACAAAGTTATAAAATCCTCAATACTCTGGTAATAGTTAACTTGTTTTCACATTTTGTTAATATTTTTAAAATATCTATAACATATCGTGAGGTTAGAATTATTTTATTCTATCTTCAATTTTAAACGTTGGGAGAAGATTTTAGTATTTTTCTAAAAGTAAAAGTTAATTAAAGCTTTAGCTTCAGTTCATCAAAAAGTAATAACATATAGTTTAAATAATATATGTTTAAACAAGTTACTTAGAAAATATTTTTAAAAATAACTGTATTTTAAAAGTATTCATTGCTTACTAAAATTAATAACTCATTTTCTCCTAACGTTTAAAATGGGAGATAGAACAAAATAAAACCTGCACTGTCTACGAAATGGTTGCCATCAAAAATCTCCTAGTTAGCCAATAAATGCAACAAGGTAGGTTTCAGAGTGCCTTTCTCTAGTATCTCATTCGGTGAGCTTTCTAATTGGTGTTGACAATACGCGAGGTTAGAATTATTTTGTTCTATCTCACATTTTAAAAGTTGGGAGAAAATGAGTTATTAATTTTACTAAGTAATGATTGCTTTTAAAATATGCTCTATTTTTCAATTTTTTTTCTAAATAATTTGTTTAAACATAAATTATTTAAAACATAAGTTAATATTTCTTAAAAAATTAAAGCTAAAATTCTAAATAATTTTTACTTTAAGAAAAAATTAAAAACTTTCTCCCAACATTTTAACTTGGAGAACAAAATAATTCTAACCTCGCGAATAGTTAAGAGTTTTCCAAAAGAAAGATTCAGTTAGTTATTTCTCGTATACTAAATTACTGCTTATTTAAACTAGAAAAAGGATAAAAATAAAACTGAAAGGAAATCTGAAATCATTACTTTACAAATTCTTTATCAGTGTAAGAAAGTTTTAATTTTGCAATGTTCCATGCTACAACAAAACTTGCTTCTGCTGTGCAATACTTGACTTTTTATTAGAAATAAATTTATTTGATTCTTAACAATGAATAGGAGCAATTCAATTTTATTTTTTCTGTGATTTGAATTTCATGGATTTCCCTTAAAATTTTTTTTTTTTTTTTTTTTTTTTTTTTTAATAGTAGTATTTAATATTGTTTTCAACAAATGCAATTTTTTCTGCCAAATGATTCTTTTCTCTTCATTAATTTTTCTTATCTTATTTTTATTGTGAGTGAACTAATTTTAGTATTTGATTTATCCATTTTAAAATAATAAGTTTTGTGATAAGCTAAAGTTAAAACAAAGTAAATAACACTTCAAAAAGAGCCGAAAGCTGTCCCCAAAACGGAGTTAGAACAAACCTTTCTAACTTTTGAAGGAAAAACTTGAAAACTTATGAGGGTTTTTTGAATTATTGATAATTTCAAAAGCAACATTCAGTTTTACTTATGCAGCGTCACCTGTAGCTTCTGCCATCAAGTTGTAACTAAAAGTAGCTGTAAATGTACTTGTGCAGATTGATCCTTCAATATTTTTTTTCTTGTACTTGCCACATCCCTTGATGTGGGAAGTAACAGATCTTAGAAATAGTTTTAATCAACTCAGTTTTACTCAGTGATTTGAATTTTTTGGATATTTATCGAAAAAGTGTTTATTTTTTAGTGTTTTTTTTATTATTCTTACTTGGTATTTCATAGTTAAAAGCAAGAACTAAAATTCAATTCAAATACAATAAAATAGAATTGCATTTGGTAAATATTTTTTTAAGAAAAAAAACTTTTTATTTCAAATATTTTTTTATCCATTCATCGGAATTCTCATGATCGGAAAATTCGTTTCCGTTAATTTTGTTTCTCTTTGAAAAAAAAAGCTCATGGTTTTCTTGTGCGAATAGAAGGAATCGGATTTTTATCCAGCGTGATTGAATTGGGTTTTATAAAATACTCAACAATGATTCGAAGTTGTAGACAAGCTTAAACGTTTTTTTTTTAGACAAAAACTAAGTACCAGAATAAATCTTGTACATAAAAATGTTTTGTAAGAAAGTTATTTATTTACATATTCTAAATTTCCTTTTATGTTGTATTTTACAGCACTTAATTGGTCACTAGTTGCCAGCACAAGTAAAAAATTTTTGACGGCAAAATATCTTTAAAAAAAGATTTAAAAAAAATTTTATTAGTGAAATGTTTTATAAGGTTTTTCGGCTCACGGAAGTATTTGAATGCAGCTCTTGAGTCAAAACGTCTGGTCAGCACTGTTCAAAACTCTTGAGAAGTTTAGAACAGCTCCGGCCAGGCCTCTTAAACTTTAGTAATAAGTTAAAGATTGGTCAATTTCTCCATTAAGTCTTGTACGATAAATGCACTATGATTCAGTAAATAGGTTGAAAATACACTTATTATATACTTTAAAATCTAATTAGACATGATTATAATAATTATATCTCTAAATAAAGCAACCTTTTTTAAGCATTTATTCAACACGCCTTTTTTTTAAAAACTTTTGATTAATAAATACAAAAAGTATCCAGATTTTTTTATTCATTATAAAGACAAACTTTCCCATTCTAAATTACTAAGATAGGATTTTAAATTTTTTATAAAAGGTTCCAAAACGCCTCCATGAAATAACCATATATATATATATATAACAAAGTATATCATATTTATACATATATGATAAATATTACATACTTTGTTTTTTCAAACTATGTATGGTATTGTTAGGGCGGCGTGTTTTAATGTTTTAAGTTATTTATTTAACTTAATGTTTGTTATTGTTTAGTTAATGAATGTAAAGGTAAGTGGAAGGTTAGGGTTTAGGGTTGGTGGATTAGGTGTATGGAGGTTGGGATCGAGGTTAGTGGTGTGGGGAGTACTTGGTTAGGAAAGGGCGAGGTTTCGGAATAGTTTGGTTAGGAATGGGCAAGGTTTAATCTAAAAGGGCTAAACTTATATTCGCCGTCCTCGGTATATTCTATATCATAATAAAACTCAACAAATTTTCTATTAGTGTATAATGGTTAGCACTCTTATATTCATAACTTTTGTATAATACAAATAATATTCTCTTACGCTTCTTGCAGTGTTCAATACTTTTATATCAATTACTCCTCTTTTTTTATCTTCTTTTAATTACAAACACATCTTTTTATTACCTCTTCTTTAATTAAATCTTTTGGTTCATCTCCAACAATCAATATTAAAATCTTCTTCTTTTCTTCTTTTATTTAACTGCTTATTAAACTGCTTGTTTATCAAAGTACTTTTCTTATCACAAAATTCTCTCTCTTTTTAAAATTCTTCTTAAAACTTTCTTAAAAATTTCTCATTAAAGTTTACGTCTTCATTCTCCTTTTAAAACTCTTCTTCCAACTCTCTCTATTAGACTCTCTTTTTTTTGACCTTTTATAGTTTTTGCTTGTTTTCCAGTTGTTGATATCTTTTCATTTATTTATATGCCAGGTTGATGAGTCTTCGTGTTTACGTCTTTTCTCAGTTGTTTTTAACTTTCCTTCTTTCCATTCTTTCGTTTACTTACATGATAGATCGGTTAATCATCGTGTATAAGTTTTTTCTAATCGCTGTTTTTGACTTTTCTAATTGTCGCTTTATCGTTTACGAGTCTTCGCGTTTACGTCTTTTCTCAGTTGTTGTTTTTAACTTAATTCTTTTTGCTGTTTAATTTATTTATATGAAGAGTGGACGAGTCATCCTGTGTGCGTCTTTTCTGATCGTTGTTTTTAACTTTTCTTATTGTCGCTTATCATTTACGAGTCTTCGCGTTTACGTCTTTTCCCAGTCGTAATTTTACTTTTCTTCTAACGCGTTATCACTTATTTATGTGAAGAATTGATTAATCATTTTTAGTTTTAGTTCTCCCTCCTCACAATACTTAGAGCTTCAAGCCTTACGGCAATCATCAACCATGAAATACAAATCAAAAATAATAAACCGTTAAGAAAGAAAAGAAAGAAAGAAAGAAAGGAAGAAAGAAAGAAAGGAAGAAAGAAAGAAAGAGAGAAAGAAAGAAAGAGTTTAGGCTTATTCGCCAGTGTCATATTGCGAAAGAAGAAATTTTTTTCTATGCCTGCATTTGGATACCATTTTGCTCTTTTTATTCAATATGTTTCATGGTTGAAATATTATAATCATGTACTTCTCATGCAGGCATAGCATGCAACTTTTTGTGGCCTGGCTTTTGCTGTTTACAGGTTGTAAGTTGGGAATGTATTTCAGCTTTTGGTTATAACCTGATTTTTTTTAAGGCTTCTTCGTACATATAGCAAGAATTTCTGATGTTGTGTTCGCTAGATGAATTGGCCGATAATCGTTGCTCGATGGAGTGCGGAATCTGCTTTAAAATGTTTGGTGGACGGTTATATTCAGCATGAATAAAACTTAGAACATTCTCAGGTTTAATGTAACGCTGGAAAGTTTAATCACCGAGATTTAAAGTAACGTCAAGATAATTGTCAATTTTCATATTACATTAATGTTAGCCATTGTCTTTGAATATTTGAACCAAGTGCTTTTTTATTCTTTCCATTTGCGGACCACTGGTGTTTTTAAATACAGCCTAATCCGTGGTCTCGATATAATCCATAATCAATCTTGTTATAATGTTGCAATAGTTGGAAAAGTAGGAAAATACCAACAAGTTCACAAACCTCCGCGCCGTCAAAAGCACCCATGGTAACATCAAGCAAAACATTTCCTTCTTTTTAATCAATAGGTTTCCTTGTTGAAACATTATAATCATGTACTTCTAATGCATAAATGAGATCATGTACTTCTAATGCATAAATGAGATCATGTAGGGGAACATGGGGTAAGATGACGAATGGGGCAAGATGAAATTATATTGTTATCTTCAAAACTCAACTAAATATGAAATCTCACTGTAGCTAAGAGGGAAGTAGATTACATCTACTAGATTTACTTATGCTTTTTTTTATAAATATTATTTTCGGAATCAAAGATAATTAAAAAGGTTTTTCCTATATTAAGGGAAAAAAAATTTGTTCACTTGTATTTGATTTATTTCATCATTACATCACCAGCCAAAGGTAAGCAAGAATTTCTCATTCAGTTTGTTCAATTTGGAAGCCATACAAGTAGTATTAAGCTATGATAGCTTATTTATGTAGAGTTCTGAGTCATTTTAAAGATTAAGTAGCAAGATGAACGGGGCAAGATGAACGGGGCAAGATGACTCGTTTGTCCTTTCGCCAAAGTACATGTTTTATTATAAACCTGTACTGTAATAACTTTTGTGTAGCTTAGTCATTATTACATTGCTTTATTATGCATTAAAATGTTTTGTTTGACGTTTGCTTTATATTGTTGTGTTGGAATTTGCTATGAACTGACTAGTAGACTTTTTTTTGTATAGCCCTATATAAATATATAGTTTAATTGTTGAAAAAATTACATAACCGTTTGTATTACATGTCTTATTAACTAGAATTTATGATATCGTGTTATTTGAGAAGGTAATGGTATAATAGAATTTACTTTTTTTAAAGCCGCCATCTTGCCCCGCATACGGGGCAAGATGATAATTTGAGGTAAGTTTGGTTAATGAGTTTTTTCCAGGCTGTTTTAAATTTTTATATGGTTTTTTTTTATACATATGTGACGCATAATAATTTTTTTCCACTCTTTGATAAAATTTTACTTATTGGAAAAGTTATTGGATAAGATATAAGTGCTTTTCAAAACGTTCGTCATCTTGCCCCATGTTCCCCTACTTCTAATGCATAAATGAGATCATGTACTTCTAATGCATAAATGAGAACATGTAAAAAAAACTAATGAAAACATGCTTGATTGTGACCATCTAATCTCCATTTGGTTTTCTCCTACTTGTATCAATATTGATGAGAGCTCCAGTATGTTCTCGAACTGCATTGACATTGCAACCACCTCTATTCCAGACAAAACTAAATGATGACATTATGAATATATGCACATCTGGAAAAACACTAACTCAGGCTGACAAAACATCTAACATTTACATGTTGTCTGAAGACAAATACAATAATTTACTAACAGGTACTGTAATGTCGTCATACAAAAAAGCCAATCCTATAATAAAAGACCAAGTAAAAATGGAAAGCAAAAGAATTTAAAATAACCACGAGGTTTTTAACAGAATTTAAATAAATGGAATATCTAACTGTTTTTTAAATCTGAAAGATTCAAAATAACCCAGAACTTATTTTATATTCCCATTCCATTGTAAAAAGCTGTGGTAGGATTTCACACCATATTACAAATGCAATTTTGCTACTAATATCACCGTAAACTTGCTACTTTTATTGTCAAATTGAGTAAATCCTAATTATGGTTGCTTGACGATTCTAAGAAAAGTGTATTTCATTGATGAAACTTTACTTCAATTCGAGAACACTTGAGAATACTCAACTTGGCTGCATTTATTACAAAATTGATTTTTGTAATACAAAATAGTTAAGATAGAACTGCTTCTTTTTCTCTTTCGGAAAGTGGAAGAAGATCTATGTATACTGCCTTTTCTACTTTTATTTCAGATGTAAAAAATAATACCGTAGTTAAACATGCTCGGGAATTAGAATTAGAATTTAAATATCATTTCGTTATTGATAATTTTCCGGAGAAGACCGGCGTGTCTGTGAGCCCGTTTGAAAAATTAAGATATAAAAGTGAGGACCATTCTATAGTTTTTTCTTTAAAAAAAAACAAACTGTTTTTAATGTTAATGAAGAGTTTAAGGAAATTTCAAAACTATGAGATAAATGAATCGGAACACGAGAGGCGTTTGCTAAGGATTTGAAGCGAAAACTAAATTTGTTTATTACATCGGAGTTAAGGTCCGAATACAACAATAGAATTTGAAACTTTAAGTTAATTCAAATTTGATGTTCAGTTTTAAGACAAAAATCGAATTGTCTTGAAATTTTGACTCTTGCATTTGAGCCTTGAACTCTAGTCTTTAGACTTGTTTTAATAGACCAGTTTAAATTTTTAAGCCCTGTTTTAGTTGCCAAAAACATTTCAATCGGTCAAGTTGTTTAAAAAAGACCGCGATTAAAATCCATTGCTATTTGATATGTTTGTTAAAAAGATAGCTAATATGAAACGAAAAACAAGTGTATTTACACTGTTGCACTTCAGTTTAATATAGTACACTAATAAAATTCTTTTTTTTTTAATATTTTTTTTTGACAAATTTAATTATTGCAGATTTCAAAATTTTGGTTGGTTTAGTAAGATAAAATGAGATAGAAAAAGTAAAAAAATAAGATAAAAAGCAAGGTAAAAAAATGCTACATTGTTTAATGTTTGAGAACAACGATAAGTCTTAATGATGTTGTATTTGTTAGCCTTTGTTATTACGGGAGTTTGGTTGTTTATGGTTGGGTTGCTAGGACCCTCAGTGTCTGTGTTGTGTGTGTGTGTGTGTGTGGGGGGGGGGGGGTAGGGGGTATGTATTTTCTCGAATGGTTCGAATAATTGGAAGCTGATGACTAACACTTTAGATCTACGTTTTGTTTTAACAGGAAAATCATGATGTAAATAATAACGATATGATAATTCCTTAATCAAAAGATATGTAATGGTAATACTTGATACTGGTCTTTCTCGTCTTTTATAATACTTAATAGATACTCTGAAATATTTAACTCAAATATTTTCACACAATATTTTTCAAATACAGATACTCGAATAGCAAACAATATGGCGCGATATTGGGTAGCTTACGCAATATTTGCCAAGATAAGCATTATCGCGCCAATATTGACATTCCAATATCGCTTTAATATTGGTATTCCAATATTCCACTAACATTGGTTGACATGATTGCGCCATTATTGGTCAATATTGGTCAAGATACCTAATATCGCACAAGTATTCTATGTTACTTTGAAAGTAAATAAAGTTTGATAACATTTGAGTTTCTTTATACTTGAACTATAATTGATCTTTCGAAAACTGAAGTATTTCGAAAGATCAATTATAATTTTGGTAGAGAACGACTTCTATTAATCGGAAGAGGGCAATGACTATGCTGTTGCTGCTCAAACACATAAGAAAAGAGAACCCTGGCAGTTAAGATAATTTTAACCGTGTTCTTTAGTTTTTACTCAGAAAAACGTCAAAAAAGTGACAGTTTCAAGAGTAAAATTAAAGGAAATTCCGCTATACATTTTTAAAGACTCCTATAGTAATACTACTATTTTTAATAACTTAAGACTAACCAATAAATAATATATAAAATAGCTACTTTAATGCAGAAGTGAACAGGTTCTCCATAATTAAAAATAAAATAATTAAGGTAACATTAAGGTAAAAAAAAAAAATAGCAAACAACTGCCACAAACGTTGCCTTCTCACTTCCAATGCTAAAGGTCGACAACAAGACCTTTAGCATTGGAAGTGAGAAGGCGACGTTTTTAATAATGTTTTAATAGTAATGTTGTTAGTGATATGTATTTAGCTGCTAAGGTTTAGGTAGGCATGCGTTCTAGGGTTATGTGGAAGGGGTAATATGGAGGT
The DNA here is from genome assembly GCF_058129835.1 of Hydra viridissima. Classification (NCBI taxonomy): domain Eukaryota; kingdom Metazoa; phylum Cnidaria; class Hydrozoa; order Anthoathecata; family Hydridae; genus Hydra; species Hydra viridissima. Next base: position 4,765,613 of record NW_028324306.1, read on the forward strand.
TGGGATCGAGGTTGAGGGTCAAGGGATTACTTGGTTAGGAAAGGGTTTAGGGATAGTTTGGTTAAGAATGAGCAATAATCTTTGAAGGGTTAAGGTTGTGTTTACCGTCCTCAGTATATTCTTTTATTCTATATATCTCAACGTATGTTAGTGTAAAGTGGTTACTCTTTTAATCATTACATCTATAAAATACAAATAATACTCTTTTTATTCTCCTTTATATAAATATCTCTTCTTCTTGATTTGAAACGGCAAAAATTTCTGGTTATTCTTCTTTGACTAATATTTCTTTTTTTCCTTCACCTTCTTTTTCTTCTTTCACTTTCTATTCCATTCTTTCCTTCTTCTTTTCCTATTATCCTTCAAACTTTTTTTTGGCTTTTTATAGTTTTTGGTTGTTTATGGTTGCGATAATTGTTCACCATTTATTTTTGTGGCAGGTTGATGAGCCTTCGTGTTTACTTATTGTCCTAGTGATTTTTAACTTTCCTTCTTTCCGCTTTATCATTTATTTATATGTCAGGTTGAATAAATCTCGTGTGAACGTCTTTTTTTAGTTGTTGTTTTTAACTTAATTCACCCTCCTCACAGAAGATATACTTTTTAAAAGATATTGGGCATTTTCAAAATGTCTTTTGTAGTTGGAATGGTATACTTACAAAGGGTCAATATTACTCTAAGTTAATTTATTGCTTAAAAAATAAAACTAAATTTTTTAATACTTTAAGTAAAATCTCTCAGTTTCTCAAGCCGTTCCAGAAAGTACAACAAAAACACAACTAATAAATTTTTATAACAAATAAAAAACTTCGACTCGTGCAGTATGCTAGCCAAAAGGATTTGTCTTCTTGTTTACTTATAGTTTGTGGAGGATTCGAAATTTTTCTAAAGAGGTTTATTAAAACTGAAACAAAATATTCAAGCTCCTTTTAAATTGAACGAGAGAAAGTACTAAGTAAGTACCAATGATATATATTAACTAGATATCTAACTCGCGCTTCTGCTGTGAAGCAAATTTTTTTCAAGCCTGAAATTTTTGCAAGCCTGAAATCACGCAATTATAAATCAAAGTAGGGAGTTTAGGCAATTTTTATAGCCAATGAAAATCTTTTTTATTTCAAATGCATTAGATTTCTTAATATATTTTATTTTCAAAATGGTTTCAACCACTTCTGTAGCTTATTTGGTTCCAAAGATATTCGTGTTTTAATATTTTCAATTCACATACATTTTATGAAATATTTCCTTAAAGTATCTCGTTAAACTTTTGGCACCGAAAAAAAAATTTCTTTGTCTTTTCTTTTTTCTTGCGTAAAAAGTTGCGTTAACAATAAAATATCAAAAGACGGGGGAAATTTATAAAAGCTCCACTTAGAAAACAAAAAACCCACCCTATTAGACTTCCAAAAAAAAAACAAACTGTTTGACATAATAAATAAATAGTTGCAGAATCTATTTTTATGCGGAGACGAAAGAATTAGCTTAATTTACTTGTGTATAAACAAAACTGAAACATTTAAAATTAAATAACTTTATCAATTCTAAAGCATGATAACTTTTATAACCAAAATCCGCTTTCTTTTGCATACACGCACTGAATTTAGAATCCTCCTTTTTTTTTTTTTTTTTTTTCTTTGCAACTGAAAATATTGATTGTAAAAAAGTGATGATGTTGATAAGTTTGTGTAAATTTAAATCGTACTCGTCCCTGAGCCGAGTTACCAGTTTTGTTTTTACGGCGGTCCTTAATTAAATTTTCTGGATTTTCCGTGACATGCATTTGATCACTGAGCATTTGTTTTCTTCATACAAAAAAGACTCATTTCTTAAAGTGATAAAAAAATTTCTTTATTTCAATATAAAAAGCTTTAATACCAAACGTGAAATGAAAAAAAATTTCGTGGCATAGCACTCTCCGTCTCAGTGGTCCACAAACTAAAAAGAAGTTTAATGTAACCAAATTCAGAAAATATAAATATTAAGATATTTATATCAAGCGTTTTCATCATTAGATTCCGCTAAAACTCAGAATACGATCGAATGTGTTGACCACGTATGGTTACGTAAACTTCAAAAAAGAACCATAAAATCAGCATTAAAAGTAATAAAAATTAAAATTATAATAAGCGTTAAAGGTATGTATAGTAATTCAAAAGAGTACCAATTTCGTGCCATTCTATAAACTGGTAACAACAGGAGCAGCAGAGGCTGTAGTTCCTATAAATAAATTTAAAAAATTCACAAATTATAGTGATACACTATAAACGTTAAGAAAAGAAGATTAAATGGTCGTAGGTTGAGCATTTGACAAAATTTTTTTAAGAGGAAAGAATAGGGAGAAATTTAGCAGCTATTATTAAAATATATCAAATTAAGAACCTTCAGAAAATTAATGAAACTGAATGAAATTTAACTCAAAAAATTACAAACCTCGAGAGGATCTTCGCGAATGCTCCGATCGTGAGTGGTGTGTAGACTTTCCTAATGATCGTGAGTGGTGTGTATACTTTCTTGGTGTTCTAGAGGTGCGGTCTATAAGGAAAAAATTTTCGACATTTATTTCTATACAAAATAGACCGAAAATAGCATCATTGTTACTCTGGCGAAGGAAATCTTCTCCTTAAGACGTGAGCATGCTCAGAAATAAATTCTAACATCTCAAATCGAAGCAGATAATTAAGTTATATGAGCACTCTTATTGTTTCTGCTTTTAAAAACTTTTAAAAGGTGTGAATTTTTTAATTTACCTCTTCACTACTAAAGGAGCTAGGGTGAATAATTTTCCAGAAGACAAGCAAAGCACGCAAAATTTTTTTTTAAAAAACAATATTTTCTTAAGCAGTGATAATTCACTGGTTTAGAAAACATTAATATTTTTAATCACTGATGCTAAACGCTGTCTAATGTATGCAAGTAAGTGTTCTTAGAAAAGTGTTTCTTTTTTCGAATATAAACCTTATTAAACTAACAAGACTTACTGCTGGCTCTTAAACTGATTCAGCTTATTGCAGTTCTAATTTAAAAATTTTGGTATTTATTCAAAGTGTTAAATAAATTTTAAAAAAAATTTAAATATAACCATTAATATTTAGTTACCATGTCGTGAAGAGTGATGCCTTCTAGTGCTGGAGGTTTCTGAGGAGAAAAAAAATCAAGTTAAAAGTAAATTATAAAAATATTGCAAAAAAATTTAAATACAACCATTAATATTTAGTTACCATGTTGTGAAGAGTGATGTCTTCTAGTGCTAGAGGTTTCTGAAGAGAAAAAAAATCAAGTTAAAAGTAAATTATAAAAATATTGTAAAAAAATTTAAATACAATCATTAATATTTAGTTACCATGTCGTGAAGAGTGATGTCTTCTGGTGCTAAGGGTTTCTAAGGAGAAAAAAAATCAAGTTAAAAGTAAATTATAAAAATATTGCAAAAAACACTAAAAATTAAATGAAGTTGAATGAAGCTTCATAAAAATGTAGCTCTTTCCCATCTTATCAAAAATAAATAAATTTGTACAACAATAACAACATACCTGGTACACCAGTTGTAACTAAAATTGAAAAAAAAAAGAAATTGTACAATAATTACAACATACCTGGTACAGTGGTAACTAAAATTGAAAAACAAAATGAATTTTCACAATAATCACAACATACCTGGTTCACCAGCGGTAACTAAAATTGAAAAAAAAATAATAATTTTTATAATAGTCACAACATACCTGGTTCACCAGCGGTAACTAAAATTGTAAAATAAAAGAATTTGTACAATAATCACAACATACCTGATTCACCAGTGGTAACTAAAATTGAAAAACAAAATGAATTTTCACAATAATCACAACATACCTGGTTCACCAGTGGTAACTAAAATTGAAAAAAAAAAAAGAATTTTTACAATTGTCACAACATACCTGATTCACCAGTGGTAACTAAAATTGTAAAATAAAAGAATTTGTACAATAATCACAACATACCTGATTCACCAGTGGTAGCTAAAATTGAAAAAAAAAAGAAACTGTACAATAATTACAACATAACTGGTACACCAGCGGTAACTAAAATTGAAAAATAAAATGAATTTTCACAATAATCACAACATACCTGGCTCACCAGTGGTAACTAAAATTAAAAAAAAAAAAGAATTTTTACAATAGTCACAACATACCTGGTTCACCAGTGGTAACTAAATTTGAAAAAAAAAAAGAATTTTTACAATTGTCACAACATACCTGGTTCACCAGTGGTAACTAAAATTGAAAAACAAAATGAATTTTCACAATAATCACAACATACCTGGTTCACCAGTGGTAACTAAAATTGAAAAAAAAAAAAGAATTTTTACAATTGTCACAACATACCTGATTCACCAGTGGTAACTAAAATTGTAAAATAAAAGAATTTGTACAATAATCACAACATACCTGATTCATCAGTAGTAACTAAATTGAAAAAAAAAAAAGAAATTGTACAATAATTACAACATATCTGGTACACCAGTGTTACATGAAATTGAAAAAAAAAGACTTTTCACAATAATCACAACATACCCGGTTCACCAGTGGTAACTAAAATTGAAAAAAAAGGATCTTTAAACAATTTATTCATTACTTTATATATGTTTTCTAAAAATATAGTTTTTTGTTTCAAATTTTAAAAATAATTGTCACCTGGCTTTGCAAAACTTGCAACCAATAAAGTAGCCAATAGAAACAAAGTTATCCACATGGTACTAAAAATGGGTTAATAACGAAAAAACTTAATGAAATTCAAAACTTTCGTAACAAACCATCACGCTTTAACAAGCCTAACAAAATCCGTTGTTGAATTTTCAAGAAATAAAGCAATAAAGTTAATACCTCATTTTCAAACTTTGGTATCTTTCTTCTTCTATTCAAAACTTTATGTCTGTTTTGAAATCGACACCAAATTTATAAAGGAAAAGTTTGATTGACATCATTGAGTTACAAAACAAATTTAAACATGGGGTAGAGTTAAAAAAACGTATAACGTTTTCAGGTTTTAAACCAGTCTTTTGTATACCAAATATTTGTTTTGGGAAATAAGTTAATATTTATAAAAGGTGTTTCTTTTACGCTTGATGATTAAAACATTAAAAAAAATTTAGGCCATAAATCTATTTTTGATTAATATTTTAAGAGTCATTAAAAAAAAAAGAGAAATCTTAAAAACTATAATGTAAAACTAAAATGTCTTTCTGTTTGCCACATTTCTGCTGAAAATAAAGTTATATACAACGCTAAAAATGACAAAATAATTTTATTTTTCTTATCTCATCAGCGTATTTAATTGCACTATTTTTGAATTACAAAAATCAGTAAATGATTTGTCCTATTTGTTCATACCTATTTCAGAAACTAATACGTTTTGTTAGCAGCAAAAACTCGGCTTTTCGATTTACCTGTTTAAATTATATTCGGTTCGATAGGGAAGAAGAAAAATTCAAAATAGTTATCATATGCCATAATTGGGAACACTATTAATGGGCATACATCAAGGAATACATCATATATCGCAGAGATAATGATAATAATCGTAAAACAAACTTATCATAGAGATAATGATGTCACGCTTTGGATTGTTTTTTATTTACGTATCAGTGTGCGTAATTTTTTTGTGGACCAAAGAATCAAAACTTTTTATTCCAACAGTTGCAAAGTGGAGTTTTTCACTTGAAAAGTTGAACAAAATTTTTTTATGTTTATTATTGATGTGATATATAGTAAAAAGAAGTTTGGGTTCATTATATTGTATTAAAATCGATTTAAAATGTAAAAAAATGTTTATAATAAAACAAAAAATATAAAATTTTATACATCTTACATACTTTGCAAATATCTACAACTTTAAAACTATTTAACATAATAACAAATAACTAAACTTCTAATACTAAAAAGGATAATCACACTTGAAAGATGCATCTAAACCTTTACTGGGGGTCTTAATTACTGAACTTAATCCTTAGGTTAGCGTAGCTTTCGTCGCTGTTTTGAAACTTTTGTTTAAACGTTTGTTGATGCGAACCATCAAAACTCCATTTCGAAATCAATTCTAAATTGTATCTTTCTTTTTTTATTTAAAGTTTCAACAGCTTCATTCAAATAACAACCTAATCGCCTAGACGTGTGATCCAAAAGATCTTGTAATTTAATTTCTGAAGAAGTTTCTGTAACTGTTATCGATTCTTCAGGTGGATAACATTCCTCTTTGGCCTTTTGTTATGGTCCATTCTAGAACTTTCTAGATACAACAGAACATTCGAGAATCTTCCATAGAACCCTCTAGATATATAATAACGTTCCAGAATGTTCTGTATCTTTCTAGGAACTTTCTATTTTATTATAAATATTAAGTTTGTGATATTATTGTATTGTATTGGTATTAACAAATCAAAAATAAAAGCTTTACTGAAATCGAACTTTTCTTTGGATCTGTTAAGAAATATAACAGATTTTTGGCGACGAAGATCTCTCTATTTTCTAAAAGCTACTCATGGAAGAAAAACACGGTGCTACTCTGGTAGCGATATTGGCAGAAATGCAGAAGCTGCAAGAAGCTAGTCAACGACAACTAGCCGAACAACAGTCACAAATCAAAGAGCAACAAGACGCCATTGTCAAACTGCTTGAAGCCAATGAAACAAAGGTCACTCAAGATTTTGCTGCTTTTGATTCAACAGCTGAATTATGGGTCAACTATCAGGAAAGATTCGAAACATTCGCTAAAGCTCGGGGTATAACAAGAAATAACAAAGCTGCTTATTTTCTTAGTTGTCAAACTCCAGTCATCTACAAACAGTTGTGCAATCTTGCACTCCTTTAACAATCAACCATCTTTCGTATGATCAAATTGCTCAATTCATGAAAGAACAATACAATTTAACCAAATTCCTTGTTCGTGAAAGATTCAAATTTTGGTCAAGCATTGGTCGAAATCAAGGTGAATCTATTCCACAACTGGTTGCTCGAATTCGACAATTGGCTGCAACATGCGACTTTGCTAACATCACAAATCCACTGGGTGAAGCTCTTCGAACACATTTTATCTGCTCTATCAAAAATGAAGCAGTGCTCAAAGCTCTTTTCAAGTGCAAAAACGAAGATCTAACTTTCGCCAAGGCGGTAGAAATAGCAACCGAAACCGAGGAGGCCGCCAAGGTAGCCAAGGAAACTGCCGTTGGTCCCTCAAAGTCTCCGATGTCTCTCCCAATCAATAAGTTGGGGCAACATAAATCGGAATCTAAACCCTCAGCTCCTCGACAAAACAAATCTCAGACTGAGTCAACCGCTTGTAGAAGTTGTGGCAAATCGACCCATGAACGCAAAAATTGCCGTTTCAAGGACGCCGAATGTAATTTTTGTGGTAAAAATGGTCACATTGAAGCAGTTTGTTTCAAGAAAAAAGCTGAATCCAGAAAGACGGTCAAGCCTATATTCATTTATGGACAGACTAAAGCACTTCGCCAAGTCAACCAAATCAATGTTGATGATGAAATTACACAAAATCTCCAAATCAATGGGCATTCGATAAGATTCGAACTCGATACTGGAGCTCCAGCCAATTTCATCACCCATACTTTATGGCAAAGTTTGGGTAAACCACATCTTCAATCGTCGGATTTACAATTCGAGTCAGCAAGTAAGCATCAACTTCTGATACTAGGGAAAGTTGAATTGTCAGTTAAAGCTCCAACAACCTGTTGCAAGATCTGGTTCCACGTAACTTCTGTTCCTGGACTAAATCTTATTGGCCGATCGGGTATTCGACTACTTGATCTTTCAGTTGATGAAAAGATTAAGAAATCATCCAAGAGTACTGTTGCTAAGGTCTTTGAGCATCTCAAACCTGACACAGATCTCCAACAAAAGTGCAGAGTTCTATGTTCTGAGTTTCCAGACCTGTTTAAACCAGAATTGGGTTGTTTGAAAGACTTTGAACTTGAAATAAAATTCAAGCCTGAATACAAGCCTATCTTCTGCCGTCCAAGACCTGTACCTTTCGCTATTCAAGAAGATCTGGTTGACGCTTACGAAGCTGGTATCAAGCATGGTGTTTGGAAACGTACTCAATTCAACGACGAAGGTACACCTGTGGTTCCTATTCAAAAGACCGCGCTTCCGGGAAAAATAAAACGAAAGATTCGAATTTGTGGCGACTATTCAGTCTCCATTAATACTCAGCTAGAACCTCATCGCTACCCAATGCCGTTGCCAGAAGACCTGTTGCGTAAACTGCGTGGCGGTTATGGGTACACAAAAATTGACCTGGCTGACGCTTATAATCAAATTCGTTTGGGTCCAATTTCTCAGAGAAGACTGGCTCTCAGTACACATACTGGTGTACTTCTTCAGCTTCGTCTTCCATTTGGAATCACTTCAGCACCGGGGTACTTTCAAGAGACAATGGATAAACTAACAAGTGATCTACCTGGTGTAGCTGTCTATCTCGATGATATTCTCGTCAGTGGCAACAACGCAGTCGATCACATTTCCAACTTGCGTGGTCTTCTACAACGACTAAGCAAAAACGGACTACGCTGTCGTCTAGAAAAATGTATTTTCGCTAGTTCTTCGATCGAATATCTTGGTCATATGTTATCTTCGGAAGGTATTGCTAAAGGTAACAAAGTTGATGCTATTTTGGCTATGCCAGTTCCTAAGGACGTTAATACGCTGCGATCTTTTCTTGGTCAAGAACAGTTTTACGGCAAATTTCTTCCTCCAAATTTGTCTATGGCATTAGACCCGCTCTATCGTCTAATTAAGAAAGATGTGCCATGGCAGTGGACATCCGAACAACAGTCAGCTTTTGAAGCTGTGAAACAGTTGTTATTATCTGATTCAGTTCTTACTCACTTCGATCCTTCTAAACCGTTAGGAATGGCAAAAGACGCTTCAGAAGTTGGTATTGGTGCCATATTGTTTCATCGATTGGCAGATGGCTCTGAACGTCCAATTGCAAATGTATCGAAGATTTTGACTGATTGTCAACGTCGCTACAGTCAAATTCACAAAGAAGCATTGGCAATAATTTTTGGTTTGAAAAAGTTTCATCAATTTCTTTTTGGTCGTCGTTTTACCATCGTCACTGATCATAAACCACTACTGGCTCTATTTGGTCCAACAAAGGCTACTCCAGCTATGGCAGCAAATAGACAGCCAATACAATTACGAAATCGAGTTTCGTAAGACAGCTGAACACGGCAACGCTGACGCGCTCAGTCGATTACCGGTTGACTATGATCGCATTTTCGATGGGGGAGGAAAGTAGTGAAGAAAATTTAATGATTTGTGCGGTGAAAACCGTTAGTCGTCAAATCAATATGCATGATCCAAATATCCTGGTCCGCGAGTCAAGCAAAGATCCTGTCATTGCTGCAGTTATTCGCAATGTTCGAGATGGTTGGGTCGAATCCGACAAAAATGACAAGATACGGGAATTCCAAAAACTTTCCGAAGCTCTCTCAGTTTCAGGCAAATGCTTGTTCTATGGTCCACGTGTTGTCGTCCCCAAAACTCTTCAAGATCAAGTCTTGAAGATACTGCACCTAGGTCATTTCGGCATTCAACGAATGAAACAACTCGCACGATCTGCCGTATATTGGCCAGGCATTGATTCAGCTATCACTAATCTAGCACACCAGTGTACTACCTGTACGGAAAATCAGAACCTTCCATCGAAACCGGCAGTCCATCCATGGATGCTACCAGAACGCTCTTGGAGTCGTCTACATCTTGATCATGCAATCAATTTCATGAGTACTTATTGGCTTATCATGATTGATGCTCTATCTAAATATCCATGTATTCATCCTACGTCTTCTATTAGTGCCAAATCTACTATTGATTTACTGGAAGAAGATTTTGCACACTTCGGTTATCCACATCCTCTATTTACCGATAATTATTCCTCATTCACTTCTCAGGAATTTCTAGAATGGTGTAATAGTCGAGGTATTGTCCTGCTCAAAGGTGCTCCATATCACCCCGCCACAAATGGTGCTGCCGAACGACTAGTTCAAACTTTCAAAAAAGCCATGAAGAAATCAAACCTACCTCCTAAGAATGCTCTTCAAGAATTTCTCATGGTCTACCGCCGAACTCCTTTAGCAAATGGATCGTCCCCGAGCGAATTACTCAATGGCAGACAAATTCGGGCGCAAATCGATCTGCTTTTGCCATCCCCTGTTCATTTACAACAATCAAAGCAATCTATGGACTCTTCCAAAGTTGTAAAATATTCAGTGGGAGACTTGGTTTATGCCAGATACTTTAGCTCAACTCAAAATGGATTACGGCTATTGTCACTGAAACATGCGGTCCTCGATCTGTCATAGTGAAGACAGAGCCTGATGGTCTAGTCTGGCATCGTCATATTGAACAACTCAGGCATCGCTACAACTCCGGGGAGGTGGAGGAGTCAATAATAGTACAGCCCGATTTGTTGTCGTGTGAGCCGACTGTTCAAGATAAAAAACAAGTCAAAACAAGACGATCTAGTAGATGCATATCAAAGAATAATCAAAACGCTTGCTCTCCGTAAAACCAAGCTGGCGAGGAGATGTTATGGTCCATTCTAGAACTTTCTAGATACAACAGAACATTCGAGAATCTTCCATAGAACCCTCTAGATATATTATAACGTTCCAGAATGTTCTGTATCTTTCTAGGAACTTTCTATTTTACTATAAATATTAAGTTTGTGATATTATTGTATTGTATTGGTATTAACAAATCAAAAATAAAAGCTTTACTGAAATCGAACTTTTCTTTGGATCTGTTAAGAAACATAACAGATTTTTTATAAGTGAATAACATGGATAGATATTCTTGTTAGCTGCATGAATACTTTCATATTGTTTTTTTGTCATATCAGCTTCCACAAAAATTGACAACGCTTCTGATGGTGTGTGCTTCATTAGATGTGTCACTTTTTCAATATTGTTTGCCTTTTGTGGGTGTAAATAAAATTTCCTTTATAACGTTAGACGCGTCACTATTCTCTGCAGCACTTTGACTCATTTGAGCAGCATACATTAACTACTCACAAGGTATATATTCCCTAAAAACCCTTGTTTTTCACCTTCTCGTTTTTGAACTCGATTCACAAAATTCTTTTGATGGTCGGCCGGGCTTTGCTACCGTCCAAGTTGGCAGTGCTATGGTGGCATTGTTCGTTACTTTTTAAAAAACGCTCACTTTTACGGCTAGCGTCTTCCCAGTTTTGTTTAAATTGGAACTTAAAAGGTGAAAAAATGTTTTTTAGTGTACTTTTTTCATTTGCAGGGTATTTGGTTATGTTTTTAAGGTGTTCTAATAAAAACAAGAATTTATCGTCAACTTTTTTCACAGAACTTTGCTCAAAGACTTCATGAAGTGATTGTCTAGTCATCTCTTTTGTGATCCTACAATAAAGTATGAATTAAATTAAATGATATTTTTAATCACAAAAAAATGTTTTTGTCTTATTGACTAAATAAATTTCATGGCGCATACATGAGCAACTTTTTTTTTTTTTAATGGTAAATAGAATATCTATGCTTTACGTGAAGCACAAGTTCTTAGCTTAATAAGGCTCAATTGACATTCAAAAACACTTTTTAATATCGTGTATACAAAAAAAAAAAACGTTAAATTTTTTACATCAAATATAATTGATGAGAAATGTGACTGTAACTTATAAAATAGAGAAAATAAATATATCAAAAGTATGAGCTTACCTTCTTTTTCAACATCGATTATGATTTTTAAAATTTGTCACTAACCAAAAACTCAAAAAACGATTTGTAATAATGCTCGTCAACAGGACCGTTGAAAAACAATTGAATTCATTATCACGATTACTCGATTTTTAATGCTGCCCATGTAAGGTGGAGGAGAGAGGGGTAACCGAAATGACCATTTAGGGATGCAAACTTTATTAAGTTTTAACAATGCACCAATAAAAAAAGATTTTGACAAAATTTTGAAAATTCGACTTTTGATCAACTTTTTCGTATAAATACTCCTCTATGAGTTGGTTTAACGGAGATAAACATTATTCTAACTAATTGTTAATGAGTATAAAGTAGAACTTGATGATAGCTGATCAGATAATATTGATATTGATATTAATGCTATTGATAATATTGATATCGATAACATCGATAATATCAATAATATCGATAACATCGATTATATCAATATTATCGTAATATCGTTAATATCGATTGTATTGATGTTAATAATATTGGTATCGATAATATTGAAGTTATTCTAATCTTCTGTAACTCTTAGAAGTTATGTCAATGACCTGTACATTCTTATTCTTAAAGCATGTTTACCTTAAAATATTCTTATTTTTCTGAGCAAAATTCAGCCTAAATGTTCTTATAAAACAAAGAGTTGAAATCTATTTCAGATTCATGTGTTAAGACGACAATGCAATAGCTTTAAATTTGTTTGCTCGGATAAAAGTACAAACGAAAAATCGAATTGAAAAAGAAGAATTCCGTAAATTATTTTTGTTTGATATTTTTGCGGCTGTCACTTAACAGTTGTTTAATATTTTTGTGGCTGTTATGTAACAATTAACTCAAGAAGTGAGGAGAGTTAACCCAGTAGTTGCGATCAAGAAGCCTAAAATTAACATCACAGCTCGTAGTTTTCTTTTCCAATAACATGTTATTCAAGTTTTTATTGAATTTTTGCATCGAACTTTATCTTTTCAATAATATTTGTCGATAGCAAGAATTAAAGTAAATTCTAAGTTGTTTGAAAGTTTCAAATAAAACCATTTTTTGATTTGAAGATGTTGGAATGCAACATAAAACTAAGTTATAATATACAGGAAAATAAGTTAAAATCATTAGATTGATTTTTAACTTTTTAATTTCTTTAATTTAAGCAATCCGATTTTTTTTTGTTTTCTATTACTTGTGTCTTAATTTGACTATAGCCACCTTTTTTATCAAATATAGTAAAGTGATGTTATGTTAGTAATTGATGCTGGGATATTGGATGCCTGTTGCATTCAAAGACATGTAAATACCAATAAACAAAACCTTTTTACATTTTGAAACAAAAAATTTGCTTATAAAACAATTTGTTGTTATATTTACGCATAATAAACAGTTTCTTGCAATTTTAACCAAAAATAAATACGGTCTTGATTTTTAGATTAGATTGCAGCGTGTACAATAATTTTTTTGTTAGTAAAAATAAATCAAAGCGTGAGTTGAAGTTACGGGCATAAACGCGCTTTGGTTTGTTGTGATTGCTAGAAACACGCTTGGATTTACGACTGCTAAGCAACTCACAATGTTACTGCATATAAAATAAGTAAAGACCCAACAATACCATGTTTGTCGATAAAGTAAATTAAAATAAAACTGGTTATTTCCAGTTTGTAATTTCTTTTTGATGCGTATCATGTATAAATCAGATAATCATCTGATATTTTGCATTTTAAGCATTCTCGACATATTTCTTTTTTAGCTTGCTTTGATTGTCTTCATTATCCCAATAGGCACAGGACGTTTTTAATACGTTTAAATTCCGTTCAATTTACGGTCGGACGTTTAAAGAACCAATATTGGTAAAGAACCAATGCAAACGTTTTAAAAACGTTTTTTCATAAAATTTTTTTTTGATAGTGAATTTTAAACGTTATTTAAACGTTTTTATACGTTTTTTTAATTACATGCGGGGTTTTTTTTTTATGTACGTACTTGTTATAACTTTATGTAATTATATAGACATTTAGACATTTATACCTTATGTCCTATTTTTATGCGTAGAACTAATTTCAACCAATAGATAGAAATCTATAAAGATAAACTTAAATATACATTTAGGTATTATTTATATAAGATAAATTAAAACATTTTCAAATGCAGTATTTAACAATTTTAGTTTCATGACAAGTTCACTCATGGCTCAATTTAATATGGCAGGTGGAAAAGGCAAGAGATCTTTTCGAAAAACCAACCTCTATAAGTTAATAAAAAGTATATTTTTAAAACTTAATGCTCTTTTATACCTTATGTCCTATTTTTACACGTAGGACTAATTTCAACCAATAGATATATTTATATTTCTTTTAGCTTATGCATCGACAGCTCACGAATCATATACAGAGTCGGGTGTCGATGCAATAATTGCAAATGCGTTAAAGCGGGCACCTTATACTCATGTAAATGTGCCTTGAAGCAACCAGAAATTATCTTTACGATGTTAACGTATTTAAGATTTGTAAACTTTAATTTTTAAGAAAATAAATTGTTTACTTTTATCATTATTATTGCTTTAACCGACAGTTTCTTTCAAAAAAAAAAAAAAAAAAAAAGTTGGGTTTTGTAGAACATTTTTTAAAACGTTTTTTAAAGAGCGTTTTTTAAACGTTTTTTATAAAACGTTGTTTTGATATTGCCCAGTGGGCACATGACGTTGAAACAACGTTGAAATAACGTTGATCAACGTCGATCAACGTTATTTTAACGTTGTTTCAACGTCGTGTGCCCGCTGGGTGCCGTTCTTCACGTTTTTTTTTTACGTGAAAAAAAACCCTCATGTGCTTACTGGGTAGTTCTTTTGTTCAGAATCTTTACTCAATAATTGACGACAAATGAGGATTTTTTTTTTTCTCATATCATTTGGGTTCCTGAAAGCTACTTTTGCTACTGAAAGCATATAGTTATATTGGAAGCCTACAAATATTTTTATTTTTGGAAAAAAATTAATTTCTCAAAATTTGCGATAAATATATTTCATAAACGTCACTGAAGAATCAAGTGATTTAAATATGAGTTTTATAATCAATTTACATAAATTTATATAACTTTATAAAAATGTTAGTTTTATAAAATGCAGCTTTTTTATGTAACCAGGTAATTCAGATATTTTATGCTTAATTTTCGAGTAGCAAACAAAATCCATTAAGTTACAACTTAATGTGTTCTGAACAATAAGTTTAAACGCTGATTGCTGTCAGTGCGAGAAAAGTGAAAAGTTTGTTTGTGCAGAACGGATATTCAAGACCATCATAAAAATTGTCATATTTTATTTTAATCTTTGTTAAAATATCTTGCTTGATGGAAAAACGATCTACAATCTAACAGTAATTTTTTGACTGCTTTTATAAAAATTGGTTGTTTAACTACTAAATAAGCAATCTTTTTTTTTCCAGCAGCTTGTTTACGTAAATGAAAACGCTCAAATATAAATTATATTTGTATTAGATTAGTGCTGGCGTAGTTAATTTTTTTTTTTAAGATAAAATTTCACATTAAAAGCATTGATATGATGCGAAGACTTTTGAAACGCGTCCGCTAAACTTTTATTATTCTTAATGAGAGCATAAAAACGTTTTAAAAGAAGCTTTTAAAACTTTAATATTCCCAACGTAATTAAATTTCTTTTTGATAACCTTTTCTTAGTTGCTAAAGAGCATGGAAACTAAGGGCTCGAACCTCTGCTGCTTCTACCTTTGTTACTTTGTTTATTATAATTTTTTTAATAAAGAGATTATTTTTTGTTAATCACTATTCCAAATCACTAAGATAAAATTGAGTTACAGGTCTGCTTTTTAAAAAATCTTACTAATTAATAATGTAAAATGAACTTTGAACTGAATACTTTGAAGACTGTAACAGCATAAGCTTTAAAAATAAGAATAATAAAAAAAAGAAAATTTCATAGATGAAAAAGGTTCTGTTAGTATGTACAAGTATACTTTTAAATTGCCAATACGCCAGCCTAGAACCAAGAGGCCGTATATCCAGTTTTGACTTTTTTCTGTTTATTACTAAAAAATGTCCTCTATGATGAAATCTATGTTTTGAGTGATTCTAGTCACAAAAATTATAAAACAGGGTTATATTAAAAGAACCAGAAGGCCGTATGACCAAAAAAGAGATAACTGTTATTATCAACTGGGAGTATGTCCTTTGACCAATCAGATTAGCCAAGACTTTGTTTACGCTGTTAAATAACCGCTAAAACTCGATTTGTTATCAATAAAATGGCGTGCCATGAAACTACTGAAGAAGTCTCTCAAAGGTACAAATATAAACATAAAGTTCTCAAAATTATGAAATCACGTATTGTTTAGACTAGTCAATGCTTACTATATAGTTCGATATATTTAATATACTATAATTGTTAATATTGTTATTACTATTGTATATATAGTATTTATTAATTTAGAAACTTAAAGGAACAAGATTACATTCAATTACGACATAATCTTCAATTCAACTACTTTGAATCTGTCATTGTTATTCAATCATAACATGTTGATAAAAATAATGATTTCCGTAATCAAACTGATTCGAACAGAGATGCCAGGGAAAGTAGCAGAAAACACAGGAGAATTGGAAAAAATCTTACACACAAACGAAAAAGAGATCCTACCTCCTGGAAAAAAGAAATAAGAAAAAAATTTAGACAAAGTGGTTAGCAATACACAGCCTTAAATGGCAAAATACAACGAGCCAAATTTATAAAAGACTGTAAGAGACACCACACTCAATGTTGTTTTAAATGTAAATTAAAAATAAGCATTGCTGATCAAGAAACTTTGCACAAACAACACTGGATTTTAAATGATCAAGAAAAGCGTCTTTTTTACTCCCAAACTACAATTGTAGAGAACAAAAAAAGGTCTTGGTTTGCTGAAAATTCAGAATTAAAAAAACATAGTTATTCATATTACTTTATTGTTTCTGATGAATTTATACGTGTTTGCAAAGACTTTTTTCTATGTACT
Source organism: Hydra viridissima (assembly GCF_058129835.1). Taxonomy (NCBI): domain Eukaryota; kingdom Metazoa; phylum Cnidaria; class Hydrozoa; order Anthoathecata; family Hydridae; genus Hydra; species Hydra viridissima. Next base: position 4,782,377 of record NW_028324306.1, read on the forward strand.
CCAGATATTGATGAAAAAAGAATTTAAAATTACCATTTAACAAAAAACAAAACAACAGGAACACCTCAACAGGATAAAAGAGGTAAAGTACCTAGTCGAACTGTCCCAAATTGCATTAAAGATTCTGTACGTAAACATATTTAAAGCATTCCCAGAATCGACAGTCACTTTTGTTGCAAAAGTAAAAACAAAGAGTACTTTCAAGAAAATCTGAATATGATTATCTTGTAAGAGAAATATTGTGAAAAATGTGTTTCTGACAATGTTATTCCTGCAAAAAAAGGTATGTATAGATCAATATTTAACACAGAGTTTAACATTGAAGTTCATAGACTAAAAAAAGATAGATGTGACAAATGTGAAAGTATGAAAATAAATCCTTCACCAAACTCATGAAAAAATAGAATATGAAATTCACATAAAAAACAAAGCTGAAACTAATGAAGAATGTAATTATGATAGGCTTGATAAAAGCAAGTGTGTTATTTGCTTCGATATGGAAAATGTTTTCAGCCTACCAACAGCAAACATTTCCAACTTTTATTAAAAAAGAAAGTTGACTGTTTTTCATTTGACTGCACAATGCTCAATATCAAAAAAAAATTATAGTGCAGTCTGTTCAGAACTTACAAGTGGTTGAACAGGAAATGATATAACTAGTGCTCTTCTTGTTATACTCAATCAAATAGTTGCAGAAGAATCTCACGTAACTGAAATTTGTTTATAGAGCATCTCTTGTGTATCGCAGAATAGAAATAGTTTTATGACAATTGCTTTAAAAATTTCAATGCAAAATCATCCGCAAATTAAAAAAAATCATTCAGAAATTTTGTGAGCCAGGACATAGTGTTATTCAGGAGATAGAAAGTTTACATAGTATTATTGAAAGAAATATGGTAGCTGAAGTTTACAGTCCAATTGGCCTTGTCAGAATCCTAAAATACATACCTTTGAACAATTGAATAATTGAATAATTCTTAAAAACCGTTTAAAAGTCCATCATCTTCTCTTCTTTAATTTGAATCAACTTGTTTGGAAAGAATCCAATCAAGTTGATTCAAATTAAAGAAGAGCAGATGATGGACTTTTAAATGGTTTTTAAGAATTATTCATTGCTTAAAAATGTTCCATATGCTAAAGTTACTTAAATACTCAGCTGATAAGCCATAGAGTGTTGAACACAAAACTGAGTTTAGTTCTGAATGGAAGTTGGAAAATACTTTCAACTATAACACTAGACACCAAAATTCAAATAATAAAAAAATGGCAAACCATATAAAGTTTGTGCAACCGAAGGTGCTTAAAAAAAAAAAGAAGTCTCAATAGAAAAAGTAAAAGATCTAATATCAATGTTAAAGTTCATGCCACTTCAAGACAAAGAATATGTCATCGGTATTACAAACATTCACCTGTGTTAATGTTAACTATTATCAATTTTTGTTTGCAGCAATTTTCAGCTCTATTGACACCTTGGTTCTGCATTTTTTTTTTTTTAAACTCTTTTTATGAACTTTTGATCAAATTAAAAAAACTATTTTATAAATTTTAGTTTGCAGACTTAATTTGTTGTATTTCATTTTCAAGGAAAACAGAATGTTTGGATCAGTCTTTAATTTTTATTTACTATTGCAACCAGCTTAAAAATTGTAACCAACATAATTAAGTATATATGTTTTTTTAATTCTGAAACCCTGAAACTAGTTTTGTATTATTTATTATTTTTATTGTATTTGCATCAACATAACTGACCCTCGCGAACAAAAAATTATATTTTGCAATCTTTTTTGGTTTTATGCTTTTCGAAACTGTATTAAAATATTTAAAATATAATTTATCATGAAGGGCTAACAACTAGGAACGTTTGTTATAGAAATATATATCAGTCCTGACAAGAATAAAAACTTTAAGTGGTAACCTCCTTTATTAATCACCCGAGAGTAATCATATAAACCGCTTTTTAATCGTTTATTAAAGTTTAAAGAAATGCAAACCAGCAGGCTGCATGTCCATAACTAGGTTCAGTTTGCAGCGTTATTAGATTAAAACCACCCTTTCAAACAAATTTTTATTCTTATAAAAAAAAGACTTAATTTACTATTAGATTTGAAAAAATAGATATTTTACAAAATGATCAACTGCCACTATTTGTGCCCTAAAATTTGAAAATCGAATTACTCCGAATCACAAAAAGTGGAGATACGGCCTCTTGGTTCTCGGCTGACGAATAGCCATATCTGTCCATACTAACAACCACTAATCTGCCTATACTTAAAACCATTAACTTTTCATTATATGCAACAAAATGATCTTACACATCATTCGCAGCAGCGTCTTATGGAAGATTTTGCGGAATGATCTTGCTTTACAAGCTTGTAAGATTTAGCTTCGGGCAAGAATTAAAACCGTGTGGTTCGTACGTTGGATGAATTGAGCCGAAAACGAGATTGCTGGTGATCCTTACTTTTACCACTTTTTATTAAAGCTCATTTTTGGCTAAACGAAGGAAACCCTCAAGCCATTACACAGCAAACATTAGACGTCCTTTGACTTCTGTTGGACGTGTAAGGACGTTCAATGTTTATTGGGTATTGAGAGGCTGTAAAATACAAAGGTCAGTTTGGCGTGCTTTATGGACTAGTGGAATCATTAGCTCATACTTCTTTATGATTCCAGAAAAAATATTACAGTGATTGCAGCCATGTTTACTGACTTTTTCGTCTCTTAGTTGAATGTCATTTATAAGAAAGAGCTAGACGGCGTTATACGTCATTCAGGGCGCGCGCCTTGATTGATTGGAGTAATTTACTCCAGGAAGTGGTTGGAAATTAGACTTTCCAGATGTTTAAATACTAATGACATAAAATTATCTTTTTAAAAAAACTAATGCTATGACTAACTACGATGATTAGGGTAAGGTTGCCAATATCGTACCCCCAAATAAAAAATTAAAAAATGTAGATAATCTACTGAGTAGAAACATGGATTTTCAATTAGATTTCATAATTTAGGGATTGTTTGTTGTAAAGATGTAAAAAAAACTCAAAATTTAAATAGCGTTAAGTCTCGAAGAATCAAACTAAAAAAATAGCGCTAAGAGTAAAATTAAGGAAACTAGATCCTTAACTGTACCGTTGTAATCCAATATTGTACCACTTTCTTGATTTCAATTACTTTGCAGCTTTGCAAATATTTTATGAATTTAGATTTAAGGGATTTAAAGAACATGATTAAAAGGAATGGTTTTTATAAAATCAGCAATTGGAAATATTCTGATATAACATAACACCTAACTGCCCATAATATAATAAAATGAAGTTTTTTATTTAATAAAATCTTTGCAACTTGAATTTTTTTTTCTTCTGGAAAATGCTGAAAACAGGTATCACCACATATGGTACAATTTTTATTTAAATTGTACGTTTACCAATAGGTTGGCTAAGCTTAGAATAGAGGAGGAAGGTAGGTATTAAAGATAGTTATACTAAATAATGTAAAACAATATATACTATATCTGTTTTGTACCACACTAAATATTGTAAAATAAAATACATAAAAACATTAATTTTGGCAAAAGTTTCAGATATATTGTGCCTGTTTTTGATTAACACCTGCACAGTCAACATGACACCAGCCTTGACATAGAACTGAACATAGAAAAGAGTAATACTGAAATTTTTCTTTTATTGTTTAAGTGGTGAAGTTCGTATTGTAAGTATGGATATTTCTCTAATTGGAATCTCGAAAGGAATTTGTTAAACTTTACACGCGTTTTTTAGCGGTCAGAATGGTTGCGTCGCGACTCAACCATTCTGACCGCTAAAAAAACCATTATTTATTTATTTATTCATTCTGACCGCTAAAAAACCGTTTTTTAGCGGTCAGAATGGTTGCGTCGCGACGCAACCATTCTGACCGCTACCGACGCGTCGGTATAATCAAGGACGTATTAATAGACGGACGTTCAACACATTTTTATAGATCAAAGGTGCCGCCAATTAGCCTAAAACAATGCGTGTAACCGTCAATTTTCTAAATTCATGATACAGATATCCCGACTTCTACCCGTCAAAGCTGTTTCAAAAAACCTCCCTCAGTAAACCCATTATAATTATGCATTTAATGAAGCTTATGGTTATAAATGACAAAAAAATTAATCAAGAATAGTTCACAAATCTGAAAAAGTTTTATTTGAGCTATGAACTTTGCTTATTAAAAATTTAACTGTGTTTTACGTCTAATACTAGGCTTTTACAAAAAGACTATGTATGGTTTACTAGAATGGATAGAGTAAAGTGAAACAAATTTTCCTTATTAAATTAAAGTTGCTATGATATAGTCTAAAGGTCGAATAAGAGATTTTCAGTGTTCTTTTCACCCCACTCTCAGAATATGCTTCCCACTTTAAGGCTCACATCAGAGAGTATTTCTTGTCGGAAATGTCGAACTTATTTGCCTCGCTTTTTTTTTCTCTTGAATTTGTGTTTTGTTTTTTTTTCGCGAACGTCCTAGTTATAATTTTTCTTATTTTCAATACCTAAATCGCATTTTGTCTAAACGTATTATAACTAAAAGCATCTTAAAGTTCATAAAAAACTATTGATTTCAGAAGTTGGAAAGAAATATTAAGTATGTATTTCTAAAAACAAGAACGAATATCATCATAAAAGCTTAATAACTTGAAAAAAGTATCTATAGGATGCACCTCTGATTTGCTCATAATAATCTCTTTGCATTATATTATCATAATTATTATAACTACCATAATAAAGTATATTTTATTGTTATTATTTAATGCTGTTAAATAATACTGCATTATTTAATAATAATATGCTCATTTAATAGTTTAGTTTTATGTTTTAGTTTATTGATAATTTATTATGATAATTTTTTTATGATGATTATGAGAGAATGAGGTATCGGATGGTGTGCATCATATGGTCTTTTTTTAAAAAAAAAAAAGTTTAGCATGCAAATAATACTTATGTTATGATAAAGTTGCTCATAATTATTATCAAATAATAATATGTGCACTTTTTTCATCTTACCAAGAAATTCATGTGTTTTTGTCTAAAACAGAAATAAGTAAGTGATTTCTGTTTTTGAAAAAAAATGAAATTAAAGTAAACATTCTCTTAAAGTAAACATTCTCTAAACATTCTCACCTTGCCTTCACAAATAGACATAGACTGTAGAAATGGACATTTACTGTTTATATTCATTAGCAATGATGAATCACAAAAAGCAACTATTGAACTGCCCAGCTAACAATTAACGTTCAAAAAACGTTCCCACAACGTTCGTTTAGGTTTGCGTGACGTTCGCCGCGAACGTTAGGTGAACTAACTTCTGTGAACTCCGAATTACAGTTCTTGAACGTTCAATACGAACGTTCAAATACCAAACAGCGAACGTTGACATAACATTCAGTGCAAACGTTATACGAACGTTATTTTGACAGCTCTTGAACGTTCACCTTAAACATCATATAACGAACACTGAACGTTTACCCATGTTTTTCTTTTTTTTACAATTCATTTTAATTAAACGTAAAAATGTATAGGTTTAAACGGACTTCTGGTTTAAACCTATACATTTGCTAGTTTAGTTTTAGGAATAAACAATACAATGTTTATTCTTAACATTAAACTAACGTTTAGAATCAACAGAATCCTTATTTATTTAACCAGTACAAATTTACCATGTTTTTTAACTGAATTACTATGAAAGAAAAGCTTATTTGAGCTGATTTTACCATGATTTATTACAATTTTTATTCATTTAAATAAAGTCATAACTGGATGAGCTGTTTACAATTAACAAAAATATTGTCTCTCGCAATAAAATTTTTTTATTCATGATCACTTGTTAACTTGTTAGTGCCCTATATGGTACTAATTAGTACCCTATAGGGCACTAACAACAATTACATCAATTTAAATTAAATCTAATTATAAAAAAAAAAATCAATAACATAAAATTTATTTTATTTAATTCCACAACCAAAAACGTACAAAGAATGACATAGTCATTTTAACATTAATCCGTATCGTTAGAATCGGAACTTTCATGTCGTAACAACACATCCTTGCTCGGAGTATTTGCTGCAATTTTTGCCTAAAAAAAATTAAATAAACACTTTCTATCATAAAGACTGAATGAAACACACTAAGATCAGCATTAATAGTAAAAATTTGCTATGAATGAACTTTAAACACAGAAAAAAAAAGCAATTAAATTCATGTACCTCATAGTTAACTCCTCCTGGTCGATTAGGAGCATGCTTTAAAACCTCCCTAATCTCTTCCTCTATCTTTTGCTCGTTAGCATCTTTGATGATCTTTTTACAAGCTTCTAAATGATTAGTTTAAAATGATATATTTAAAATAGTTAAGAAAAGTACTCAAAAGGTTAACTGCATAACTAAAAACCTAAAAACGTTTATGGTTCATGATTGTTTTTATGACAACTAAGCATTTCAATCATCGCATTTTAAAGTAACTTGCCTTATAAAAATCTTTGGATAAAACTTACTAATCACTACTTGGCATAGTAAACAGCTTTCAAATGATAGTTTTCCTTTCCTGCCATTGAAACTAAACAATGACCAAACTTCGTTTACTGCTGTTGTGCGCATAATGCGCCAAACTGCATCTTTACAATTCCGGCCACCAAGACTTCCAAAATAATTAATCTAAAAAGCAATCATTAAATCAATATTTGTGTAAAGTAGCAAATAAGGTAATTTAAATTGTTATAATAAAATTATACCTGAATTGCTATATACGTCTATAGTAAAATTTCAAATTGCTATTTGTAGGCTTAAATATACTTTCATAACATAATTCTCAGTATATAGTTTGTCAAGTTATGTGGTACTGGCTACTAAAACTGTATGAATTTCATTGACAAAGTATGGTGATAGAGAGTCAATGGACAATAATATACATTTACAAATATTCCACAATACTACACTTTATAGCACTTTTGGTCTGCTGTCAACTAGAATAATGCATAAATAATGTAAATTTAACACAAGTAGTCTTAATTAAAACAAATTAACAGTAATTACCAGTTTTTTGCGATAACCAGAGTCCTTTAACTTTATCTCAAGCTGTCGCAATTCCTGTTCATTTTTGATTTTCTGGGGTAACACATCGTCAGAAATATCATCCCTGCTTACAGCTACAAGACCTCAAAGCATTGCCTTAATCTCCTCTTGATTTTCAATAATGATGTCTAGTTTCATAGCTAAATAGGACAAATCTGTAGTATCGTTAAAGTTATAGAACAAAGTATAATCTACAAACATTAGTCAAAGTATGGTTTTTTTTTAAACGAAATCTTCATCATTAACAATTAAATAAAATCAAAAACACTACATGCTTATACTAAAAAGACAAAAAACTTATATAAATTGAAAACAACCCACCATTTGTTCCTGCAGTATTGTCACCTGCTCTACCACGAGCAAAAGTGTTGCTGTCTGTCAAACAATTGACCATTGCTCCACCAATACATGGTCTTCTGATACTGGCTTTAATATAAACAATATTTTTTTGTTTTTTTAACAAAAAAATATTTGCCTCATGGAAATTTTTCTTATCCGATAAAACTCAAATGGTTGTCCGTAAAGGACGTTTGCACTCTTTTTCAGAAAGATAAACCTTTATTTAAAAAATTAACAGAAATAAATTTCATTTTAAATATAGTTTTATTTACTGTAGTTTCTTATTCTGTCAACAAGTCCATACATACTTTATGGAATTGAATTTCAACATTTTAGAGTCAAGCAGATTTGGGCTTCAAAACTTGTAAGCCGAATGATAAGTAAAAAAAGACCATCAAATTTCGTTCAATTTGTAAAAACCATAAATACTTTTGTTAAAATTTTGTTACAAAAATAAATTAAATTATTTTATTTTCTACCAACCATTTTCACTATGCATCCTGTTAGTTGTTGCAAGATTTTGACTTACAGATGTAGAAGGTTGGTAAATAAGGTTTGCAGCAGCTGACACAGAAACAGCTGTGTTTCGCACTTGATGCAACACTTGAGACGAAACAGCTATTTGTTCCTTTGAATGTAGGGATGTATTTTTTCCTTTGAAATAAACAGTTTCTTAATTAATATTATCATCCAAACCCCATATGTGGAAACATAGATGTGAAACTTAAAAATAAAATAAAAAATCTCCAGGCTTAAATCAGGTTTAATAGTATAGATTACAAATAGCACAGTGCTAGAAACTGGCATTTGCAATAAACAGTTGAATTATGAATTAAAGTATTGCATTATCATTAATAATAATATCGAATTAAACTCTTGCCACTGTTCTGTTTTGCACAATATTTTGGTGCAGATGGAAGAACAATTTTTGTGCTTGGAAGATCATGGTCATCAAAAGAAGTTTCTATAAAAGTAATAAAACTTGAGTTACAAAAGAATGGAATTTTAGTTAATTAAATTCGTGCTAAAATACATAATTTAATCAATAGCACTCCAGATACATAGACATATGTCATAATAGTGAAAAAGATAGCCCTATATGTCATATAAGTCATATAGACAGATAGTGCTATATGCCATATAAGTCATAGAGACGTATAGTGCTATATGTCATGATAATGTCAACACATGTTAAATATTAAATACTTTACTATTAAAACAGAAACTAACTCTTGCCTTTGTTTTGTTTTATATTATATATTGGTGCTGATAAAAGTTTGATTTTTTTGTTTGGAGGACTGGGATCACTTAAAGAGGTTTCTGTAAAAGTAGCAATAAGAAAGTAATAAAATTTGAGTTACAACTGCATGGAATTGTAAATGCTAGTGTAAGTAAAATCGTTTTACAATAAATAATTTAATCAAATACATACCATCTTCAATATCAGAAGAAGTGTCTTTGTTTGTATCAGTGTCTTCCACATTTGACATTACTAAAGCTCTCTTAGCTAAATCTGATGCCTTGCTATAACTTTCCACTGGTAATATATAAATTTAAATATACTATCCCTCTAAGACCTGATTATTATACTTTAATATATTTAAAATAATGATGTAACATTATTGTATTAAACATATATTGAATCGATTGGATATTTATAAACAATGTTGTAAAATAAAATATTATATTGTTATTGTATATATAAACAGTGGATTTTTCACAGTTTTTTATATAAACACAATGTTGATGCTGTAAAAATGCACCATTACCATATTCATTTTGAAATTCCATTTATATCATATAACAAAATAAAAAACATTTAACCAACAACTTATTTAAAGTCTTTACCTGCTGCCCCAAAAGTCCTAATTTTGTATAAAGGCCATTTTGGATCAGGAAGTTCACTCTTTTTCACTCTGCTCACTGGATCCTTTCTAGGCCAATAACCAAATAGTTGCTAATAAACAAACAGAAAACCATTTCAACATGCATTTAATAACATTTTGAAACACAGTGAATTATCTCGAACCTATTATCTAGAACCTCAAAGGGACCAAGAAAAAAGTTTGAGTTATTCTATAACATGACCCTTTTCCAATAAGTAAAAACAATTTGAGTTACCAAAAGTTTCGATCTCAAAGCGGGGTTAGAGATATTGAGACTTTTAAATATTACAAAACAGATAACTACACTGCCTTATTAACTAATTGTAGTAACAATATACCTCATTCTCGTAAACTATTTAACTTTTCGGAATTACCTCTACTGATTGCTCATCAATAAACTCAACAACAACGAAGGGACCGCTACTCATTTTCTAAACAAGAAAAATAAGTTATTGTTTCTTAATAATAACTAAATTTGTAAGTTGATAGTTAACTAAATAATTAAAAAACAAACATTAAAACATAAGCGAATTGATTCAGTCACATGAGAACAACTTTTTTTTCAAACATATCTTTTACATATTCAGTTTTACATGTCGTGTAGCAAAGTCATAAGTATAATTTTTTTCTTATTTTCTTTTTGAATCATAAAAACCTTGCTTTTTATGGCTGCTGATAAAACAACTTCAATAAAAGAATAGTCAAAATTTGCAACATGAACTCCAATAAGTCTGGAGTCACAAGGCATATCAAACAACGACTTTGTTCTTTGAAATATTCTACAACGATATTGTTGTAAGTCAAAATTTATATTTTCCCCTTCTTTGCAAAGAACTTTACAGTATCTTCCATCATGCAACATATAGGAATTGTTGGGGCGACTCATGCAAATTTTTTTAGTGTGCAATTTATTCTGTGGGATGATAACATCCATTTCACTAAGACGCTTAACAACCTGGCTAAGCAGAGCTCTACCTGATCTTACCCTTTTTTTTAAAACCTGAAGATAGTTTTCAAAACAAAAACCACTGCACATATCTACATTACCATATCATTTAGCAACTGCAACTAGGTGTACTAGACTGTCACATTATATACAAGAAACTGAGGTCCAAAAAGATCTTTAGCTTGATCAACAAAATATAAAATTAATTGATGTGCATAAGTTTCATATTGTCTAACCAACCTAGTACTGACTAATATAGATAAAGCTACACTTAAAATTAAAAAATGTTGAAATAGGTCTTTTCGCAAGATGCTTTTCAGAACAACTTTACCAGTATACAATAAAAATTGCCTGTACTCGGTTGCTTTCCAAAAATCAATTTCATCAAGAGAACGCGGCTTCCTTACAAAGTCTTTAGGAACACATTTTTTTAATTCAAGCAATTTTGCACTAATGTCATTCTTATGAGCTGCAGAAATTTTTACTCCTTTTTTGTCAGTATCTCTAATCCAGGTTACCAACAATTTTCGCATTACACCAAGACAAGACTGATGCATATAGTCAATTGGAAAATCCTCAACCATATCTATAGATAAAACACAAAATGGTGAAACCAAACCAGTAAGGTGATGATTTGCATCTGATTTTTGACGGAAAGAGGAATTCTCTCAGTTGCAGTCCAACAATTTCTGGATAAGTCATTCGTCTTTCACAGTAAAAACCTCTTTGGTTACACTTGTCACATCCATTGTAACCAGAATAAAGTTTTACACACTTTATGAAACTTTTAGCAGGTGTATCACAAACAATAAACTTTAATATTATGTTTATAATTTTTGCATTATACTCCAATCCATTTTCAAGCAAACACCTTAGTTCTTCCACAGCTTCATGTAAAAACTGGAGATTGTCAGGTTTTGTTTTACCGTAAGTCAACGCTATGGGAAAAACAATGGGAACAGAATTAACATTAAGAATAGGACATAAAATTGGCCACATGCATGCTTTTGTGCTCGTAAAAAGCGGAAGCCCATCTATGTTCAGAGCGATTTCCAAGTCAAATAAATTGTTTAACTTGTCCTCTTCTTCAAGATGACATAGTATTTTTAACAATTTTTTTTTAATTCCTAGATAAACATATTCCATACCAGATTTGCAATCAATCTCCACAGTTCTGCATGTTTGCAACAAAGTTCTTACTGTAGCTGGCAATTCAGGGTGCCCATTAATTTTTAGACGTTTCAACAAATCATCACCAGCATTGTGTTTTACATCAGGGAACAGTTGCATCCATTCCTTTATACTGTCACTGAGTGGCATACTGTTTTTATCAGTTGAATCAGAATCAGAATCAGATTGAACGGAAAACTCTTTTTCTGAGTTGTACTCACTTAAAAGCAATTGTTTCTCCACATCTACACAAATATTACTAGAACATGCAGTAGCCACACCATAATTGCTAAAACATGAAATTTTTTTTTCAAAACAATATATCTCAGTGTTGCTGCTGCTTTGACTGTTGTTTTGCTGTTGTGATTGTTGCTGAAGAGACCTCTTAGCTGCCATCCACTTTCGTCTGTATATCTGACGATGCATATTGTTTTGCCTTATTGCAACTATTTATGAGTATGATCATATAATAAATATGAATACAACATAACTAGTGGTTTCATTTAAAGAAGAATTGATGTAGTAAAAGATAATCACAAAAATTTATATATATATATATATATGTATACATATATATATATATATATATATATATATATATATATATATATATATATACATATATATATATATATATATATATATATGTATGTATATATATATATATATATATATATATATGTATATATATATATTATATATATATATATATATATATATATATATATATATATATATATATATATATATATATATATATATATATATATATATATATATATATATATATATATATATATATATATATATATATATATATATATATATAGATCTCTATAAGTCATCTCTGTAAAACTTACCGCATCCTTTTTGCTAAAAAACACTTTTTTAACAAAAAGGATGCGGTAAGATTTACAGAGATGACTTATAGAGAACTATATATAAATTAAATTAAATTAAATTTTGTTGTTTTTTAAAGGGAACCACAAAACTCAACATTATAGATCAGAATGATCATTTTTTTATTAATTCAGAATGTTTTCATTTGCGTTTTTTTTACTGTTTTATACTGTTTTTATTATGGATTTTAATTTTTTTAATATTATTCATTCATGTTTGTTTTTTTATTTATTTAACTACTTATTTACAAAGCGGAGTGTACATAAATAGACTGATTTAGGGAGAAATCTCAAGGAGTAGTACACGCATCAACTGATTTAGGGAGAACTTTTATCTATATGATTTAGTTTCTTGGCGCTACTGCAGTTTCTCCCCCCCCCCCCCCTTTTTTTTTTTTGATTATGATAGAGAATTTTATGCTGATTCAGAAAAATATAAAAACATGGACCTGAAAATCAACGGAAAGTGCTCTATTTCGAAGTCAAAGTTGAAAAAAATCCCACTAAAGACCCTAATATTCGCCATTTTGAGAATATTAAGTTAATGATTTTTTAGCTGACAAAAGCAATACATTTATAGCATGGTTTTTACGTTAAAAAAAGTCGTTAAAGTATGTTTATCTCGCGCAATTTTCGTGGCAATGAAAATAGCCGTTTTTTGATTTATTAGAGAATATACTATATTGCAAGTAATGTACTTTTGTAATGAATTTTAAAAAAGAATTCAACAGTTTTGTTTCCTAAAAGAAGAATTTTTGAAACTTAGTTCATAGTTGTTTTATCACATGTAAAATTTAGAAAATGTCATCTTTAAACCGTTTTTTTTAATAAAAAAAACCAGCGTACAATACAATAATAATTATTCATCAGTTTGTATACATTCCCACACTCTACGTTCAACTTTTATTAGAAATCTTCCATTAATTTCATTTCGTTTATTACACTTTCGTTATAACACTTTAAAATAGTAATGCGAAGGCTGATGGAAACCAGGTCTTTTTATTGCGCAATGTAACGGTAATTAACTTTCGTTAAAAATGAAAGCGTTTTGAAAAAAAATGGCGAATATTAGGGTTTTTAGTGGGATTTTTTTCAACTTTGACTTCGAAATAGAGCACTTTCCGTTGATTTTCAGGTCCATGTTTTAATATTTTTCTGAATCAGCATAAAATTCTCTATCATAATCAAAAATAAAAAAAAAGGGGGGGGGGGGAGAAACTGCAGTAGCGCCAGTTTCTTTAAGAAATAATAATCATAATTGAACTTAGAATAAGAAATAATACTCATAATTGAGCCTATGAATCATATATGATAAGTATTTATAATTATATTTATATGTATTATACTCAATTACAAGTAATAATGCTTATTCTGTATGCATACAAACAAATTATTTGTTTATGCATATTACTTGCTTAATAAACAAAATTTAGCAATATGATATTGCTAAAATTTGGCAAATTACATGTATTACATAAAATTTGTCAAATTTTATGTAATTTAGCAGTATGATATTATACTGCTAAATGATATCATACTATAAAATTGTATGATATCATACTACAAAACTTAGCAGTATGATTTCATACTGCTAAACTTTGTTTAATAAGCAAGTAATAGCGAATAATAGGATTATTTGTACATAATGTTTGCCTAAAGACTTTACCCAAACGTTTGACTAAAGCCTAGAGCCAAACATTATGTACGAATAATCCTAGTGTATAAATATAATTAAATAGGTATTATAAGTACTATTATAGTGGACAACAATTAGCATCATAGGTTTAATTATAGGTATTATTGATAAATGTTAAGAAATAATTTGTTTCAAATTTCTAGAAAAAAATTTGTTATGTAATATGTATTCAAAATATCTTAAAATAGATTTTTACCTTGTTTGCAAAAAACCTTACAGAATACTTCTTTCGCGTGACTTATGTAAATTTTTTGGAATGTTTAAATAGGGAGCAATCGGGAATGAAGAACTCGCGCAACCTAATATCGAGTTTCATAATTACAAAATTTAAGAGAACTTTTACGGAACGTTCATACAACGTGCTCGAACGTTCACAACGTTCGTTGAACGTGCTCGAACGTTTTGTGTTAGCTGGGTGGTTAATAAGCTTTATGGCTTCAAGATTTGTAGAAGGCTTATTAAATTTCTTGTAAAGAATCAAAAAACTGGGCGTGCAATTTTTTAGGAGATTCTAAACATTTTGTTACACAGTCATTACAGTCAACCCCAAATTCAAGTAACACTATTTCATCTTTGTCAGTTAACTCATCTCCTAAACATATATGTGTTTTATCTTCATCTGATTCAAGATCATCATCATCCAAGTTAAGAGTTGACCAGTTATCTCCTAGAAAAAAGTCCTGAAACGATGGTTAAGTATTTTGGCTAGTGATATTGCTACCAAAACGCAAAAGTATAGAGAGGATGTAAAAGTGTTAAAGGAAAAGGCTAAGGTAAGGTCAAGATTTAAACATCTTAATGAGACTATTGCTTACAAAGACAAGACAATTAAAAGTTTGAGGTATAAATTAAAACTCCAACATTTAAACTTACAGTTAAAAAAGCTTTAAGTTGCAAATTTTCGTTTAAGAAAACAGCTAGAATTTGCCCAAACAAAACTGTCTAATGAAGAAACCATCCTACGCCAACAAATTACTGAAAAGAATGTGGAAATTTATGCCCTTCAGAATGACATGCTTAAGTTACAGGAGAAGATAGACCAAATGGAGCAAAAAGTACAAAACACCAAGTATAAGAATGTCTTCTCATCTAATAATAGGGCAGTAATCTATGACATGTTGGCATGTCAAGTTCCTACTCAATGTGTGCCACAACTTTTTCATAAAGTTGGAGAACACACTGGATATATATTTAGTGGCATTCCACATCGCACAACTGTGGAGCAGATGATGTGTGATCTAGGTGTTATTTCAGAACTCCAGACTGCTGAGATAGCATTCTCAACAAAAAATTTGACACTTGGTTTTGATGCTACAACCCAGGAGGGGGTTCATGTAAATATTGTGCACTTAACAACTAAATCTTTATGTATGGTTGCAGCCATTGATCAACTTGCTGGATGTACAGCTTATGACTATATGACCCATATTGCAAAGTCTGTGGATAATCTTGCTAAGATGTATAGTGACATTTACCAGAAACAATATACTGATGTATGAAGGACTACTATTGGCAAAATAGCTAACACAATGAGTGACAGAGTTGTAGTGAACCATGCAACAATAACAAAGTTAAACACTTTTTGGCAGAAATCATTAAATGAACTGAACTGTCACCTTCACCCCTTAGACACAATCACCACTGCTTGCAAGTCAACACTTAATGCCTTGGAAACTTCAAAAGGCAAGCTTTTTGGTAGAGATTGCTTTGCAGCTAACATTGTTGTTCAGCTCAATAAACTCCGTTACAAGGACAGTAAAAGTAAATAAATAAATAAAGGTAAAGGTAAATAAACTATTTTTCATATTATTACTTTAACACTGTTTTGCTGATAAAATTATGGTTTTGAATTCTGAACATAAAAAGTTTGTTGATTAGTATACTTGTTTCAAATTTACAAACAAGTTCTTTGCATTGCACACTTGCTAATAATTTTTTTTTATAAGGTGATCCAAAAGGCTTTGTTATCTTTTTGGACAACCATGACCTGCCCAGAGGATTAATACCAAGCAATAGAGAAAATAGACTGCACATCCTTTTTCATATATGTGGAGTTTTGATCCATCACTTCCACAAACTTCAAAGTTTTCTGTTTTCTGGAGTAGTTTTTTATGTGGAGGACTAAGAAATTGTTTGTTCCAAGACTTCCACATCTGAAAAAGGGAAGATTTTATGATGTAATAATGACCTTATCATATACTTTATGACATATTATATTTAATTCAAGGCATCCGTGAGATGTGTGCCCTAGCATTAATTGGAAAGCTACTGACTAGTCCTTGGATGAAAAAGTTCTACAATGCGTCAGGTCATGGACTTGACTACTTGTCTGGCATTCAAGTTGTCAAAGATGTTCACAATGCACTTGTTGAAAGCAGCACAATGGCCCTTTCCCTTATTCACAGAAAAACAGACTTTTTTGGTGGTGATCTCATTGATTCAGTTTTTAATTCAATTATTGACTTTTGCCCAAGGACTGAAGAAATGAGATGCGCATTAACCAGCTGCCTAAATGCTATCATTAGTCTTATTACTGTCAGTATGAGGGACAAATCAACATGACCTTAACTGATCAATTGAAGTCCCAAACGCTATTGGCACGACCTCATAACATTGACTCTGAAGAACTTGTAGGTATGTTTAGCGCTGCAAAGCAGAAAGCTTGTAATGCCACTCTTTGTTTCTTGTCATCAAAAATTCGCACATGCAAAAATAGGACAACTGATTTCCTTTCTAAAAAACTGATGTACAAAATAAATTGATAGCTTGGTCCATCTCCTCAGCCCGAAAAAAGCGGTTAGCAAACATACAATGCCATGAAGAAATGAAGGTGGAATTAATTAAAGGCATGGCTAAAATGATTAAAATTAAGGAGGACAAAGAAAGAAGAAAAGTAGAATAAGTATTAAAATCTTGCATGCCTCAGCAGATAAAGCAACTGTTTCCTGATTTAGAATGTAATGCGGCTGCAGATATTAAAGACATTCTCAATGGTACTGCAGTTGGAAGAAATATATGCCACATGTGGCATGATGCTGACACTAACAGCCAAGATATATACTATGGCAGACTTCTTAACATTAAAAAAAGAAAAGTGCCATATATATAGTTTCTTATTGGAAACCAAATGAGAATGAGGATGATGATGGTGTTGAGTACGATATGACTAAACAGTGATATTTAAGTTCTAAATATAATTTCAATTTCCATTTTTACTTCGTTCTTGTAGCATTGATTTAATTTCTAATTTTAACTTTACTTCTTTTAAATCAGTTCTGATGAAATTAATTTCAGTTCAGTTTTTATGATTTTAATCATTTTAGTTCTTATTTCAGTTACTAAATCAGTTCATATTTTACTTCTATCAAGTTTTACAGCAATTAGTAGTCCTAACGACATACTTTTTTTGAAAAAATTAAAGTGTAGTCTTGAAGTCTACGAATTTGGGTAACTTGTACTAGTTACATTCATTTAAAAAAAAAATCTTATGGCTCCTTCCTGGGCCTTAAAAAAAGAAAAACTTGCCCCACCCCGGGGTAAGTTGGCGCAAACTATAAAAAAGATTATTAACGTATTAGTGAGTAAAAATGTATAAAAATTATTTATTATTTCTATGAGCTAGTAGCAGTTAGTAGTTTGAATATGAAGCCAAAACAACACCCCACCTTTGTTCCTGGTAACAAAACAACACCCCACCTTGGTTCCTGGTAACAAAATCCCCTAAAAAAATTTTTTTGTAAAAAAATTCAAAAGTATTTTTTTTGTAAAAATAAATTTTTTCAATATTGTTAGAAATAAAAATTTAAAAAAAATTAATTTTATAAAGATATTTTTTGTTTTCCAGCTTCCCCTGTGAAAATTTTGCCAATAAACCCTAAAAGCTTTTCAATAAACTGCCTAAAGATCCTGAAAAACGACAACTACTAAAACAGCCTGACTGATAATAGTAAATCAATTGTGACTGGAATATTTATATTAGTTTTAGTCGTAGGACCCAAGATGAAATGGTCAATTAGGAAAGTTCCCTGAGATTTCTGATACTTTTTGATAAAAGACTCTGCAGATAAACGCAATTCGTCAACTTACCCCTGCTGAAAACTAGCCCCGGTCTCCCCTATCATTATTTCAAGAAATAATGTAATACATAAATTTCAAGAAAAATATTTCAACAATTTTTTAACTTAGTAACCATAGTAACCACCTTAGTAACATCTAAAAAAGGATAAAAATAGTCATAAAATAGTCATTCAATGATTCAATTGAGTTATAATAAGAAATTGAAAGAAAATATCTGGTTGAATTTAAATTACAAGTTTTTGTTCAGTTTCGTAAAATTCTCATCTCTAATGATTTTTTCATTCGATTGTGGCGACCAACAGTTAAAATTCCACAAAGTGAAAATATCCTTTTTACAAACGCCTGTGATGCTGGGGCGGACAGTAAATCTTCAGCCAAAATTGCAATCTTGCTATAATTGCTTTTGTTTTGTTTCCAAAAGAGCAGGCCGTTACTTGGCAGCGCTTCATCACCGCTTATGTCTACCAAATACCTTGACAGCTGACTTGCAACAGTGAGGTTCTTTTGGTTATAAATTTTTCTTTCTTTTGTAAAGATTTTATTTGACAAGAACTTAAAGCGCTTTATGGCAGCAAATTCACATTCAGATCCATTTGACTCAGCAGCAGCTTATAATTCTTGTTCTACTCCACAAACTTTTATTATATAAATCTTTGCTGCATGGAGCAAGGTGCCCATTTCCGGTGTGAGGATAAAGACAGCAACGGTTGGATCTAACAAATATACAGCAGACGGAAGAGGATTAAACGTATCTGAGTCCGGCTGCAGAATTGTTTGAAACCGTTGACGTAGATCTCCAAGAAGATTCGCTATCAAAGACTTGCTGGTAGGATATTCTTGTAAATAGCATTCCAAATTGAGTATAGATGGTAGAACCTGTGAAAGAGACTAGGCATCGGTCTGAAGTATATCTGTTTGTACTGCAAAGGGTTCCAAAAGTGAAGAAATGTTTTGAAGACGAACCCATTCATATGCTTTGAATGTGTCGATTCTTAAATTTAAGTAAACCGTCTGAAATTAAAGTTTACTAATAACAATTGTAATAACTAATAATTATCATTGATATACGTCTCTTTTTTCCATACTGTTGCAATGTGATTTAAAAGGCAGGGTAAAGTATTTCCGTGTTATTAGTAAACCTAATTTAAAGACTATATACCCTGTCTTGTTTTTTAATGATAATGACTAATGAACTTCTTACAATTTATAACCATTTTCGTTTTTTTAGTTTATATAAGGTAAGACGCAATTTTGTAGACTTAATAAAATTCCGAAAATAATTTATACACACTAATAACATAAATAATAAAATAATATGTACCAATTTCTATAAGAACTTCATTCACCGATGTCTTTATTTTAAACAGCCGGTCAATCATCTGATATGTACTGTT
This sequence comes from Hydra viridissima, assembly GCF_058129835.1. Classification (NCBI taxonomy): domain Eukaryota; kingdom Metazoa; phylum Cnidaria; class Hydrozoa; order Anthoathecata; family Hydridae; genus Hydra; species Hydra viridissima. The sequence goes on from NW_028324306.1 coordinate 4,801,892, forward strand.
CCATTTTGAGGTGCAGTCAGTTATCACAGACTTCCCACACTTGTCAATAAGTTTCTCAATTGCCACACTTGATTTCCAAATTCTTGATACAACTTGTCTCGTTTCTAAGGTGGTTGCACTATAATGTTCATAAACTGGTTTTATGAGAAGCTGGAGTGTGTGAGCCATACAGGGCATTCGACGATATGGAATATGATCTGGCAGAAATAAATCAGTTTGTTCTGACTGAGACTGGATCTCTTCCTCATCAGTTTCATGTTCAGACTCGTCAGATTCAAACTCATAAGATTCAGATTCGTCAGATTTTTTAGCTGCATACACTTCCTGTAAGAGCCTGATGGCTTAAATCATATTAGACCCGTTGTCTGAAACAATCAACATAACTTGATTTTCTCTAATACCCCACTGGTCAAGACATTTCTTTAAACATTCGGCAAGCATCTCACCCGTGTGGGGATGTTGGAGTTCTATCAAATTTAGGAAAGCATGTCGTGCTTTATCAATGGTGGTGTCATAGAAACAAGCAGATATTCCAAGGAACGATGCTGTGAGACGCTTCTTCGTCCAACCATCAAGACAAATTGTTACTTTGCGTGTACGATTCATCAAGTCTTTCAGTTGTGCAGATTGTCGAAGAAAACGCTCGTTTATCCGCTTGTTCAATGTTGCAGACCCTGCAATATAAAATTTAAATCAGTTAAAATTTAATGCACATCAGTTTGTGTTTTTAGTTACTATAGTGTTACATTAATGATACTATAATTACAGGCAAACATTTAAAAATTGTTTAGCATTGAATGAATTTAAAACAATAATTTAAAAATTTAGTTGTGTTAATTATAACCTGGCAATTTAAATTTTGGGTCAAAAGTTTTTATCATCTTTCAAAACGACGACTGATCTAGCAATACCATTGGATAGCTGGTATTAACAATCATTTCAATCACGCTATCCTGACGCAATTGATATTCATTTGATTCCGTTGGCCACGCGGTGATTCGGTGTTCAAAGCACTCTCTTATTGTCTGAGTTTTTGTCTTTCCACTATTTCGGGAAGATATAGAATTGCTGTCATCAATTTTACGTTTCAAAAATATTTTTTCTGCATTTCGTTTTTTCTTTTCATCCGCGTAACATTTGTGTGTGTCTTTATGTATTCTCTGAATGTGCGCCACCAAGTTACTGGAATTTTTTCCGGCAAGAGATGCGCCACATACGCTCTCATTAATTATGTCCTGTACTAGACACGTGGATTTGTCATTTTTTTCATCGTAAACGAAGAATTTCCATACAAGACTGTCACGCTTCCTACCAGCCAACAACCTTGATAAACTCATTATTCTGTTATTAATTTGCAACTCTTAAGAATCTTTAGATGTTTATTTTATTTTACAACAAAAGATTGAACGCATTGAATTTATACTTAACGTAATGACAAGCACGTTTTGTGGTCCATTGATACATTCTATAATCATTCCAAATATCATCGTTATGGTCAAACATGTGCGCCAATTTTAAAGCAAGTATGCAAAATTTGTAAATTAATTGTCAAAAAAAACTAATTAGTGTATCGAAATTTCTTTTAATATTCAATAATTTTCGTTCGGTAATAATTCCTAATTCTATTCCTATTTTCGTTTTTTGATGCTTATATTCAATTCTATTTCAGTTTTCGTTCTTCAGATATATCCTAATTTTAAATTTTTATTCACATTAACGAAATCAATTATTTTTACTTCTAATTTTACTTCACGTTAATGAAAATATCACTGCTATACACAGCATAAAAGAATATGAAGTAATGGAATACGCCTTTAATTATATACACAGTATTCATTACATATTAAATTATTACATAATATAAGTATAATAAGGTATAGTATTATAATTACATAGAGCCTAATATAATATTATAATGAAATTGAGGTTATTATTACGCTTGCATCCGCGATATTTATCATATTAATTTATAAAACTTTATTTGTAATTTTTAATTTATTATAAAAAATATTTTATCATTTTAATCAATATGATAAATTAATTAAAATACGAACAATTTTTTTAACATAACTTTTTATTAAAGCGTTACGTTGAATGAAAACTTAACGGAAGCAAAATATTGCGCAAATAAACAATAAAGTTCGATTACAAAGCTGCCGTTATGTTGGTCACAGTTTTCTTAAGCAATCCTTTTTGTGAAATTTTGTTACTTAAATACAGCTAAATTTTTGTAGAATTATTCGTTTTTTATGAAATTTTCACCATTGTAATACTTATTTAAAGCTCTTTCCAATGATATATAATAATCAAATATATAAATATTTTAAAATCTTTTCGCACATACCTACCTTGAGGTACAATTTACGCAACTAATCTGACATTCAGTTAATTAAAAAATTTGACAACTAAAAATAATATATTTTAAATTCTAGGTATTTATTTTGAATTTAGATAAATTATGCTTTAACATAAATATACTGAACAAATCATATCTTCTGCTTTTTTTAGTGAAATACGCTTATCCATAAAAACCTAAAATAAGAAATCTCCAATAACAAACCAACAAGAGCTTAATCTGGCCTTAATGCAGTTGGACGACAAAAAAAAACAGTTGACTACTTAATTTCATTCAGCAAAGATAAAAAATAAATTAAAAAACTTCTTGTGGTTTGTAAAAATAACGAGTTATGTTAAAAGTGCAATATAGGCATCGGCAATATAGGCATCTTATCCGTTTAGCTACGGGAACGGGAAAGGGATAGGAAAAATAATCACGTGAGCATGCGCAATTTGTAATTCAATTTTCCCGCAGCTAATTTTTTGCCATTATACCGTGGTGTGACCTAAGAAAGTCCTATGCTTTAAGAAAGTCCTAATTTAAGAAATGACAAATTTCGTATATATAAAAGAAACATTAGCGGAAAATAACTTTGTTGTTTTAACTAGATATCTAGTTAGATAAAATAACTAAATTTTTTCTCAAAATGTTTATTATTTTAAAGACTTTCTTAAAGCATAGGACTTTCTTAGGTCACACCACGGTATCTGTCTCGGGAAAAGATTAATCTCAAATCAACTTTTTCCCGTGAATAAGCAAACAGCGAAACAAGTGTGTGTGTAGAAAAAACTTTGACATGGACAAAATTGAGAGAAAATTTTCGTAGATGCTTGAATCATCAAAAAAAGGCTACCATGTCTGAAAGATGTAATTGGGGTAAAATCGACTAGCTCAAACATAAAATGTGATATTTTTGCAACACATCAACCAGTTGAACACAGAGCACTTGAAAATATAGACAATTCCATTAGAGCATCAAGTTCAAGAGATAATTTGATTTTAACAGAAAATGAAACGGCTATAAATTCAATTACATCACCTCAGATGATTATCTCATTGCCAAATCATATGAAAAGAAAAATGAAAATTGACCCATTACAAGTTGCTCTTGAAAAAGCGATAATGAATGATGTGGAGCAAAATAAACTGATGAAAATAAATGAAAATGATCTGGATGAGTTATTCTGTAAAAGTTTAGTAAGCTCTTTTCATAATCTTTCAAAAAAGAAAAACAAAATAGCAAAAATAAAAGTTATGGAAATCCTCCTTGAAATGTAAATTGACAATGAATGAAAATGTAAAATTTAATTTTCAAATAAAATATATTTTATATACAAAGATATTAGTTATTTTCACATTCAATATATACATTTAAGGTAAACAATAAAATACTTCAAAAATAAAAAAAATAAAGTAACTAAAAAAACTGTATATATAAAGGAAGAGGAATTTCATCTTTCATCAAATGTATTTTGAGTATGAGTAACCATACCATATTGGCATAGAACCTGTCCTTGAGGAGAACTAAAGAAGTCTCGAAATGATTCCCTCACTGCTTTTGCATCACGAAGATAGTTATTTGAGCCTAATTGTTTTTGTAAAAGTGTTATTCCTTGGTAATCAGAAACATTACTTCGCCATTCACCAGCTTGCAAACCAGAAGGTGTTTCATAATCAACAAATTTTGAATGACAATATTGATTTAATAGTTCAAACTGACAACCATGTATAAGGTAGTTATGCAGAGCAGTTGGAGCTTTAGTCACGTTAATTACAATATTTTCTTTTGCAATAATTGGTTTGTGAAAAATTCTGCATCTTGCTGCCAAAATACCAAAAGTATTTTCTATTGTTCTGCATGCACATGCCAATTTATAGTTGTATATTCTTTCCTTTAAAGATTATATTTCTTTAGGGTATGGCTTCATTATATAGTTTTTAAGAGGAAATGCCTCATCTCCAATTAGAACATATGGCAGTTTTATGCTTGAACCTATTGGTTCATAAGGTTCTGGGATATGTAATAACTTTGAATCAAAAGCAATTCCCATTTCTACTATTTCTGAATACACCACCATCACTGTTTCTACCAGTATCACCAATGTCAACAAGTGTGAATTCATAGTTTGCATTACAAATAGCCATCAGAACAATAGTGTTATATTTTTTATAGTTAAAGTAGAATGAGCCTGATCTTGAAGAGACTTGCATAACTATTTGTTTCCCATCTATAGCCCCTATGCAATTGGAGAAGTTCCATTTCTTCTCAAACTCGTTTGCTATAGATCTTTATTCATTTTTGTTTTTTGGATAACTAATATATTCTATAGCCAAAAAAATAGTCCATATAGCAATAGAGGTTTCGTTTATTATTCTCCCTATGGAATTCGGACTTATTCGAAACATATTGATAGATCTATTTGTGAAGTGCCTCCAAAAATATATCTCAGAGTGACCATTAATCGTTCACTCGCTACAATTGTCTTCCGTCTGAGGGATGATTTTGTAATCACCGGTGCAATTAGACTTAACAAATGTTCATACTTTGTGGGTGTTATTCGAAAAAACTTAAAAAAGAATTCGTGATTGAAAAGTTGCATATCTTTGGCTCTACTCGGCTTTCTCCCCCCCCCCCCCCCTTAATTTGATAAATGATTCTGATAGAGAATTTTATGCTGATTCAGAAAAATATAAAAACATGGACCTGAAAATCAACGGAAAGTGCTCTAATTCGAAGTCAAAGTTGTAAAAAATCCCACTAAAAACCCTAATATTCGCCATTTTGAGAATATTAAGTTAATGATCTTTTAGCTGACAAAAGCAAAACATTAATAGCATGGTTTTTACGTTAAAAAAAGTCGTTAAAGTATGTTTATCTTGCGCAATTTTCGTGGCAATGAAAATAGCCGTTTTTTGATTTATTAGAGAATATACTATATTGCAAGTAATGTACTTTTGTAATGAATTTTAAAAAAGAATTCAACAGTTTTGTTTCCTAAAAGAAGAATTTTTGAAACTTAGTTCATAGTTGTTTTATCACATGTAAAATTTAGAAAATGTCACCGTTAAACCGTTTTTTTTAACAAAAAAAACCAGCGTACAATACAATAATAATTATTCATCAATTTGTCTACATTCCCACATTTTACATTCAACCTTCATTTGAAATCTTCAATTAAATTCATTTCGTTTATTAAACTTTCGTTAAAATACTTAAAAATAATAATGCGAAGGCTGATGGAAACCAGATCTTTTTATTGCGCAATGTAACGGTAATTAAGTTTCGTTAAAAATGAAAGCGTTTTGAAAAAAAATGGTGAATATTAGGGTTTTTATTGGGATTTTTTACAACTTTGACTTCGAAATAGAGCACTTTCCGTTGATTTTCAGGTCCATGTTTTTATACTTTTCTGAATCAGCATAAAATTCTCTATCATAATCAATCATAAAAAAAGGAGGAGGGGGAGAAACTGCAATAGCGTTAGATAATGGTACATAAAAACATGAATTCTTTTCAATAATCATTACTAGTATTAAAATTGCATTAGTGTTAATAACAATTAGTAAGTATTAACTAACAAAGAGCAAGTTCTATACCAGTCTTTTATTTCAATCACTATTTTTTTGAGTTTAGAGAAACGAATATATAAAATTCATTAAAATTATGCGTTTTTAACATTTCCTGCATTTTATGGTTTGTTTCAACCATCTTAAATACTTTTTCAAGCGACTTTTAAAATGTTTTTTCAAATAGCTAGCACTTATTTAAATTAACTTAAAATGTGTGACTTTTTATACGTCTTCAAAAGAGCATTATGCACGTGTAGGATGAAGATCTAGCTGAGGTTCGATTTATTTTTTTGGGGTTTTATGGAAAGTTTGCTAATTGTTCAATACACAAAACTCCTAAAAAAAGGTTTTCTGTTGATAAAATTAATATTTCCTGATAGAATTAGTATTCTTAATAATTTAAAAAAGAGAGGATTTTCTAATATCAAATTTATGTAATTCAGTTTAAGATATTTAATTAATCAATTAAGTATAATTAATAAGTGTTATCACACCAATGCTTGCATCTAATCAACAGTCATGACTGTGCTCGTTTTTTTTTTTTTTTTTTTACCTAAAATAAGGGTTATTATTGGTAGATTTCTTAGACAATGCTATTAAAGCAATTAATTGACATATGACAAGAATTTTCTATTACCAAAAAATGCTTTTAGACATGCTTATATAAAATAGATCATATCTTTTTTATGTCAATTGGACTCAGATATGCCCAAATTGAAATTCTATGACTATCAATTTAAAACAGTTTTATCGCAAATTTGGTGACATAAATATTAAGAACCATTTTTTCTAAAATGGTATTTGATATTTATTTATGTCACCTACCTTTTCATAGTTTTGCTGGATGCAACCACCAGCGCTAAAAGCTCTTTCTGAAAAGGTAGATGGAATGCACAGCCGTTTCCTAGCAACTTCAGCCAATAATGGAAACTTGTTTTTGTTGTCTTTTCGAAATTGAAGACAACTTTTTTATGATCATCTGTGTCAATGGATGGAATAACCATGTACATTTTCCATTCAACTTGAATTTCAAACTGAGAAGCTGCAGGTTGTGGTGGTGGTATTTGATAATCATCAGCTTTGACACCTTCAACAAACAAGGAATCCTTTAGCAAGTTTCGGTGCATCTGGAGGTGGTGACTGACTTTTCTCAACATGATGATTGTTACAGCATATGATAAGTGCATTGTAGGAATTGTCAAATGCATATTATACGCCAAGTTAAAAATATCAATAGTATTATTATCTCTTGTCATATTTCGTTAAACAAAGCAAAACAACGTATTTCAATTTAGTCGATAAAATCGTTTGGAACAATACGATAACATTTATTTATCTTTATTGAAACTCCATTTCGATAACTTTTTTGCTCCATTTCGATAACTTTTTATAAAAATATGGTATTGAAATGAAATATTCGATTAGTTTTGAGAGTTTAGTTTCGATACGCAGATGCTTAATATTCGACAATTTTATAATTTTAAAAGCTAGTTGTAAGAAAAACCCTGAATAGAAAATTCTTTTTCAAAGCCTTAAAATGTCATCTCCTGTTTGGAAAAATTTCAAAAAAACTTGATGGTAAGAAAATCTTTATCTTTTTAATTTGTTATTTTTTTGACAAGTGAGTTTTGATTTTTGATTAACAAAGTGAGTTGAGATTAACATGGTAAAAAGCATTTGGCAAAACCAATTTATGTATCCATGGTCATTGACATAGGCTAATGTCAACTACAACATGACATTCATTGTATTGTCTAATGCCTACTTTCATCTACAAAGGTAGATATACTTTATCTGAAAAAGCATTCAATAAACCGGAACGAATAAATCACGTGCCATTTGTTTATGTCACGTGATTATTTCGTACTTTTGAAAAATCTAGTAAAAAATATATACCACGGTGTGACCTAACAAAATCCTATGCTTTAAGAAAGTCCTAATTTAAGAAATGACTAATTTCGTATATATAAAAGAAACATTTGCGAAAAACAACTTTGTTGTTTTAACTAGATACCTTGTTAGATAAAATAACTAAATTTTTTTCTCTAAATGTTTATTTTATGTATTATTGTCATTTCTTAAATTAGGACTTTTTTAAAGTATTGGACTAAGTTAGGTCATACCACGGTATCCACAATCCATAAGTTAGGTCACACCACGGTATCCACAATTCATAAGTTAGGTCACACCACGGTATCCACAATCCATAAATTTTGATTACTGCATCTCTTAAGTTTTATTACATTTCTAGTTAATTGCCATCAAAACTCGGGAAATTATTCACCAAAATCATCATTTGAATGTTTAAACCGTTGAGGTCAAGCATATTTTTTCCCCCCTAAATATAAAAAATAATCTCCTAAGTAAAATAATGCAAATCTTGCCTAAATATATTCAACGTTCCGCGGAAACTCATGTAAAAATAATGCAAAATTCCAAGAAAAATAATCTGATTGTTTAAATATTTTTATTTGCCATTTAATATCTTCTCAGTCTGGGTTTTACATTATAATTTTTTGGACAAGTTATTGTCTTCGTTTTGTATTAAGTATTTACCTTAACAGATGATTTTAAAACTATATACATATGTATTATTTGAAGTATATGTATTATATGTATTATATGTATTAGTTGTAGTATATGTAGTATATGTAATATATGTATTATTTGTAGATATGTTATATAGTAAAGTATGTGTCGATAGCACATAAAAATGAAACATTAAATTAGTTTTCGCGTTGATTAGAAACAAATGTAATAAAATTTTGCTATGAAACAATATATACAATGAAAAAGTCTTGTGAAGTTGCACAAGTCCTTTTTTAACATTTTAAAAAATGTATCATTAACCTCTTCTGAAACTGAGCGCCTTGTTAAAAACGAGGAAGTGTTTGAGCGTTTGTGACATTCAAATTATTCCTCGTGTTTAACAACAGCAGATGTATTTATTAGGCATATACTTTGAACTCGTGGGTTACGAGCTAAATGGCGGATATGCACATCTGAGTCACTAATAACGAGCTAAGTGGCGATTACGAACTTCTAATCCGTGGATGACGAACTAAGTAATGGATATGAACTTCTTATGGATATTTTTACAAATTATAGGTCTCTAACTGAATTGATTTTACAAATTACACCAATATAACAATAAGTTTATAAAATTTGATGATTTTAAACAATGGGTATGTTTTAAATATTTTAAAAGAACCATAAAGGTGAAAAAGTTTGAAGAATCTTTCAAGATATCCAGTTATATTTAATTTAGATAAGTGATAATTCAAGATAAGTTTCAAGAAAAGATAGTTTGCTGAAATTAAGGTAAATTTTTTTAAGTAAATTCTAAGTATATTTGCATCTTGATCTAATTCAAACTTTTTCCACGACGTCTTTATACCTAAGCAAATACTTTCACAACCCTTCGGTTTAAAGGAATATAAACTAGGAATAAAAATAAAAATTTTCCAGATAGAATAAATCAAAAAGAAAAATTATTTGAAAAAATTTACATACAAATCTAGTTATACCGGTTGTTAAAGGCAAAAGCAAATGTTTATATTAAGAGCTGGTTTGACTGGTCACTTTTAAAAAATTTTCAAATCGAGATTCGGCTGGCAATTTTTCGCGTGTCAACGACCATTCGAATGGATTAGAAAGTATTTTTTTGAAAAAATTTTAAAGTTTTATCTTTCAAATTTCCGCCTTAAAAATCTTGTTTATTTACAAAATATGTTCCTTACATGTAGATTTTTTTTTTTTTAAATATATATTACACAAATAATTAAAAAAACATTTTAGATCGATTTCTTGGATTGATTCCAAATTTTGCTTACAATCCCCTTTAACAATACGAACTGATTCATAAAAAAGGCGATTTTAAAACAATTAAACTTTTACAATTAAACTTAAACAATTAAATTTAAACAATTAAATCTCCATGAATATTTTAACTGAGGAATATCAAAATGCAAAAATGAAATCTTAATAGGCATTATTAAGCAAAAGTTTAATAGGCATTATTGCATAATGGTATATATACGATATAAATATAACTATGAAGTAATGTCTGTTAAACATTATATATATATATATATATATATATATATATATATATATATATATATATATATATATATATATATATATATATATATATATAACCCTAACCCTAAAAGGGTTTCCTTCTTCAGCTAAAAACAGTTGTAGAGGATACTTTTATGATGACCAACCAATACATGGATTTCCTTGGAAAGGAAGACAAAATGTTCCATTGTAATTGTTTTCTTATAACTTTAAAGCCTTTTTTTCACTTCCATCAAAATAAAATCCTTGAATAATGTTAATTTTCCAATCGTTCTCGGTTTCTATTCGTCTCTTATTCCAATTTTTTTTTTTAATTTAATTCTATCCACTACTTTTGACAAATTTTGTAAGTCTTGGAGAACTGTGTTTGAAGTTTGAAGCTGATTTACACAAAATTCCAGTCCGATCACATTCTTGGGAAGATTGGGTAATTTAATTTTTAACGTATTTTTAGGACTCTTAGTTCTCTAAGTAAATGATGAAAAAAAAACCCAATTGCAAACAGCTGCGAAAGTGGAAAAAATTATTGCGTTAAGTTGACTTATTGCGTTTTTAGATCATGCGCAAGCATAATCTGAAGTAATTTGAAGCTCTTTCTGTAACTTAAAGAGACTGACATTATGACTCTATCCAAAAAAGTTAAGTAAAATCTCAAGACCATTTCATAATGTTTTATATTTTACTTACTAATTTAGTTACTTTAAAAGACATTTCTTAGGACAACAGACGTATTGGTCGGGTGCGTATCTAATAAACTAGTGACGTTCTGGGCTACTGTCAACTAGTGAATACACTAAAAAAAAGCAACCTATCAATTATTTCTTAATCTAAAATGAAGAAAACATTAGAAAGGAAAACAAAGAAAGCATTCGTTAACTTCTTCATCTTGAATAATTTGTTAATTTTTGGACTTATTGATTCATTCTCTAAAAAAAAAGTGTTTTCCAGGGCAAAAAAAGAATTTTTTTAACCTTTGTATTTTTAATATTGTTTATGAATTCCATTTATTGACCTTTTTTTTTTTGACTGGTTAATATTTTTTTGAATTCTTTTACTTTTTCATAAATCTAGTAACTTGGATGATCAAAAAACGTAATTTAAAAACGGTTTTAGTCGCTTACGTCACAACTATTCACGAATTTTGATGATTTGATAATAGCGGAATTATTGCTAAGATTTTAAAGATTTTGTCACAAAAAGTTACCATAGTAATAATTTACCTTTGAAATTGTCAACAAAATGAAATTTTCTCAAGAATAAAACTAAAGATAAAAGTGTTTTAAAGTATTTAATTAATGTAGCCGCCATCAGCTGCAATAGTAGCGTCAAGCCGGTGGTAGAACTTTGAGCATACGGCTTTGAAATATGACTTTGGAATTTTAGCCTATGACGACCACCTTGAGGGTATCAATGCTCGGTGACGACCACCTTGAGGGTATCAATTTTAGAATGTTGATTAACACAAGCCTTAGCTTCAATGTACACCTATAGTGAGAAATTTATAGGGTTCGAATAAGGTGGTCTCCAGTACTTTTACTGAGAATTCAGATGTTCCGGCTGCATAGTCTTCATAGTTAGTGTGACTTTCTTCAATCTTTCTTAAAGAAAGACAGGAAGCATCTTTCCTCCTGATTGGGTAGTGAGTCCGACAACCATAACCTGTGTAGGAGGCTTAGAAATTTGGACTAAGTTAATGGCATCAGAAACTTTATTGACATTCTTCGCAAGGAAATTTCTGATGCCATCTGGAGCAAAGTAACATGCTCTTCACGTTTTACTTTCATCGTCAGAAATAGGATTATACTACGCAATAAAATTTTTCTCTAATTTTTAACAAGTTTTTCATTACAAACAAAGAAAAAAAGTTGGACCAGTTGTTTTTACCCGGTACAAAATCTATATCAAAACAATTGTCATTTTTTGTGAAGATTGCATTGATGATGGACATTTTAATGATTTTTTTTTTTTTTATAAATTACAAGTTGCATTTTTAAATAAAGTTCTTTCGTAGTTGCTTAAAAAACAAATGTTTAGCCCACTTTAAAATTGTCGACGATGAAAGATGTCAAACTTATTAATCGATCTAAAGTATTTTTTAATGTGAGAAGAAAGTTCAGTTTTTCTTCATTTTCTAGTACCGTAAACCGGGGTAACTTTGTACCAATTTTGATAAAGAAGGTAACTTTTTGAAAAAAAGGAACATTTTCCCAAAACTATTTAGATGCTCAAAGTTGTGCATTACTAATGTCATTGAACTAGTAAGATGGTGTATTCATTGTATTCACCAAATCCAAGATTTTATGGAATTAATGAGGTGGTCAATGTTACCCGGCAATGGGGTAACTTTGTCATAGTAAATTGTTTTTTAGCACCGGATGTAAATTAAGTGTTATTAACCACATTTAATGTAATTTAAACTTACAGTTAGCATTTATTTCAAAAAGGGGTACCTAAAATATGTCAAGAAGTTAAAAAAGGGACAATAAAAATAAAGGCTCTGGTCTAATGCTTTACGAGGACTCAAGATGTTTTCACTTGGTAACTTGATATACACAGCATTAGGATTAAATGGCACCAAACCACAAGCTCTAAATCCAATTATTAAATTTTTACTCGAACATTCATTAATGGATGTCATTAAATCATTCAGCAACTTAGAGTAATCTTCTTTTGGTAACGTTGCAAATTTTTGACCACGAGAAGTTTCCAATCCTGAAGTATACTTCTCCATGCTTTTTTTAATGATGCAAAGAATGCAACATCAAGAGGTTGAAGTAAATGGGTTGAATTGGGCAGAAGGCATATGAATCCAATATTATGTTTTTCACAAGAATGAATAACTTTATGACTTAAATGGGAAGAGAGATTGTCACCTATTAATACTTTTTTCCCAGTTTGTTTCTTAACGCATGGCAATAATGTTCGAAAAAACCAATCCTCAAAAGTAACTTCATCAAACCAGCCAGATTGGGTTCTATTAAAGCGAGAATTTTTTGGACCATGTTTTACCCATAAATCGTATAAATGTGTGCTTTTAAAACTGTGTATGGTGGAAGAATTTCTCCAACACCATTTCCAAAAAACATTACAGAGAAACAAGCCTTACTGCTATTCATTATTCTCTCAGGGTACTTAGTTCCACGTTTCATAACAACTTTTTTATTTCCAGGGTCATCGCGCAAATTTGTCTCATCATAATTCCAAATGTTACAAGGTGGAATTCCTTCAAGCTCAAGTCTAATATTGTCAAAATAAATTTCTAATTGTTCTTTGTCTATAGCTGCACGTTTTCTTTTAATATTTGATGCAATTCTATGGGTTAACTGTGAACATTTCATAAAACTTGAGACCCAATCATCACCAGGAACATTGTTTTTAAATATTTTTACAGTACGATTTTGCGATTTTAAATAACCAGCTACTAACATTTTAACATCAAGTTTATTTAATGGAAATCCCCAATCACACATAGCCTTAATTCTAGATGAAAATAACTGCTCCTCATCATAAGTAAATATGGTTGGTGCACCAATGCATTTTTTATGCTTTGACTTCATTTTATTATGTATGGTGCTTCTTGGTATACTAAATCTTTTTGAGGCTTGACGAATAGACATACCTTCATTAATTGCATCCATACACTCTTTCAAAAGAATGGTATTAGAACAAGTGTTGTATGCACGTTTTCCAACACTATGCTTGTTATATTTACAAGGCATTATGCTTTAAGCAAAAGTAAATAAAAACAACACAAGCAAATTGCAATGTAGTAATTTACTAAACTATTATATAATTTTATTAAATTGCAATTAAAATTAAAAATAAGAGTCGATAAACTTTAATTTTGTTATAAAGTTAATAAAATTATGATTTAGCAACAACAACAACAAATAGTTTAACGAGAAAATATACTTTTTTTTTAAATCCTAAAATACATTCATGCTAAAAGCTGTTTTTCAAAATAAATTATTTGGATAACATGCTTCAAAAAAATATTCTAGTTATAATAAATAACGATCAGACTACTTTAAAATGAATATTATTTATTTGGCCAAAGTTACCCCAAAAGAGTATAAACTTACGGGGTAACTTTGACCACCCTGTAAAAAAACCAGAATGTTGTTACTTGAGCCAAAAACTTTTCGTTTAATTTTATCTGAACATTTGCTTTTAAAACAGAAGAAAAACTGAGTTGTTTGTTTCACTTTTATCTTCGACCAGACAACATTCTGCTTTACAGTTTTTGATTGTGTTTTACCAAGATGTAGCTTTCATTCTTTTTCACTTATAGTAAAGAGCATTTGCAACAAACTTCAGAAATTTAAGCAAGAAAGATTGCATTTTCAAATAAAACAAAAATAGTAACACATTACTGTAGTTTTTTCTCGCAATCAAGTCACTAAATAGCAATAATTTTCTCTCCTAACTAACTGTCCCTTTTTTACAAATTTTCTCCTTTATATATATACCCCATGCTTTTCCCAAAATATCTTCCACAAACCGTCATAAATCACCATAAACACATATTTACAATTCTTATTGGTAAAAACTATTAAAGCTATTAAATCCCTAACGTCATCAAATGTTCTAGAACTTTCCGGAATTACACTCCTCCTTGATCCTTACGGATCATCCAAATAGTAATCAAAGTATTTCGAAGGCATGCGCCGTTCCCGACCACTCCGTCGCAAAAGCATGTCGATTTCTTTGGGTCTATCTTCATCTTCAATATTTTCCTCGTTCGTCTCTAATACATCTTTAATTGGATCTCCTTGGTTTTCAGCGTTCACTTGATCAGTTCAACATTCATCTCTACTTCCTCATCAGGGATAATGTAGGACTGAGTATCATTTCGAGGTCTAACATGTTTCACATGACGCGGAATGCCGTTCACTTCTACGGTTTGGTTTAACGCATTCCGAGTTACCGTAGCTGGTTGCCACTTTGTATGGCACCTCGCATTTGGTGGTTTCAGCCAGACTTTATCGCCAATTCGAAATCTCTCGTTCATGACATTTCGTGCAGGAAGATTCTTTTTTCAATCCTTTCACACCAATGGGTTAGCTGTATATTTTGCCCATCGGGCTTGCACCATTTTTGTCGGCTGAGACATTGTACCAATATAGTGCTTCCGGTATCGACATTTTTGATCGTTCTGCTATTCTCTTAATCGTACGGTGGTTTCTTTCCACAATTCCATTTCCTTCAGGATAATAAGCGGCTCTCTATCTAATTTGCATTCCCAACTATCAAGGAAACTCCTCATCTCTTTGGTCTTAAATGTTGGCTCATTGTCAGTTAATCTCAGACGGTGCTCCACGTTCACAAAAAACAAGACGGAGTATTAGGACTATGGCAACACTTCCGTATGAGCTCGATAATTATCGCCACAACGCGTATTTTGAAGGTCCACAATCAATTAGGCCTAAAAACTTGTCAGTGCCATAATGCGTGATATCCATGGCCAATCTCTCCCAGTTTCCTTCAACATCCAATTTCCCTTTATCCCACTGTATTGGCGCTGGATCTATTGACTGACATGGTTCGCAATTTTTTATCACATTCCGAACATCGTTTTCAGTAGCAGCCGGAACTGTTTTACGAACAAAGTTTAACGTTCGATTCACTCCAAAATGTCCAGTTCTTTTGTGTATATCGGAAATAGATTCAGCCTTCGTAGCTGCGACTCCCATACAACTATTCCGACACTCTAGCACAGTCAGTTTGTTGAGCCATCTGCTGCGAACTCTAGTTAATGCGTCGGCCAAATTATCTTTAGAAGGAATGAGTTTCACCTCGACGCTAACATCGTATTTTTCAATTAGCTATTGCAACACGCTCAGTCTTCTTCGAATCAGCATTTCACCCGTCGCTTTTGATCTCAACCTTGATTTTCCCGTAAGGGCGTCAGAAACCCAGTGGTATACAGTCACGGAATCGGTAAAAACAGTCACTTTCTTCAGCTTCCACATCAGAGCCATATTCATTCCCCGTATCACAGCGTCTAATTTTGTCATGTTTATATGAACATCAGACGTTTCTTTTCGCAGCCACGTTGCATCCTCCACAGTAGTCTCCCCAACTTGAATAAGAGCACCAATCGCTAAAGAACTGGCATCAACCCACACTTTTCCCTCATCACCACGCACAGCCCAATCACCACAAGCAGGCTCGCAGTGTTCCACCTCAGCAAATACTTCCTGAAGCACCCACTTAACGTTCTCATCACAAACATCATCGTCCCAACCCGTCGTCAGACTGACAACTTTCCTCTTCAAGAGACTACAAATCACTCGCAGCCAACCACACACGGGGGTAAATGTCCTACCAACTGTCCACAGATTGAAAACACAACTCTCCTGGTTAGCTTTTGCGAGATAGCATCAACTCGATTCCCTCTGGACCACATCAGTTTGTTACCAACCTTGCGCACACACAACCCTAACACACGAACTCCATTATCATCAATCTGCTCACCATCTTTACTCTCTAAACCATATTTCAAAAAATGTCTCTTGACATAATCAAGACTCACCACACTTTCGTCCACGAAAATGTCGTCTACATAAGCGGACGTTCCCCTCTTCACTAATTCGTCTTAATCAATGACGGCACTCACAACGGATTTCATGATCATTGGCGCAACATTCAATCCGAAACCAAGTCGTGTCAAGCAATACCTTTTATTTCGAAACACCACTGTTTGGAACGGCCAAAGAGATTTATCAGTTTTTAGTTGAAGATAAGCCTTGCGTAAATCGATGATTGCTGGTTTGTTACCCATCCTTCTCCATTCTCTAAGCTTTTCGACACACACATCTGCATCTCTCGTGTGTGCCTCAATGAAATCTTTAGCTTCTCTTTAGTCTAGAACAGGTCGGATTTTGTTGTCTTTGTTTCTCTGAATGACAGCCATTAACGGAATCTGCCCTTTGGGCGGACCCAATTGATTTTCGTCGTACTCTAACAGCCATTTCCAATCAATCCATTCCTGTAGTTCGTTTTATAGTCTGCTCTAGCGTATGGTGGAATTCCGTACTCTGCCACTTTATTATACAATCGGTTGGGGCCTTCTCCATCTCTCCATTTCCATTTGACTCTCCATTCAACACCATTAAAAATTGCTTCATAATCATTCTTTTTAATTTCGATTTTCTTGACTTTGTTCTTACTCGAAGCCGATGCTCCACAGTAACTCAATCCAAACTTCGCTTTTCCCAAAGGAGAAACGGATACTCCTCCTAGTAATTTGATGGAACTCATTCCAAGCATCATATCAACTCCAAATGGTTGGAAATCCACTAATATAACCTCATCACGTGCTTTAATGCCATCAACCTCAAGAATCACGACCGCTGACCCAGTGCACTGATGAACCTTTCCTTCAAACGTTACTACCTTTTGAGAGTTTGAGTACCTACATTGACTTTTGGGCAGGAAATTTTTATTCAAAATTGTCTTCGAACACCCTGTGTGTAATTGAATTGCGTGAAGAAACTATTTACGGCGGATTTGATTGACGTAGTTTCTTTGATATGTTGTAAATATAGTTTAAGTGGTTTATTTTATGAGCATATTTGAGGTTCTTTGTAAAGTATAAATTTAAGGAAAACTTTTTGTATAGGGGATTTAGGAAAAAAGAAAATGTAGAACTGAAACGTTGTGTTCGCTGCGAGAAGACAACACTGTTTCTACTGAAGCTGTCGCAACCATACCATTAACTTTCAAACAAACAAAAGATAATGCGCTCATTCCACCAATGTTCAGGAGCGAGGTAGCGCAGATTCCTCGCTCCTGCAATCGTTTCCCTGCAGCTTTCGACATTTCGATGCAACATGTCCTTCCTCACTACATTTAAAACATCTAACGGTTTTCGGAGACAAGTTCTTCGCAAGCAAACAGTCCTTTGCAATGTGATTCAAACCTTTACAGTTGTAACACACTAATGCAGTTTTTGTAGCATGGCGTCTAGATACAGCGCCAACAGCATCACTGTCAATCACATTTGCACAGTTCATAGCAGCTCTCACTCTGGGTAACATTTTATCAATCGGGTCCATTACGGCTCGAAATCTTGATGATAAGACTTCTGGCAAACCCACAACAAACGCCAAACGCACAGACTCCTCTGGCAGTTTAGCAAGATAGTCTAAGCGTCTTAAATCAGCTAAAAACACGTCAACTTTTTCTTCGTCACATAATTTTCGTTGTGTGAATAGTTCATATGCAGTGTATGCATCTATAGAAAACGCCGCTGATAATATACGCTCGACTTCCACTACATCTTTTTTGACTTCCACGGTTAAAGCATCGTACACTGCATAAGCAGCTTCTCTGAGAAGAATCGGAAGAATTAGTTCGAGCTTTAAGTTCTGAATTTCTGCAATCACTTTCGCTCGTTGAATCCAGACAGCAGCATCCGAAGTGCCTTCATACGTTTCAAACATATCAAATAATCTCATTCTTGGTTCCATACCCGGTTAGCTTGTAGTTTTTTCTCGCAATCAAGTCACTAAATAGCAATAATTTTCTCTCCTAACTAACTGTCCCTTTTTTACAAATTTTCTTCTTTATATATACCCCATGCTTTTCCCAAAATATCTTTCCACAAACCGTCATAAATCACCATAAACACATATTTACAATTCTTATTGGTAAAAACTATTAAAGCTATTAAATCCCTAACGTTATCAAATGTTCTAGAACTTTCCGGAATTACAGTTACTTAACTGTTTAAAAGTTACAGATGTTTAAAATTTTTAAAAAATGGCCAAAGTTACCCCGCTGGCCAAAGTTACCCTGGTTTACGGTATCTCAGTCAGTATGTTTATTTAGATCTTTTTAAGAGGATAAACTCTTCCGTTTAAATGTAGCTAATCTTAGTAAGCTTCGCATGTTATTTCAAGATTTGAACAAAATCAGTTTAGTAATCATTAGACGATTTATGACAATAAGAAGCTTTAATAAAATAAACGATTAATTGACAGACCAACATGAGCTTCAATACAAATAAATCAATATTATGGAAGTCTCTGGAAAGACGCTCCATTAAACTTTGTTTTGGTACAAATAATTAGCTAAAACACTTCCAGAGAACTTCTGAATTCTCTTAGGAGTAAAGAAATTAATTGGTTTAAATGTTTTTACTGTCCGTAAATATGTTATTGCTATCGTTTATGAATTAATGTTCCTTTTGTTGGCTTGTATACATCCTAAAAAGCACTTGTATCAATTCATGCCATGGTCAAACTAGCATATCTTGTTTTAACTTGAAAGGAACTCATGAAACATTTATGCTGGTTTATTCAATTCAGGGGAAATGCACAAAATTTATTGTTATTATTGGTTAAATAAAACTGCTCTTTTAAAATATAAAGAAAATCTTTAACAGCATCGGAACTTCCATTAAGCTGGGTTAAAATTTTTACATAGAAAAAAAAACAGATTTAAAAGTTGTGAGTTTCGTTGCGTTAATTTCTTGGATTTCCCTTTAATATTTATTTTTCTAAATTTAATCTTTGTTTTCTTATTGACCCTATTGGTTTTTCTAAATTTTTTTCTAGCCCTTTGTGGTATGAAATTGATCAAATATTACAAGTGGGTAAGTCATTATATTCAGCTATATGCAGAATAGGGGGAGAAGTCATTTTAAAGTAAAATAGGATTACGGAATTAGAGTTGCGATTGTCGCGATAGGTTTGGCGAATTGATTGTTATCTTCAGTTTTGCGAAAATTCAAAATAAAAAAATCATCCTTTTGAAAAAAAAAAATGTCTTCTTAAAAAAAAAAGAATAATTAATGCAAATCGTAAATAATGAATGATTTTACAAGTTTGAAAAGTGTTTGAAGCGTTTGAATAATTAATCTCAAATAGGTACACCAAGTTAGGTGTGAGGAGGTTGTTTTAAAAATTTTTTAATTCTTCCCTGAATAGACTCTTCGTTCTTTGAGCAGGGAAGGAAGTAACTTTAGGTCTATTAAAGTTAAAGACCAGGGATTCAGCAAAGTAGGGATTTTTTGGGAAAGAACTCATCTTTAATTGCAAACATTAGCATTGATAAAGAACCACATGGTAGTTAAAAAAGCTGAAAGTTAGGTGCATGAAGAGGCCATAAAAAAGTAGTAGAAGAAGTTTAAACACGCAATTGAAATTACAGCCCACAAGTTCTTTTATACTTCCTTTGGCAGCGATGTAAACGAAGCAAATTGTTAGAGACTATAATGAAATCATACGTAACTCTTGTTATCATACGTAATATCAACAAAAAGTTATCAACAAAAATTACGAAATCATACGTAACAAATGTAGAGACATTTGCATCATTCGTTTTAACAATTTTTTTCAAACGAGAATACGAAACTACCATAGCACCTGCTAATCGGCGTAATCTATCTTTATAAATATATTGCGTAAATTTAAAAACGTTGATGTAAAACCACTTATCCGAAACAACGTTTAAATGCATAACAACCGAAAAAAAAAGATTTTTTTTTCTTGCCTCATACGTAAAATTATCATTTCTATAAAAACCACTGAAAATGAAATTTTTAATTATCATTTTGTAAAAAAGTGCATTTGAGAAATTCCGTAATTTTAAATGTTGATTTGATACTTATAACCTATATTTCTATTTTACTTAATCAATTTGTCGATTATAAGGATAAAATATTTTTATCGCTTTTACGTTTTTATAAAATTACCATCAGGGCATAAAAATCTTTTTTTCAATTTGATGAAACAAAACTCAGCCCCTTGCGAATGACAGGTAAAGTTTTTCGCTCATCAAATTCTAATATTAAATATGAATCGAGAATCCTTCCTCGCTAGCTTAAATCATTACAATTCATTCTGTAAAATCGACTCAAGTTTTATGTGAAAAATATAGTTTTAGAAAAATTTTTTTTTTCCTTATGCACGGTCAGTCGTTCGGTTGTTTAAAATTTTCTTTTTTTTTTTCAAGTTGGATAATCGGTTTTTCTTTTTAAAATTAAGAGGGAAAAGTACAGTTAATCGACTGTTAATCGACCGATAATTAATCACTTTGGGAAGTTATACCAACGGAACGCAAAAAAAAATAAAATAAAGAGTAAAAAAAATTCTCTTCCCGTAATGTAACTAACTTGACTCCTTTTTTTTATCTTTTTTTTAAACACAATCATATTCCACTGTTTTACTCTTTCTTCGAGTTAAACTTATCCCATCAAAAATGCCTTGCAACTGTAAGTAAGTAGGGACAAAAGAAAATCACTGTAAAAAAATGCCACATTTTATTAAGATTTCTTAATAAGAATGTGGCATTTTGTTACTGTTTTTTTTTGTGTATTTTTTTTTTTTACCGTGAATTTCTTCTGTCCCTACTTAAAACTCAAACTGCGGCAAATCGACTTTAAAGTCATTACGTCATTCTACGTTACAAAATAAGACGGAGATGACTCATTAATAATTCTCTGACGGAATATAAACCGAAATACAAAAGAACTGATAAAAAAAACTGAGGTTTATCGTTTATTTCAGCACAATCCAACGCTTTTAAAACACCAAAAAAAACCTCGCTTTTGTTTGATATTTGTGTATTACGTGATTGACGCAATGGCTTCTCAGGTATCTTGTGTGGTATCTTAAGTAACGAGAAAAATAAAAAAAATGGACATTAAAAAAACCTAGAAATGTAGACAAGATTTCGTTTAATGGATATTGCCCCCAAATTAAAAAAAGTTTTTTATTTAACTTTTAAATGTGTTTGTAAAAAAATTTTAGTGTTTCGAGAAAACCTTTTTTAAACCCGAGTAAGAAAAAAATCATGTGATTTCATTCACTTGAGACAAGAAGTGATTAAATTCCTGCTTTACAGGTTTCTAAACATCCGCCATCGTTGCTATCGCACGATGCAAGTTGTTAAAAGTTTTGACATTTTGCACAACGTTTGTGACTATAGTCTATAGTCAATATAGTCAGTATAGTCTATAGTCAACGTTTGTGACTATAGACTATAGTCTTATAAGAGTACAATAACTGAACCAACAATTCATGTTGCATTCCTAAAACATTTTTTGCAATGTCAAAAATTGCTTTAAAATGGAATCTATGGTAAGCTATCCTTCTTCAATTTTTTTTTTTTTGAAGCACTTGAAAATATAAAAGTTTATTAAAACTAATAAAAGAATGTCTTTATGAGTAAATATTAAATTTTAGCTAAAAAATTGTAAACTAAAAAGTCATGTTTGCATGAGCAACAAATATAACTTAGTAATTAGATTGAACCATTTTAGTACCATTACGCGGTATCAAGTTCTTCATTTTGTTTGGGTGTGAAAAATATTAGAAGCTCGAATTAAACTTATTTTTATTTTAATAAACTTTTTATCTAACACTGATTATTATGATTTTTTTGTGTTTTTTTTTGTTTGTTTGTTTTCGTATTTCATTTTTTATAAGCATTTCCATAGGTTTATAATCGAGTTCTTCGTTAGAATTCGATTAGGGACCAATCGAAATACCAAAAAAGTCCTAACTGGGATTTACGTAAAAAAAAAAGGTTTTATATATAAAAACAAAATAAAATGCTTTTAGTGTAATAAGTGTGTTACAAAACGTTTTATAGAAAAAATAAAATATAATAAAATGGTAATAAAGTTGTTAGAAATAACGTTTGGTATGAGAAGAAATTAAAGTGTAAATCAATTTAAAAAAATTATGCGCTTTTTTTTTTTCTTTTTCTTTTTTTAACATTTACTACTATGTTTTAAGTAAATGTTTTTTCATATACGCTTGTTAAAAGGTTTTTCCATTTTTATGTGAACTTGTTAGTGACATCAGTTGTAGAGGAATATTTGCCTAACATTCAAAGAACCTGGTTATTTTTTATTATCATTTAAAAGTAAGAGCTAATAAATAATCCTAATTCAGTTATTGTTTTATAAATTGTATTATATTTTATATATTGTTTATTTTATAAACTATATACTATATAGATAAATATTTCATATTATTATATAAAATATATATTGTGTATTTATTAGATATTACTATTATATTTTATATCATTATTATATATCATTATCATATTATTGTAATATAGATATATTACATATTATTTAGATATGAGGCCAATTAATATTTTCAAGCGAGATTGTTTGCGATGCTATTACATATGCATATGCAAATGCATACCTGTGACAACCAAACGAAGAATTTCAATTTTATTTTTAATTTGGAGTGTATCTTTCATCATTTATAATGCAACCGAAGGAGGAAACTATTTATTAAAGAGGTAAAGTGCAACAAAAATTGTTTGTGAACCGAGAATTTTGGAAGAAAAGACTAAAAAATCACAAAGTAAAACAGTGATTTAGAACAATAGCTTATTGTCAAGTCAAAACATTTTTTTATTTGCTTTTACATAAAAACTTTTTCTCGATGTTTTTTTTTTGAAAATTTTTTATTTATACTAGGAAAATCACTTTCCATTTTGATGAAAATTTCACTTTCGAACACAAAGGACAAAAATGGGAAACTGTAACCGGGTATGACGTTTTGCATTCTTTTTTTTTTGTGTGTAATTCTCCTGAATTCTTTTAAAGCATCATTTGCTATTGTTATTTCTTAGAAGTTACTTTGAATTGTGACGGTTTTCTTAGTACGTCCACGATTGTAGCGTCTGTGTGCTTCAAATGCTTCCTCATCTTTTTTTACTTTCAATTCTTTCAATAAACATTGAAAAGATCAAAAGTTACAAACAGATAAATCATGAATTTACCATAAAGCAACTACTCTATGCAGAATTTTAACTTCACAAACATTTCCTTTTTTTTTTTCTTATTATCAAAATATCTTTATCTAATTAACATATTTATTTCAGGAAAAAAACAAAATCAAGTGAAAACCTCCCAAAAAGAGCTATCAAGAGTGAAATACTTCTTTCAAATCAGAAAGTAGAGGAAGTGAGAAGGTAGGTGTTACATTTAAATGGATAAAAAAGAGAAAAAAAAAAAGAAGTAAAAATTGCCTTGATAGAAGGTTAGAAAATTTGTTGCATTAAATTTAAATTGCTTGATTCACTTTCTGCTGGATTCACTTTCTGCTAGATTCCCTTTCTGCTGGATTCACTTTTGAACCATTTTGACGATAATTAAACATATTGATAAAGTAAGATTAGAAAAATAGTGAATAATTAATTTCGAAGTGTAAAATTGTTAATAAATTAGCAAAGTTTTCCTTAAAAAGCCAAACACAAACAAAATTAAAAGTAATTATAAAATGTAAAATGGCTTCAAAAAATGTCGTTTCGTCATTTTTTTAACCATAACAGCCAAATATAACTAAAGTTTATCCCATCGACTTCACTCAAGAAATGGCATATGGATGTAGGTTGGTGCTGGAAATGTTAAATCGGAATTAAAAAGAAAAATCATAGATTTTTCCACAAAGAGAACAAAGAAGCGATGAAGTTGTAAAAAAAATATTGTAAAACCTTTTTAATGGAAATAAATATATGAAAAGTTTAAAGCTCTATTATGTAATATAATAAATAGATAAATGATAAAATTAAAAGGAAAAAAATAAAATTAATGAAATAGAAATCAAGAGGGGGGAGCGACGAGTTGAGGTAGGGTAACTGCTTTGATGAATTTTGCATCATGCAGGCTTTCATCCTTTGAGCATTTTCCTTATGAGCTTTGATCATACCAAAAACTTTAAACAGCCGATATTTTTTTAGAATTTTTTTAATTCTATTTCC
This sequence comes from Hydra viridissima, assembly GCF_058129835.1. Lineage (NCBI taxonomy): Eukaryota > Metazoa > Cnidaria > Hydrozoa > Anthoathecata > Hydridae > Hydra > Hydra viridissima. The sequence goes on from NW_028324306.1 coordinate 4,826,622, forward strand.
TTGTATTGGTTTTTAAATGGTGCTTTAATGAAGCTCTTGAACCTCATCGCAGGTTATGAGCAGATTATTGAGACTTTGTGGACTTTCACGCCCACTCCGTTAAGAGAAGAACCTATAGACCGTAGTCTCATAGTTTTCCTCCCCTTTAGAAAGAAGACAAAGACCTTCATCCGAGTTTGCATTCCTGATGACCAGTTATTAGAGATTAAGCTCCTTGTTGATTAAGTTTGCTTTCCCGTCAGGTAAATACCACTGGTTTACAAAAACAAATTTTTGGTCTGAGGCAAGAATTCGGATAGATAGATTTTACTAATTTGGGTGTGCTGAATTCAAATTTATAAATAGTTTTGCTCTATTATCTCTAGTTTCCTGGTTTTTTAATAGCCTCATTTTAGTAAAAACAGAGAATATATCTTCATATTTCAAGAGTTGCAGCAAATAAAACAGATTAGATAAAGAATACTGGTTAAAAAATATGCTCCTATATAATAAAATACATATAGTTGCTCTCCATTTTATTAAAATATATACAGTTGCTCTCCATCTTAATAAAATATAGTTGCTCTCCATCTTAACAAAAGTTGCTCTCCATCTTCGTAATGTCTGACTGAAATCTTTCTCCATTCTCATCACTTACTTCTCCAAGGATTGGCGGGAAGAGGTTGAGGTGGTAATGGAGTAAATGAATCTTGATTGATCTTCGGCACCCCGTAAGACTTTAGCAACTTCTCAATTCAGGCTTGATAACCTGGTACGCTTGTGGTCTTTGTTCCTATTCCTAAAACTGATGATCCTTAAGTTTTCCTGGGCTAAGTTCCAATATTTAAGTCAAGAAGCCAAGAGCTCTGACTGCTGTTTTGACAGATACAAATCACAAGAATATCATTCAGATCTTCTTGCGTGATCCAGTGTGTCACTGGTTCACGCAAGTTCACTGATCACATTTGTCACTGGTTCTCTCAAAACCATTTGGACTGCAAAGTTGAAACCTGCTTTCCTGCCATTAAATCATGCAGTTAGTCCATTATAGCATGGTTTACAACAGGTGTTAAGAGAACAAGACTTGTCCTGATCACCAACTTTGAAGTCAAAATGGCGAAAGTAAGCAGTTCTGAGGAGGGGAATGATGGTTTGACGCTATGCAACTGTTATGAAGCCCCCACACACGTAGCAAAAAGAATTGGCCTATGTTTTGACGCGTTTGAAACCATTGGAGAATCTGAAAATATAACAAAGTAAAATTAAATCATTTGCAAGGCAATGAGATATTTATTGAAAAATGTAATACTAATATTTAGCTACCAAAAAGATGTGTAACGCAAAAGTTGATGGACAACAACCTCCTGTGCCACCTGCGAGACAACCTCTTTTAATGACTGCCAGAGCACTACCGAGTGTGGATTGAGACCATGTATGTATGTATGTATGTATGTATGTATGTATGTATGTATGTATGTATGTATGTATGTATGTATGTATGTATGTATGTATGTATGTATGTATGTATGTATGTATGTATGTATGTATGTATGTATGTATGTATGTATGTATGTATGTATGTATGTATGTATGTATGTATGTATGTATGTATGTATGTATGTATGTATGTATGTATGTATGTATGTATGTATGTATGTATGTATGTATGTATGTATGTATGTATGTATGTATGTATGTATGTATGTATGTATGTATGTATGTATGTATGTATGTATGTATGTATGTATGTATGTATGTATGTATGTATGTATGTATGTATGTATGTATGTATGTATGTATGTATGTATGTATGTATGTATGTATGTATGTATGTATGTATGTATGTATGTATGTATGTATGTATAATATAATACTATAACTTATAGTTTGTGCATAATTACTAAAATATTACCCACAAGTCTCACAATATTAGAACTAACTCTAAATGCATAAACACTTTTATGTACCTATATGCACATAATGCACATTAGCATATCTAAAAAACTAGAGGTGATGAATGAAAATGGATTTCAAATTTGAATTCAACACCTCCAAATTAGGTAAAAACGGGTATTTTTGTGATTGCCTCAATTTCTTTGTAAACCAGTGTATCCATCCAAGTTATAAGCACATCTTCGAATGATACGGGTAACTTTTATTACTTTTAATATACAAGAACAAAAAAAAAAAAAAACAATTCATTTGTTTGTGGTGAGGACATCATATTTTTGATACTTGAACTTGGTACAAGGTGGGTTTGTTATAGTACTGTAAATAATGGGGCGAGGGGAAGGTGTAGCTAAGAGGGCATGAGAGTGAAGAGGCAAATAGGGTTTTATACCCCTAACCCACTCTTATAAAGTTTAAACAACTCTTTCATTTAATCTTGGTCATTTTTTACTTAAACTACTCCCTCAACCGGTCTTCTTTTCCCTCTCCAATCAAAATCCAATGTTGTACATGTCAACAAACTTGATTTTTTGATTGAAAAGGTATATTCTTCAAATTGACAAAACCTGGAATTGGATTTGGGTTTGAACCATTTATAACTTAAAGCATATGCCTGGGAGAAAATGGCAAAAGACCTTGTCATGCCTTTGAATTGTGCTCTCATTCAATTAAATGATAATTGTGTCACGCTATTAGTTTCTAAGATCATGTTAAAGTTTGTATTTCTAAAGCTTATTTTGAATTAATCGCTTTGTGGTAAAGAGAAATTTTTATTTTTTGAACTCTGCAACATATTTTATTGTTTAATTTTTCCTAAAAGCATTTTTAAAACTTAGTAATGATTCATATAATGTAATTGATGATTCAATAACCTGCAATTGACGCGGCTTTCAGAACTTTAAATTTTTTTTTAAGAAACTAGGCTTTAATTTTTACTCTTATTTAGGAGAATTTGCAAAAATTATGTGGGGGTAAAATAATCATTTCTGAGTTGACTACTAGTGGATTTACAACATTTTTCTTTCCGGGGTTAACACTTCACCCAGTACCAACACTTTGCGAGTTTTTACAATTTTAACTATCGGTTCAAAGAATGTATTTTGAGACATTTTCCAATTTTCGGAAATAACCTTTTTCCACTTTCCTTAATCATTTGTTCGAACATCCCAACCCCGTTCATAAATTTTGTTTACATTGAATTTTTGTCATATTTCTGACCCTGGGTACATCAGATCCCTTTCCTACCGCTACATTAAAATCCACTCAACGCACTACCTCATTCTCAATCATTTTAAGTATTATTATACATTACGTTTTACACATAGTTTTTAGAATGCAATTATTTAAATAAATTATTGATTATTCAAAAAATACCTTCGGACAAAAGAAAATTCCATAATATATATTAAAACTATCCAAAAAATGCGCGGGGGGTGGGGGGGAATTGAGTCTTGTTCAAGAAGATCTAATAATGACCAAAAATCCTCAACTTGCAGGGAGTTAAGAAATAACAGTAGAACCTAATAGGTAACCGTACATAAAAAACAAGCATTGAGTGATATATTTTGAAAGTATTTTTGTTTTTTTTTTAATTATTTTTTTTTCTTTTTTTAATTACTGAATCCTTTTCCTATTTCCCGTTTTCTTTTTTTTTTTTTTCATAGAGAGAACCTTGGGGATAAAACTACCCAAATTGTGATTTTTCTAAAAACTCATAAAACAGGTTCTTCCACAGTGACAAACGTCATGCAGAGATTCGCAAAGTTACATAACCTATACGTCGCTTTGCCGAAATGTGAACACAGATTTTGTTATCCGAAAAAGTTCAATGAAGGATTTCTATATGAGCACAAAGAAAACGAAACTTATGATATGCTGTTCAACCACGCTGTGTTTCACAAAGAGAATATGTTAAAAATCATGAAATACAACACCAAGTTAGTTACAATAATAAGAGAACCGTACTCGCAATTTGACTCTACTGCGCAGTATTTTAATTACAGGAAGTTTTACAATTTGAGCAGCGATTCACCTGTATTGGATGAGTTTTTTAAAAAATCAGATGAGTCTTTAAAAAAAATTATTCAATCGGCTGATTTATCAGACGGAGAAGGTGCGTTTTCTTCGGCCAAAAATCCAAATGCGTTTGACCTCGGCTTCGACGTTTGGAATGAAACTCCTGATTATATCGAAAGTATATTACATTCACTTAAACAAGATTTCAATCTTGTTATGATCATGGAGTATATGGAAGAGTCTTTAATATTGTTGAAAAATGAGCTTAGTTGGGAGTTAGAGGATGTTGTATTTCACGTTCACAATGCGAGGTTGTTTAAAGAAAAAAGCACTAATGACATAAAAAAGATAAGAAAAAGAATTTTAAACTGGAACAAACTTGACGCTGCAATCTACAAATTCTTCAACAAAACATTTTGGACGAAGATAAACAACAGTTCTCCGGGATTTAAAGCAGATGTAAAGAGATTGAGAGAATTAAATCAACATATTAATCAACATATTAAACTACTGCACTTCATATAAAATGACAGCGCTATCAAATTCTTTGAATAAAAGGTATATTGAACAAACTGGAGGTAATTTATGTGCAGACGTTTTAAAAGAAGACATTCCTTTTACCTCGTGGTTTAAGATTATGCGCCATTTCAAAATTAAAAGAGGGTTTCCGAGGAATTATTAGTTTTCAGAGCTAGAATTTATGGTAAAAGTTTTTTTTTTAATTAATTAGATAAATAACCTTTACTATTTATTGTGACGAGTTTTTGTTAAAACGAGTTTAGTTGTAAGGAATAAACTATTTTTACAAATTTAAAAGTTGAAACGGCGCTTGTTTTGCTTTATATTAGATGTTTATAGTTGTTACGGCGCTTTATATTAGATGTATATAGTTATTACAATTGTGTATAGTTACTATAATTCTTTGTACAAATTGGCAAAGAAATTTTAATTTTTGCTTAATTAGGTTTATTTATCAAGTTATATTAAATTTTTACTTCAAAAATTTCTTAAAAAGTACAATATTTACAGCGGAAAGTTGACAAGTTAGATAAACCGTAATATTTTTAAAACTATATGGTTTGATGAAACAATATTTCTAAGTTTTTGTTTATAGCGAAAAATGCAACCTAAAAATCCTGTATACACTAGAAACTAGATAATCGGTATCGTGTTTGTCAATACTAATAGGAATGGTCTCGAATAGTGTGGTATTGCTAACAGGTACTAGATGATCGGTACCGATTCTCGGTTATCATCTGGTATCGATACGATATCTAACAATATCGAAAATGAGATCACGCGAAGGTATCCGTTATATCGGTATCGTTTCGGCACAAATTGAATCATTTGGTATCGCAGCTCGGTTTTTCACTAACCAATATTCTTTAATAACATCTTTAATCTGGGATCAACAAAAATATAGGTAAATAGAGGTTAAATTAACCCTCGAAAATATAGGTAAGTAGATGTTAAATTAACCCTCGAAAATATAGGTAAGTAGAGGTTAAATTAACCCTCGAAAAATCTTACACTTGCGTTTTGTTCATAATAAATTTACAACTTCACATTTTCATTTTTTTTTTTTTTTTTTTCTTATTGATATCAAACGTAACTATGCGATCATTCGATGCCATATGATTTTTTTTATTATCAGTATTGTGTGGTATCGAATCGATACTAATGGTATCGACATTAACGTTTAAGTGGCACTACACTATTCGAGACTATCCCTCTCCGTACCGACTTACACGATACCGGTTAACTAGATTATTAATTGTATATCAATCATTACCGATATAACCTATACCTTCAATACCTGTGTTGCGCGATCTCGATATCGACACTGCAAGGTATTATATCAATACCAGACGAGAACCGAGATTCGATACCAAATATACAATGCCTCGTATTCATTTTGCTATATTTGAAAAAATCCTGCATTTGCTAGTCAATAAATTGGTCGGCAGAGAATTGGTCAGCGGCAATATTTTTCTACTGATTTAACTTTATTTTACAAGAAATAAAAAAAGGTTTTGAAATTGTAGTAAAGATATTAAAATGAGCCATTAAAAGCGGGAAAATTTTTTTTGTTTAAAAAAAAAAGTTTCCAACGATTAGTTTTCAGTTGCCAAATCTTCGACTGAATGTTTTTAAAAATAAATATTTGTAAGAGCTTTCTAAAAGAAAGCAAGAAAGAACAGCGGAATTAAAGATAAATGTCATCATCAGACGATTTGCAACTCGTGTTTCTGTTTATAACAATTTAATAATTCTTACTCAACTGTACTTTGAACTTAACTCAACCAAAAAATTGCAAAGAAATTTGTTTTAGCTAAAGATTTATATACGCCACATTGTTGAGATGGTTTTATGGCATCTGAAACCGTGGTAAACACAGCAGACAAAAAAAGTGTAACAAACAAACTCATAGTTTCAGTGGCGGAACTTCAAAATTTGGGCCCCCCCGCAAAAGAATGTTTTTTTTAAAAAAAATAAAGCTTCACATATTAAATAGATATTTATTTCATATACCATATTTAAAAACAAAAAATTAAATAAAGATAAAGATAACTTCAAAACGAAACTAAAACTTAACCGAACTTAAATAGTGAAAACTTTCCTCCTTGATTTCATATTGGCAAAATCGGTAATGATGTTTTTCATTTCCATTTTTCCAGCCGCTTTTGCCTCAATAGAAACTATTGCAAGGTCGCTTAAACGTTCTTTACCAATGGTATTTCGTAAATAATTTTTTATTATTTTAAGTTTCGAAAAAGAACGTTCAGCTGATGCAACAGTAACAGGTAATGTAAGAAACAATAACAATGCTGTTATCACTTGTGGAACGCTTGCAGCTATAGTTGACAATTTTACTATTAAAAGGTCAGCCAATTCACGTATAGATGATATTTTTGATATTTCATCATGTAGCATTGACTTTACCATAACCATTTGCAGCGGAAATTCAGTTGTTATATCTTCACTATATTTTCTCTGAATGGCTTCTGCACAGCTTATGATCTCACGTTCTTTCATTACCATTAATTTATTTGGATGGATGCAGGAAAATAATTGTACCACTTCTTGCATTCCTTTAAATCTATTGTCGAGTTGGTTGATAACGACGTCCAAAATTTTTATAAAAATATTGATGCGAAAAATTTCCTCACTACTATCAAAACGGTGATCTGTAGATAATTCGTCAAAATGCCTTTTCACAATTTTTCTTCTTTTTTGAAAAAATATTGCAGGAATCTGCCACGTAGTCGCTATTTCTACCGCTTCAAGTTTTGCTGAATCAAACATCTTTCTATATTGTTTTAAATTTTTGCTGGCATTTTCTAGAGAACCTGAAGCTGCCGTAAGATCTAAATTTTTAGTTTGCAGCAATTTTGATGGTATATGTACCTCATTAAGGATTTTAGACAAAAGCACGCATAAAAAAACAAATTCGAAACTGCTCATATTTTTTTGTATTCGTACTGCTTCTTCGCGTTCTTCACGTTTTGTACTTGTTATTGATATCTCGGAAAGAGCTTTCATTATATCAAGAAAGCGAATTTTAACGGCGAAAAGAGAAGTTTATCGTCCTGCCCATCGCGTTGGATTTAACCTTTTTAATGTTATTTGTGATTCTCCTGTATATTTGGATAGTAGATCCCACCTGTTTATGCTATTTCCGAAAAATGAATACACATCTTCTAGCATTACAAAAAATGAAGGAACTTCAACACAACATTTAACCGCATCGTTAATAACAAGATTTAAATTATGAGCTGCGCAATGCATATACATTGCATTGGGTTGATTTTTCTTAAAAAGGGCCTGAACCCCATTGTATATCCCACTCATGACGTTCGCACCATCATAACCTTGACCCCTGCAGTTACTTAACTTTATATGATGTTTTTCTAACAGATTTAAAATTTCTTCATGTAGTCCAGCAGCAGTGTGGTTATATATTTCCGTGAATCCCAAGAAAACTTCTTTAATTTCAATTGATCTGGCTTCATCTTTTTCATTTTTAATAATTTTTAATCTTTTTAAATGTAAAGCTTTATTACCAGTTACAAACCAGTTATGTAATTCCCAATTAAGTGAGTCATTTATTAGATCTGTAACAGAAATAGAAATGACTCATTATACAAAAAGTTCTAATACGTAAACCGCGTCAAATAATGGTGCAAGAAAACCGGTCTAAGCGTTTTATATTGTTTCTTTATTGCAAATCTTAATTGTATTCAAATGTAACATGTAGTAAACAACCTGTTACAATTTTGTATCTTGAAAAACACTTAGCGGTTTGCTAAATCTAAAAGCTTCCAAAACGTCATCACAGCGCACTTTGCAATACAAATTTTTGGTAATTTTCTATTGAGGAAGTTTGATTTCCTTGTCTTCAGATTTGGCAATAAAGCGAGTGTTGAGCTAATGACTTACCATGGAATCCTATTTTGTCATGCCTGGAAGACTATTGCCAATGAACACATTTTAAGGTGAGAATCCATAGGGTCTATCCAGACCCAAGTGAAGCTTCGTAATAGCAAAATTTGACAATATAGAAAACTCACCTCTCACTAGGTTAGACTTGGATAAATCTTTGTTTATAAAATAGACATTTTAATAATTCTCTAGGATTGAGTTAGGCAATTCATCATTGCATATTACATTAACACTCTATTTACACTATTTTGACCACAAATGCAACATGGGAATTCTTAGAACTTTTTTTACAAAAAAAGTAGAAACTAATCCCAGATAAATTTGTGTAATCTTTTTTTTTTTTTTTTTTTTTTTTTGTTAACAATAGGAAATTCCTGCTCTATTTGTTGGTATTTTGGAGCGTTACTCTATTGATCTACTATAACAAAGAATGCGATAGTTCTTTATTTTGGAGGTAAGTTGAATTGCGTGTACCCTTCTCTATTTCACAAGCAAAGTATAATCATAGGTGGACTGACCATTGAAAAAGGGACAACAAGTCTTCAGGAATTTGATAACTAAAGAGCTAGTTCTAAATTTAAACTCTTAACCTTAATTTAAAACTTAACCAAGCGCAACCAGGTACTTCTTTAAATTGAGACTTTTTTCATCGGTGCCAGATAAGTTTGATGCGCGTGATACGCCACTGCCCAATTTCGCAAAATCGGTGGATAGCCAAATAAAACAATATTGATAGCTGTTATTAGAATTAACTGCATAGAAAACACCTGTGCGGAAGTTATGTCCATTTTTTAGTTTGTTACAATCATTTTATATCATCTGCAGCGCGTCCTTTTAAAATTGAAATAATCAACTTCTATCACCTTTCTGTTGTACATGCAAACAAGGAATGTAATTAGACATCATTGAACAATAGATACTAATGATATATGTTACTAGATAAAAAATAAGGATAATTAAAATTTTGGTTTTTCTGAAGCTTATTAAAATGTAACTTAATGTTTAAAACAACGATTTTTTGTGTTTATATTCATACATAATTTATTCAAACATAATTTATTCATGCATAATTTTTTCCTACATAATTTATTTACGTGTTTTAAAAAATAAGTTCAACGGAGTTAATTTCGATCAACCCTTCAAGAAATTACCAATTCTGCCAAATGTCTTAAATGGTCGAAACAAAATAAGATATGGGAGAGATGTAATATATGAGATACAGTATTGGACAAAACATTTGCAACCAATATCGAACAATGCTAAAAAGTGTTCCTAATTTTACCTGTCTTAAAAACGAAACGAACTATACTACCACAACAAACAGTTAAGGATCTGGAGTCATAGCATGCGATGACATGAGCAATCAGCTGACAGGTGACAGCACACAGGCTATCCAGAAGTATCCAGAAGTTTCCAGAAGCATGCAGAAGCTTCCAGAAGTTTCCAGAAGAAGCATCTGGAAGCATCCAGTAGCATCCAGAAATATTTATTATTTTTATGACTTCAAGTGCAAAAATGGCTCCCGACAGTCTTGGATTGGAACTAAGAAAGAAAATTATTGGCGATTACGTAAGTGGAATGTCTCAAAAAAGTATTTGTGATAAATATCGTGTGAAAAAATGGACCGTATCAAGACTATGTTCCAAATATCGTTCTACGGGGAAGTTGGCAGCAGATAACAAAGGTGGAAGACCGCGTTCCACCACTTCTAGAGAGGATTCTATGATCGTCAGATCCGTCAAGAAGGATCCCTGGATATCATCAGTCGAGATACAAAAGCAATAAGAGCTGCCTGTATCGGACCGAACAATCAGACGACGTGCTGTTGAAGTCGGATTGTTTTCTCGACGCCCTGCAAAGAAACCGCTGATTTTACTAAAAAACCAGAAGAAAAGACTCCTGTTTGCTACATCTCTTATTGACTGGAATGTGCAGAAATGGCGAACTGTCCTGTTCAGTGATGAATCGAAGTTCAACATCATTGGGAGCGATGGCATTTGCCGTGTACGTCGACCGGCCGGAAAACACCTCGATTTACGTTACTGCCATAAGACCGTGAAGCATGGTGGAGGCAATGTAATGGTCTGGGGGTGTTTTTCTGCTAACGGTCTAGGTCCAATACATCGAAACAATGGAATAATGGACCGTTTCATGTAAAAAAATATCCTGAAAGATGTTATGTTACCTCATGCTGAATGGAATATGCCAATAAAATGGGTTTTTCAGCAAGACAACGATCCGAAACACACTGCAAAAGTAGTCAAGCAGTGATTTCAAGACAACCACCTATCGGTGATGGATTGGCTGCCTCAATCTCCGGATCTCAACCCTATCGAGAACCTGTGGGAGGTCGTCAACCGCAGAATTAATCGTGAAGATGTTCGTAATAAGGATCAACTGTTTGAACAAATCCAAAAGGCCTGGGCAGCGATTCCACAAAGTTTCATTGATCACCTGATCGAATCTATGCCTTGAAGATGCAAGGCTGTGATTGACAACAAAGGATTCGCCACGAAATATTGATAGCGAAATACAGCTTGGTCAACATTTTGTCGAGTTGCACTTGTTTTGTCCAGAAGGAAATCAACTTTTTTTAATACTTTTGATTAATTTATTAATTTTCGTGTACAAATAATGAACTTTGTGATGAATAAAACTTGAAGAACTTTGTCTCTAAACAGTTACATAGTTATTTCTCTAAATTGAAAAAATGCAGCACTTTTATATAAAGAAACTAAATTAGCATTACTTGGTTGCAAATGTTTTGTCCAATACTGTATATGAGAGATGTAATAAGATATCGCAATTTTTTTCTTTCTGGAGTCTGGTAACTTTGTATGTCTAAATATATAAATTATTTTGATTTATTTCAAATGAATAATGTAGAAGTTTGTACTTTATTTTTTAAAAATCCACAAAAAAACGTCGATGCTTAAGAAATTCTCAATTTTCATCAAAAACATTTGCTGAAACAGAAAAATTAGTGATAATAGTTAAACCTGTGCACAATTTTCCTGAGCTAATAAACCTGTGCACAATTTTCCTGAGCTAATAAACCTGTGCACAACTTTTACAGTTTCACCTAAATTATAAAATTTTTTTTGGATCATCACATGCATCACTTCAAAGTTATTTTTGTTGTTGTTTTTTCAGTGTATAATTTTTGTTCAATTTTTATGTCTTAAAAATTTTTTTAGGCTGGAGGAAGGAAACTTAACTCTCCAAAGATTGGTCAAAAGAGATGTTGTAGAAACTGGGTATGGGTAAATTTTGATGCTTTGGTAATGGGTAAATTTTGATACTTTTTTTGTATTCTGGCTGCTACGCATGACGTGTAAAAGTAGTTTAATTTTATTGTTTATCAGTTTTACCAGTTTTTTAATTGTATTTTGAAATATATTAATCACATTTGAAGTTTGGTACCTTTATGTTTGGAAGAATATTCAAATTATGCTTAATTATTGTCTTATTTATACATATGTATCGTCTTAATTATACGTAATTGTCGCTTAGCGAGTAACTTACGCTGCACCATTTTTTGAGATACGGAGCAATCACACGTGTCGTTTTTAAAACAAGAAATTTTTTCTTCACCCGAGCGTCGAACGTACGTTCAGCCGAACGTACGGTTTAGCCGAACATAACCAAGTGTTCGGCCATAATGCTGTTTTAAAATCATATTTTATTTTAAAATATTTAAACAACTTTTTACTGAGGAGGCAATAATGAGTGACTCCGTTGCACAAAGCAGTACATAGGATTAAATCAGAGAATCTTTAATGGTGCCAAGGTTTAATTAACTAGTTTCCAGCAATTAAGCATCAGTTGGTTTTCATTAAATGTACATTTTAATTTTGTAGCGTTTTTTAATATTATTTATTAATTTGTTTTAGTGTTATTACAAGTATATTTATCTTGGAGGTAAAAAAACTCTTTACCATTTTTAAAAAAACTCTTTACCATTTTTATTTCTTTACACCGCCAGTCATCTTATAACAAATTTATGTTCCGTATTTTTTTAAAAATCTCTTTCCACTTTTTTAAATAAAAATCTCAAAACAACCTAAATATTTGTATTTTTTTACTTTTTTCAACGTAAGTTCTTAAGATTATCGACAGCGTCGAAATCATTACTACAAATTTATCTTAGCGCGTTAAACCATTACTTTTACACTTTCAAAAAATTTTTATAAGAACTAAGAATAAGTTTTGATATTTTCAAGGTTGATTCGGTACCCGACCGGTTCGGTGTTCGGTTAAAATTCATGAACAGCCTCCGAGTTTTTTTAGTGAAAATCATAGCACCGCAAGGCTTGTACTATCCAGCGTTTTACATGTTAACTAACGAGTTTAACAATATAACGTTCTGTTTTGTTTTAGAGATGAAACTGCTAATCGGTTTCAAAATGTGATATTTTTAAAGACACATAAAACAGGGTCTTCTACCATCACAAATGTTTTCCAGCGTTACGCGAAATCAAAAAAATTGAACGTCGCCCTGCCTGAGTGTGACCACAGATTTTGTTTTCCGAACAAATTTGAAAAAACTTTTCTATATAAACACAGAGAAAACGAGACTTATAATATGTTGTTCAACCACGCTGTATTTCACAAAGAGAATATGTTAAAAATCATGAGCGATAATACTAAAATAGTTACAATAATAAGAGAACCATACTCGCAATTTGATTCTGCTGCACAGTATTTCAACTTCAGGAAGTTTTACAATCTGAGCAGCGATTCACCTGTATTGGATGAGTTTTTTAAAAAATCAGATGAGTCTTTGAAAAAAATTATTCAATCGGCTGATTTATCAGACGGAGAAGGTGCGTTTTCATTGGCCAAAAATCCAAATGCGTTTGACCTCGGCTTCGACGTTTGGAATGAAACCTCTGATTATATCGAAAGTATGTTACATTCACTTAAACAAGATTTCAATCTTGTAATGATCATGGAATATATGGAAGAGTCTTTAGTATTGTTGAAAAATGAGCTTAGTTGGGAGTTAGAGGATGTTGTATTTCACGTTCACAATGCGAGGATGTTTAAAGAAAAAAGCACTAATGACATAAAAAAGATAAGAAAAAAATTTTAAACTGGAACAAACTTGATGCTGCAATTTATCAGCACTTTAACGAAACGTTTTGGATGAAAATAAAGAGCAGCCCTCCTAAATTTACTGAGGATGTGATGAAATTAAAGAAGTGGAACGAGAATTTATTAAACTTTTGCAAATTTTCAAAAGCCACTGAGTTATCAATGCTATTAATAAAAAAATACGGCGCGCAAGGAAACTTTTGTTTAGATTTTTTTATGGGGGATATTGACTTTACTGCTCGGTTTAAAAATAATCGATATAGAAGCTGGTATTTTCCGTGGCAATGGCAGTTTTTTTTATAAGAATAATTGTTACTTAAAATTATACTTCTCGAAACAAATTTTTTTTTTCAAAATTTGCTAAGCACATTTACTAAGGTAATAAAGGAAAAAAAAACTTCGAATGTTAAAAATCTCAACCCCTGACTGCATTCCATTTGGGTGACTAATAACTGGAATTTATCAAGAAATGTTGTAAACGAGTTGGGATAACTAAAATAACTTTCATTGGTTGTTATAAAGAAATATATCGAAAACTCGCGAAACCCAGTGAAAATTTAATCTGAGATTATTAACGACCATAACATTAAAAAAAAAAAAAGATTTTAATTTCATAATAATAAATTTTCTGGTATTTTCGATTTTGTGCACTGTAAATGTTTATAGTTCTGGATGAAACAGAGGCATCTGCTGTTATATACGTAATTTTCGTGGAGCAACGCTACTTTTATATTCTCAGTTTGATATCGCATTGTTGTAGAAGTCTTACATTTTTTCGCTTTAATTGCAAAACAATAGCTGCATCCTACTTGGTTAAAATACTTTGTTTATTAGTCCCTACAGAAACATTTTTTATGACATTTTCGGTTTTTCTACCTAAAAATATAATCAAGCTTAACTACTTTTTTTAGTCTAAATTGAGTGTCGAATTACAAGTCGAATGTTTACTACTATTTACAGACGTTTGCTTTTACGGTATGACATGCTATAAGATAAAAGGGTAATCAAAGGCTGTCATTATTTCAAAAAGAAATCTTGAGGAAATTTCTATAATATTGGTACAATAGGATCAAGAAGTGTATAAGGAAATTTATTCGTAGAACTCATATAAAATCAACATAAATTATGCATATCTTTAAGTAACACTCAAAAACGATAGAATAAAAGTATCTATAGCACCACGAATATATATATATATAAAAAGATGAAACAACCAAAGCACATGCTTGGAATAAACTAATTTGATGTCATCGAAAGCATTTTGACGTCATTCACATATTTATAGCGAGTTATCTTTTTGTCAACCATCAAATTTATAACAGAAAATAAAATACACATGAAAATATTATACGTAGGCAAAATTGTCATCATTAACTTCTTCGTTTGTGTCTTTTGGTATGAGTTCATTTTCGAATGATAGATTATTGAAGCCTTGGGAACTGTCACTCGCGCGTGATGAATTATTGAAGTCTGGGGGACTATCACTCGTGCATAATAGATTATTGAGGTCTGGAGGAATATCACTCGTGCATAATAGATTATTGAGGTCTGGAGGAATATCAATCGCGGGTGATGGATTATTGAAATCCGGAGGACTATCACTCGCGCTCTCAACTTCATTGTCAACGGCTATCAAACTTTTAGCGCTGCCGTGGAACGAATCGTTAATACTCGTCAGGTTTTCTTCAAAATCTTTCTCTCTTTCCGAGCCAGCCGTTACAGAGTTTTCTGACTGAACATTTGAACTTATATTTTCACCAGCAACAGTGCTTAAGGTTGTTTTGGAGCTTGTAACGTCTTCGTTATCAGAATCGTCAAGAGCGAAACGAAGGGCAGAACCATCCAGCATGGCAGATTCTCTGAAAAAGTATGAATCAGCCAAAATGGTAGCATTAGCGTCACTGATTGGTCTAATCTTTTTATCAGTTTTAAACTTTTCTTCCACAACGAAACCCTCTAAAAATTTAAATCGATTTTTAACATTTTGTATAAATATTGTTTTTAAATAAAAACTCAATGGCTCCAAAAAAATAACTTTCATATAAAAAAAAAAGAATTCAAAATAATATTTTTAAAAAAGTTCAATTTTTTTTTTCCTATTTAAATATTAAAAATTATACTAGTCAAAAATATTTTTAAAAAAAATATTTTTGTAAATATTATTATAAATATATAACATTTTAAAACGCATTAATAGTTCTTTATATAAAGGTCATCTCAATCTGAAAAAATGTACAATTAAAACACAATATACAAACTCAACGTGGACAGCAGCGAGTTGATCTTACAAAGGAAAAAAACTCACCCATGTGCATGGCGTTAAGCCGAGCAAGTTTCAGTTTTTTATTAGCACGCTTCTCTTTTTCTTCTTCTGTGAGTTCCTTAGGTTTATCACTATTAATATCGGTGAATATTTTCCTCTCCAGTAATCTTGTCTGATAGAAATATATTCCAAACGCGCAAACTAAATTTAAACCAAATTCAAATGATTTGTCATTTAGTGAATTTATCACAGGAAAATTTTAAACGATTTTAGGTTTTCTTTCGAACACTGGTTTTTATTGCACACTAAAACGAAAAAAGTTTACTAAAAAGACAAAGTCAAAAAATAATTACCTAAAAAGCTAAAAGCAAACACGGAAAATGCTGCAATAATTGGAATCCAATTCGTTCGGATTTCCTCGATAGGAGGTATTGTAGGAATTGGTTTTGCAGTTGTCTGGTTCGGGTCATATATATGAATATTACCACCTTAAAGTAAAAAAAACTTCGTAAAAAAGTAAATACAGTCACTGAAATTAAGAGTCCATGCAAGAGAAACAGAAACAAGATTTGTGAAAACCAAGCCAACTTCAGGTTCAATTTCAGCTCAATTTTTCATTTTAAAGATTTGTTTATTGGTTCAAATCTTCAAAAATGATGTTGCTCCTCAAAAAATGTTGGTACTCATGAGTAGGAAAATGCAACTTAAAGTACAAATAATTAACTTAAAAAAAAAAAAGTTTATAATTGCAGTACTAATAATAATGATGATGATGATGATGATGATGATGATGATGATGATGATGATGATGAGGAGGAGGAGGAGGAGGAGGAGGAGGAGGATGAATTGCGACATACAGTTGTGGATAAAATTAATGTGAATGAAATTATTATACTGAATTATGAATTAAATTTTGTAAGTTTTATATCCTAGTCAATATAAATATAACTTTATGTCCATGGTTTGTTTTATGAAATGGCTTTTGTTTTTTAATTTATAAGAGTATTATCTTTTTGGTTTAATGTAACACATTAAATACAGAGAGCAGGGAGTATGTAGAAAAATAATGCGCTAAAAAACTTGAAAGAAGCCATAGCAATTAATATAGGAAAAACTCATAATAATCAAAAAATTTTCAGAAAAGAATTCATTTGGATTTTATATTCTTAAAACTAAATCAAACTTTGAAATAAAAAAAAGAACATAAATTTACTCAAAGCCAGAAAATACAATAAAAACTGCAAACCTTGTTTCATTTCCATTTCAAAAGTTTGTTCAAAAATCATTTTTTCTAGTTCTTCCTTAATGAACCAATTTCGCAGTTCACCGATTTTGTCTTTAATGGTCACATTAATGATGGATATGCCTAATCCTCCTAAATAGTCAAAATAAGTTACAGAGAATGTATCAAGAAAATTGAAGGAAAAATAATGCTTAAGTTATAATGGATATACCTAATCCCCCTGAAAAAACTAAAAATTTGTGTAAATTAAAACTCTCTAAAAAAGATTCAATCTAGTTTGGCAAATTAGTTGCCAATATTGCTTAATGGTACCATCAAAATTTTAGGTAGGATACTTGATAATGAATTTAAAATGATAAAAAAAAAGATTATTATTATAAGAATTAAAGAGATTTTTTTAAAAAAATAATTCAATTCTTGTAATAATAATCTTTTATTTTATTGTTTGCCAAAATCTTTTATTTTTCAAATACCAAATAAATTTGTATATTCGTAAAAAATTTACTCACCCTCTATGCATTGAACATTGAATAATCTACTTCTGTGAAGGTCCAATTTCAATTTTGGCCATACTGCTTTACCTTTTGCAATGAGGTATTGTTGAACTTGGTATGTGAATTTATTAGTAGTTGATTTATGTTTTGTTTTTGTTGAGCAATATGGATCAAAATCCATGTGAAGGTAAAACAAAAACACCAGATCTTCATCTAAAGATTATCAAAGATTATCAGTAAATAGGTTATTAAAATAACTTAAAACTATATTTCAAATTTCACTAACCTAGATTTGGTGATTCTGTAGTAGGAAAATCCCCTTCTTGATATAAGGCAGCTATTTTCCCTAAAGTCCGACACCTGCATAAAGCAGATCTGTTTACAAGGTATGCAAAATAATAGCAGAGTTTTGGATCAAACATTTTTGTAAGTGGATTCCATACCTGGCACTGGCAATAATAACAAAAAAAAAAGTTTTGAAGACAGATCTTTTGATACAAAAACACATAAAAAAAAAAAAAAGGTTGAAGATAAATTGATACAAGATCACATAAGCAAAAGTATCAAAATCACCTGTACATTACTCATATTATTCAGTGAGAAATCTCGCAGTGGAAGTGAAATATCATAGAAATTATCAATACCACCATCAGTTTGAAGTTCTTTTAAAGTCACAGGGTTGTAAAGACCCAGTTCATAAACATCAGTGACAGGTCGCCAATCTTCACCAAATGATCCATTTGGGTACAGATTCTATTTGTAAAAGCAAACTGTACAAATGACTAATCAAAACGCAACCAAATTTGAAAACACACTGTACAAATGACTAATCAAATCAAAACTTGAAAAAATAAAAAATGCATTGAAGTACTTTTCAATTTAACATTTTATAAATAAGCTTGTAGGTATAATAATTATAAAAATTTAAAATATAAAAAATTTTTAAAATTTTTAAATACGTAAAAAGTATACATAAAAAAATTAATCTAAATCTAAAAGAAAAACCTACAAAATCATACTGGGCTTGTACAACAAGTACATTAGTGCAATTAAATGGATTAGAAGGTTGACAATTCCAATTGCTGTATGTACTTTTTAAATTTTCATTTGGGATAAGAAAGCTGATTGAATTTTCAAGAAAACTTTCCAACTGAAAAAGTCCCTTAATCTGTGTCCCAGTAAAGACACCTTGTTGATTATCATAGTTGCTTCCAGCTACACTTAAAAATGCTTTAATGAAGGATGGAGTTTCAGAAAGAACTATTTCCAAATTTCCAGGGTTATTTAGCAAAATGTTTAAAATGCTTATTAACTGCTTTGTCTAAAAAAAAATACAAAAAGTAAGCAGTGTCAGCTCCATACCACTGAAAGTGAGTTAGACAAGTACTTCCTACTTGATTTTAAAATAGTAATATGACTTAACTTGTAAAACACAGAACAAATACATAAGTACCATTTTAGTTGAATCTATCTCCTGCCTCACAGTGGAAAGTTTTGCAGAAATATATCCCAAAGTTAATGTAATATTTTTCAATGTGTATATACTCATTTGCCCATTTGTAGCATTTACAAACTTTGTCATGACATCTATTGCTTTTGTTACCAACAAAGGAATAAACCCTAAGTACAAAATTTCTCATGAAAATGTTCTTTATCAAATAGTTATTCTAAAAGTATCAGCATTTAACAAAAAAATTCATAAATTTTAACAGCAAATACTATCAAACCAGTAAGCTATCAGATAGAATCTAATTTGCAACCAAATTATAGATTAAATTTTACTTAAAAAAAAAAATTGCTTTTACAAAACAAACCTTGTTTTCGAAACTTTCCCAGATACAATGCAAGATTTTCTTGAATGCTATTACTTGTTGCTAGAACATTCAAATTAAGTAGCGGTATGATATCAAGGATGTATTCTGCGCATTGCAGTTGATCGTGTTGTAAATAAAAAGTTAAGTTATACAGCTACAAAGAGAAATATAAATATGTGAATCAAACTTTAAAACCTAACAAATTAAACAATTTTAAAACACAGAAAAATATTTTTAAAACTTAGAAAGAAAATATCATTTGATAAATAAGAGTGAATGAAAAAACTTAGTCTCATTACAAACCTTTTTTAAAATTTTAATGTCATTATTGCCACTAAAAGGTTTGATAATGATATCTGCTGTAACTGTAGTAACAAATCCTTCATAGTCCATAATTTCATAGAATACTTTCAACCTATTTTCAGGACCATCTCCATGTTCTATAAAAAACTGCACATCCTCAATCCAGTTTTGGGCAGACCACATTGACTTATAAATTTTATCACTTTCATTACTGCTATTATACTTTTCATAATGGCCAAAGCGGAACAAATAAACATTTGAGCTGTGCCAGCCAGTAACACGGAATCGAAATTTGTCTGAATATGCCTGGCCAATCTCAGGTGTAGCATTAATGAATGCATCTTTTACAGGCATAACTATTTCCACTTCTTCGTAAGCATACACTAATGAACTTTTAAATGGAAACGAGAACTTACAAACTACAATACGACCATAATCAAAATAATAAGGAGGGAAATGCTTGATAATAGTAGGAACCCGACCATCAATAGGTTTGGCAGTAATATTTGCAAGCTCCAAATTTAGTTCCTCATTACTTCCATCTTTAAGTAAGAAAACCATAGAATATAGAAAGCATAGCAAATTAAAGGCTTTAAAAGCACAGAAAATAACAGGCTTTGAGCATGAATGCAATTTATAATCAATTATAAAACATTTGTATACATATAAGAAAACATCTATACCAAACTTATAGCTACATGACCAGGAGTAAACAATTTCCACCTGAATATTTTCTACATCTGCTGTAAATGTAATTACATCAAAAGAAGAAACTTTGGGTTTTTTTGCCCTAATTTTTATTTTTGGAACATCATTGTCTAAAACTAAAATTTCAACTGATGACAGAGATGTATAACCATTATATGTAGATGAGACTTGAAATGTGTACCTAAATAAAAATACTCTTTTTAAATACTAGTAAAAACCAATTTTATGCTTTTATTTCAAATTTATATTGTAATAAATCCTGTTACATTTTGCTGGTAATAATTTTGAGTGTTGCTTTGTTTTGCAAAGTTAAAAAAACCTGAATAAAGAAGACATTATAATTAATCAGAAATAACAAAGTAACCAAATTTAGCATCATATATACCAAAACTTTTAAAATTCATTAATGGAATGGAATTGACTTATCATATTTCTCTCTCATATCACTCATCATTGACTCATCATATTATCAAAAAAGGATGCAATGCAAATGCAAAATGACCCCTTAGGTACTTTTTATAAAATTAGTTGGGCACTTAAATAAATTTTTTGGCCCTAACTACTAACTTCTTTCAACAGCTTATCTAGTAATTATTTTATGCTAGTTTATGTCTACCATACATATTTAGCTTCTTGTTTTTCTTCATATTTAACAAATTCTTTTTTTTCTTACAATGCTAGATCTTAACAAAAGAAGATTTGTATGGATTTTAAAATGAGTGAATCATTAAATTGATATTGAGAAAGTTTTATATTGCTCTGAAAAATAAAACTTATGCAATAATGAAACATTATTTTAAAAGCTTATCAACAGTTAATGCACAAAAAAAAAAAAAAAAAAGAAAATCTATGATAACTTAGTTATAAACCCTTAAAGTTGTCAATCTGGCTGATCAAATTTTTAATTTTAAATAATGATTTTAATTATTTGACATTGCTTGTTGCCTCTGAATCTGTAAGGCTTCAGTTGAAATCTTAACTTGGGAACTTACTTTTGGTTTGTTCACATTTCAATATTGTTTATCACCATTATTATTATTTTTATTATATCATCATTATTATTATTATTATTATTATTATTATTATTATTATTATTATTATTATTATTATTATTATTATTATTATTATTATTATTATTATTATTATTATTATTATTATTATTATTATTATTATTATTATTATTGTAAATATTATTATTATTGTTATCATTATCATTATTACTATTATTATTATTCTTGTTATTGTTATTGTTGTTAACTTTAATTACAATTATTATTATTATCATTAGACCCAGTTAAGTAGGTTGTAAACTGTTCATATTTTTATATGTAAGGTTTTGTAAGGTTTGCAATTATATTGTTCTTAAACATCAGCAAATTAAAAAGCTAATCATCATAAGTTATGTATAGAAACACTGCTCACTGTAAAGAAGATAATAAATCAGTAGGCAATAATTCCAACTGCAGATAGTTATTAGCAGGGAAAACAATGTCCTTTCCTGATTGAACACATGGACTCTTATTATCCAAACATTTCCATTTATATGTTGCTGTTTTTTTGCTTGAAAGTTCAGTGTACAAATTTAGTATATCAGTCTTACCAACTGTGCGGTTACCTCCAACAATTTTTACGTTAGGATTCAAAGATGCTATCTGCAATGAAATTTGCTCACTCAGCTTTTGATCTTCATTATACTTATCACGCACTGTGTATCGGAGAATCACTTCATAATTGCCAGCAATAAGAGTACTTACAGGAATGTAGAGCAAATCTGAAAAAGTGTCGACACTTTTATCAAAATCTTGACCAAGTACAAACCAGTCAGGAGAAACAATACGCTCTTGTTTTGTGCAGCTAGGATAAGTGACCTTTGCTTTTAATGCTATAGAATCATCATCTGAATGCATGGAGTTTACAAGAACTTCAGCATAGGGCAGACAATTATCAAGAAACCCAAATTCCTTTTTTCCAGTTCCTATGTTTCCAAATGCATTTTTTCCAATAACATTAATGTAATACATTTTTAACATATCGAACCAGTTAGACTGAATTGTAATCTCACTCAGTCCTTGAAATGGTTGTAGTTTGTCAACAAACAGTTCTGAAAAACATAAATTAAACATTTTTAAAATATAGTGCAATTGTCCAATTTGAAATTACTCAAAAAATTCTTGATTTTTAGAAATAATTCAACTGCTTAAGTGCAAAAAAGCATAAAGATTTGTTGTTATTTACACTATAAAATCCATCTAAAGATATAAAAAAAGCAACCTGTTCCATTATCTGTAGTAGCATATTTATCATCATATATATGCCAACTGATGTCCTTTAAAGGAGCATACCCAGTTAAATTTGACAAATCAACATTCACTTTAAGGTCATCTTGAAACTCTTGTGGACAACTGCACTTACTTATTGGTCCAGTGATTTTGACAATTGGCAATGCAAAAGCTTCTGTACCATTTATCAAAAAAGATACATTGGCAGCAATAGTTGCATTATCAAAAACAAGACTGTCCATAGCAGTCAAATTTGCATCTTGAGATGGGAAAAGATTAATGATATTTTCTGAGATCACACGACACAATGGTTGGGAGCCCAACTTTGATGTTGTGTTTGCATCAAAAAGATTTTCACATTTGTTGTAATTTAATGAGAGATTTAAATTTTGATTAAAATGAAGCTCAATTATTTCACCAGCATTAATTATTTTGGACGTAAAATTATTCAAAACAGGTATGCAAAGAACCTGAAAAAAAAAAACATTTCCAAATGAACTAAGATTTACAAAAGGTTTAGCAAAGTAATAATTTTTAGTAAAGTTTTAAAAAATTACAAATAGCATTAAGAACTAATAGTTTTTTTTATAAGTACTAAAGAATAAACAAAATGTCATTCAGTGACTTCCTCAACCATTACTTCCTGCACACATTCTTAACCACAAATCTTTATATAGAACAACTCAAACTAGAATTGATTTACATCTATTCATCTTATAATTAAGACATCATTAAGCAACCATTACTTCCATTATTTATCTTTACTTTGTGCATATAGCAATCATTTCTTAATTTAAAATCTTAAAAATGATTAGTGAATGATCTAAATGATGAGAAACAAATAGTTATTAAAGAATGATAAAGAAAAGCCTTATTAATTTATCAAAAACCTTAAAAAAATATTGAAAAACTGATAAAAAATGAAAAACATGTTTTTGATTAAAACTATTTATAGAATGTGTGGTAAGCAATCACACATTTCATAAATAGTTTAGTGCTTTCAAAACAAATGTTTCATACAACTTTTATGTGCATAAAAAAACACTGCTTATAGAACTTAAAAAAAACCAAAATTAATACAATAAATCAGACAATTATTGACCTTGCCATAAATGGCACCATCCCAAAAGATGTTGTCAAGTTGCTTAACAAAC
This sequence comes from Hydra viridissima, assembly GCF_058129835.1. NCBI lineage: Eukaryota > Metazoa > Cnidaria > Hydrozoa > Anthoathecata > Hydridae > Hydra > Hydra viridissima. The sequence continues at coordinate 4,850,365 of NW_028324306.1, forward strand.
CCTTTAATAATGTATAAACAGTGATTTCACCTTAATAATCACTGGCCATGTATAAGAAAGAGGCCTAGTAGTGGTTTGAAGAATACTGTTTTTACAACTTAGTTGATCAAGTCTGTCAAGAGCTAAATTTGTTAAAGAGAACATCATCAGAAATGTGGTCAACAAAGACTTCAAGGCCAAGTCTAGAGCCAGGATCAAAAAACACTTTGTTTCCCCAATGTTAAAGTGAAAAAGTTTCAAAAGATCAAAGAAACTTCTAAACCTACTGAAAAGGGACAACCATCCTCTTTTCTAGTAAGAAGTTGTTTACAGTTTATTCTGTGTCCAACAGTTAAACCAATCATTATTATTAGTCATCAATTATTTTGGGCAGTCCCAGAGTATATGCAGTACACCGTCATGACCAAACATCCAGCACCTGTGATGGTATTTGGACTAGTTTCTTTAGACCACCTCACAATGCTTCCTGTTTTTAACAAAGTCTGGCCTTGAAGTCCTTGCTGAACACATTTCTGGTGATGTTCTCACTGAGATAGCTCTTTAACAAATTTAGCTCTTGACAGACTTTATCAACTAAGGTGTACTAACAGTATTCTTCAAACCACTACCAGGCTTCTTTCCTATACATGACCAGTGATTATTAAGGTGAAATCACTGTGTATACATTATTAAAGGGTTTGTTAAGCAACTTGGCAACATCTGTAGGGATGGTTTCATATATGACAAGGTCAATAATTGTCTGATTTATTGTATGGGGTGAAAATTGACTTCAATAAGTATATTTGAATCCTGGAGAGCAATATCAAGTCCTGGATAGATGCTCACTACACTACAGAGGACAATTTTATGTTCCAGCAGGATAGATTCTCTGGTTACACTTCAGAAAAATCAAAAGCAGCTCCAAGGCTATTAAGCTTGGACATTAATTGGGAAAAGAACTTTATTTTTACCAAAAAAATGAATTTATTTTTTACAAAATTTGCAGTTGTATACACAAAAATAAAAAATGTTTTCACAAAAAGTTGTAAAAACTAACATCAAAAACTAACCTGCTTTAAAAAAATTGAACTGAAAAAAATCAGCAACATTGATTTTGTAAGCGATTGGTTGTAAATGGAATTAAAAAGCTCACAATATTTTGTGTATAAAAAAAACAAGTTCTGGTATTCGCAACTGCACAGCAAGAATAACCACAATAATTGAATTTACCAGAAATCTCATGCTAAAACAAAATTAAGAAGTAAAATTGCGATCATATTTTACTTTCCAAAAAGAGAAGAGTAAAGTTGAAACTTTTCTTAAACATTTTTAGCATGACAGTTTTTTGATAACAAGTACAGTAATAATGCTGACCAAAACTTTATTTTATCATAATAAATAAAGCTTTTAATACGCTATCTCCTTTTTTTTTTTTTTTTTTTTTTTTTTTTGATATTAGTAAAAAGTTATAAAAATATAAGATGAATAAAACTATAATTATGCAAATAGACATAAAATTATGCAAGTAGACATAGAATACAAAATAAGTCACCTTTCATTTATTTTAACAGGAAGAGATTTTTTCAATTATGCAATATGTAAAAAAAAGTCAACAGCTTTTTTGAATACTGTCACCATGTAAAGAGGATATTCATACCATACTAAATATGTAAAGCCAACCCCCTGAAAATCTTTGAAGCACAAGCAACATTTCTTTAATCTTGATCAATTTTTCTTTGTAAAGTAGGAGGAAAAGAAAATTTTTAATGAAAAAAAAATGCAACCCCCTTAAATTAAACTTTTTTAAAAACTTAAGAGAGATTTGTTTTACACAATTTTTAAATACAGGGGGTAAAAACTGACTATATTGAATATAAAATAAAATGGTTTTCTGTAAAATTAATTTTTTATGTATTTGTATAGTTATCAAGTTATGTTGCTAAGCATTTTGAACATTAATGAAAAAGAATTTTAATTTTTAAAAAATTAAAAATCCCAATGGTTTTTAGTTATTAATACCAGTACTGTTTATAGATATTTTCTTGAAGATCTTCATTAAAAAAACCTAAAAAGATCTTCATAAAAAAAAACTAAATGTATGAAAAAAACCTAAACAAATATTTAACAAGAACCCAAACAGATATCCAATGTTTCAGCAGTAAAAGTGGTTTTGTGCTTTAATTAAGCATTTTTTAAATTTGCATTTGCTTAATTTCAAGCAAATGCAAAGATTGTTGAATACATTAATATTTATCATTTTCGTTTATTTATTATTTACACATCAGCATATATATTTTAAATAATTAAGCTTTTTGAAGTTTAAAACAGACATAATTATTGATAACACCAGATTGTCAGGAATGGTTTTTACTAGAGTAATTTCATACAAACAGCAGGTCATTTTTAACTGAAATCAATGAATCAAAAAATTTTTAAGGAATTGATAAGATAGAATCTCAAAAAAAAGTTACATAAATTATATCAAGTTGTTTTTAAATTATTTCAACTAGATAGAAGATAAAATAAAACTTTTTCTTATGTTATTCTGCACTATTCAGAGTACATATTATTACAAAATCATCTAACATTAATTATTTGGAAGTTTTTGCTCAGTTATTTTGTTGTTTGTATATCATACAATATTATTTTAAACTGAAATTTTCTGCTGGGTTCACTATTTAGTAATTTAGGATATTGTTTGTTATCTAGCATTTATTCAAATAGTTGTTTCCATAATTTTTGTTGTAACAAGTCAGATACAAAAAGTAAAAAGGTAATTGTAGCAAATAGTATTATCGATTTTTGTTGAGAAAGAAAACAAGAGAATTATAAAATGAATGGTAATCTAGAAGAATGTTCATTTGGTAAACATTTTCTAGCAAATGGTATATATTTTTGTATAGAAAGACATAATCAAATAAACATGGAAAAACATTAGTTTACCAGTTTTGTAACAATGAAACATGATTTATGCCCAAAACAAAAGGTTGTGCTAGAATAACAAAGAATTTTCATATACAAAAGAGACTAACTTTATGTAATCTCAAATAACTTTCAGAAGCATTTAAATTGAACATTAAATTGTCACAAAAACTTATCTAGCTGTTTAAGAGATCATTTATAAATGATCTTTTCTGAATACAATGTTGACCAAGACATTAGTTGTAAACAAACAGATTGCTTTCTAATTTGTTCTAAGATTTGACTTCTCATTCTTAAATTTTTGAAATGACAAGCTTAAGATTTGCAATAACAAAAAGTAAAAATTTTTTAAAAAATGTCATTTCACCAACGACTTTGTAGAGAATTACAACTTTGTAAGTTGTAAATGATATCATAAAACTGAAATCCCAGAGATAAAGAAAATGGAGCATTTTTTAGATGATTGTGCAGACCAATAAAAAAACAAAAAAAAAGGAATTCCTATAAAATCACAATGGACTTTTTTTGCTACTGACCATTATAAATTTCCACATATAGAAGACACATTAAAAAGAGCCATTATTAAAGCAAATCTTTAGAAATCATTAAATATTGCAGATTATTGAACCTTTGCAGATATTTGAACTTTTTGCAACACATTTCAAAGATCACAATAACTTTCAAAGGAAAGAATACATGAAGTTAGGAACCTTTTAAAAAATAATTTTTATGAGTTGATAACAGCCCCAGGTACCTAAGCTTTTCATCAATTTACATAAATGTTCACCTAAAAGCTGGCAATTAAAATGTCAAGTAAGTCTGCAACAAATATGGTATATGGTTTGATAAAAAGAAAAAAAAATTGTCGAAATAGATATAAGATTTCACAGAATCAGTTTGGTTTGGTACAGAAGAATGTGCCAAGAATGTGAATGAAGAGCAAGATATTAACAAGACATTCATGCGCTCTCACGATTCTGCACCATCTTTTAATTAGAGGCAGTTTGTGGAAAATGTATCATAACTTTTTTGAAATTTTTCATTTTTTCCTTAAACATGCATTTAGTGCATTTAAGGAAAACGTATTACAAATGTTGCTGCTGAAAAAAACTTATTAAAAGAGTTGATAATACAATCAACATTTTTGAAACAGATCTAAAGCTATTTTAAAAAACAGTTTTAAAAAATGTTTTTTAAAATTAGTTTCTTTAAAATAAAAAAAAAAAGAATAAAAGTTAAAATGAAAATAGTGAAATAGTTATCTTACATATAGAAAAATCATCAATAACTATAAAACTGCTCCTACATAAAGTAATGCTTTAACACTTGATGAAACAAACTTATTAGAATGTGCAGTGTTAAATGCCTCAGCAAATGTTAGAAATTGGATCCCATTTAGAACCTTTCGATACAAATGAGCTGTTATCTAATATTTTTTCAACATACTTCAAAAATAAATTCAAATTCATGATAATTTGAAAGCAGAAAAAAAAATTAACATACTATTGAGTTAATTGATAAACTATTCTCCATTTTATCAAAGTGCTTGTAGTACCAGGTTGAAAACTTTTAATAACTCATTCCCTAAAATAACATTAGTCAATCATTAAATAAATCAATAGAATTCATTTGTTATTATTGTTAATTGTAACTATTTTAAAAACATTATACACTCTACACTAATAAAATTAATACCAATGTTATTTGTAATCTATCCATGATTTTGTTTTATTCAAATAATTCATAGTAAATTAATATTACATACATTATCATACATTATCGTTTCAAGTACCAGTCCAGCATTTGGCATTCTTGGTTGACTAAATGTAAAACTCAGTAACAGGCTGACTAACTGCTGGACATAGACATAATGCTCAGTAATCATGGTAATTACTTGAAAATTATCAAATCTACATAATTGATCATAATGGAAAACACAGTTTTCATAGTTCATTTAAGCTAAAATTAGATGAACTCTGAACAGCCAACTACTTTCCTTTCCAAGCGCTTTGTGTAAATTTTATATTCCCTTAAAATTCTTTCTAACACCTTTTTTTAATGTAAAATTATCATGATGTCCGTGGACATGGAATTAAAACGTCAAAGTAGTCTTTAAATATATTTAATTTGAAAATGTAAATACATCAAATAGTTTACATAACTTTTCTATTTATATACATATAAAAACACACTGTTGTGCAAATGTTTCTGGATACTAAAACATACAATTATTAACCATACAAATATTAATTTTGAAAAAAAAAAAAGGGTTTTAAAAAATAACAGATATATATTTCTATTGAATTATACCAAAATAAGCATACTTAAATAAAAATGTTAAAACAATATTTAGTCAAATTTAAATAAATCTGTGAATAAAGTAAAAGGAAATGTCTGTTAACTTAGTGAAGTATGAATTTTGTTGATCTTTGTGTCACATGTCATAACTGATGTAGAAAGTGATTTTCGCACCTTCGCTGCACCTTCATTAAAGGATATTTTTCTTTTGTTTTAGTCCTCTACTTCATTCCGTGAGTTTGTTTTATGTTTCTTAAATAATGTCTTAATTGTTGTGACAACAGTTTAACATTTAAGTAAGAATAACTACTGATAAAATTATTTGAGTTAAAATTATAATAATTATATCTAGATTATGAAACAATAATTATTGGTTGAAAAGAAAGATCATTCTGTTTGTGAAAATACAATCAAACTTCATATACTAAAATCTACTGCTCACAATTCCATCAATCAACATCAAGACTGGTTTTAATAATGAATAGCCAAATAGTATTAATCCTTAAGTGGAACCACAGAAGCTGAAAATAAATTTATCATTTTGCTGTGTAAAATGTTGGACTTAACAATCAAATTGCTAAATGAATTCCACTTTTGAAGTTAAAACATGATGAAATAATTTCAGTGGGTTCAAGATCACAAGAATTAGACTATTAAACACTTTAAAAAGATGTTGTGGACAGATCTCAAAATTGGAGATTTTTAAAATAGAGAGCATGTGTTCTGTAACTTGGTTATGAGAAAATAATACCTAACCTCAACTGCTTAAACATTTTCAAGGTTTAGTTAAAGTCTACAATTTTCATTCAATGGTGCTTCTCTAATCTATAGAGTTGACAAGATTTCAGATCAAATGAACTTTATAAAGTTTTAGTTAGAAGAGTGGTTCCAACAGAAATAAAACTCATTGGTCCAGGTGCTTCAATCAATGATCTGATTAACCCAATTGAACCTTTTTTTTAAAAATGAACTTGTCATGTTTGAGTAAAGTATCAGATAATATAAATCAGACAACTAAAGAAACACTTTAATTGTACTAAAAAATTTTGTTAACATAAGAAAAAAATCTTTCAACAAGTGAAGGGTGGATTTTTTTTGATGACAAAAATGCGATCGATATTTTGTGCAAAAAAAAAAAAAAAAGGATTTGGCGAGTATTACAAAATATCATATTAATAGTAAAAGTGTACTGAATAGTATTAGCAGTTTTTGACTATAATTTGATGACTTTAGGTGATTTGATCACTTAGTGTCTAGAAACATTTGCACAGCAGTGTATAACTAAAAACACATATAAATATTCAGTGATAATCTGGTATTTTTAAAAATTACCATAGAAACATAATTAAAAATAAACTGATTTTTGGAAATAATAATGTTAGAAAAATATTTATTCTCTTCAACAACAGAAAACAAAAATAAAAGCCTTATTGAAAAATTGACTTTGCTACACACAAAAAAGAGGAATTGATAAAAGTTGTCATACTTTCATGTTTATCTTTAAATTAAAAAAAATAAAATAAGTAAAATAGTTGATAAAACAGTATTTACACAAAAAACATTGTTACAAACAAAAAACATACATTGATAACAAATTGTCATACTTTTAAGTATATTTTTCAATTTTATAAAAATTAATAAAATAGTTGATAAACTAACATTTATATATATAAGGTAACATTATTTAATTTTTCTAAGGAAAATACACTGGATAAAGGTGAAAAAAAGCAACCAAAATCAAAAAGTTAATTATTTTTCTCACCATCATTTTATGAATCAATTTTTCTATTATATAAAAAAAATTGTTTTTATTGAGTAAAGCTCTTTTAAAAAATTTTTTCTCAAACTTTTACAAGAAAAACTTTTTTTAGTTGTATACAACATTTGTCTACTTAAAATTAAAGACAACTTATTTTTGCTCATTTTCAATGAGAGCTTTCTCCAGCCTTTGACTTCTTTTCTTGTCGATGAGTTCTAACTCACGTATTTTCTAAAATAAAAAGCACAGTAAACAGGTTGAAATAGGAAACAACGCAAGAGAAGAAAAGTTCAAAAGTAACATTGTTTTAATTGAACTAAGAAAAAGTTGAAAATTTATTCATAACCAACTTGTGAAATTTCTGTTTCAATTGTCAAGAGGTAGTCTCTTTCTTGACCAAGATTCTTCATCTCCTTTAAAAACTGCCTTCTTTCTTCAATTTCTTGAAGAACTAAAAGTTAGAAATAATTGAAATTTAAACATATACTGTTTGAATTTTTTTATAGCGTTAAAAAAAAAAAAAACGAAGATATACCAGCATCAAAGCAATCAATTTCTTCAGATGATTTGCTAACATTCACAGGAATTTTTTTTTGCGTTTTTTTAAACTGCTTAAAATCCCTTCCATAGGCCATTTTATTTTGTAGCAACTCTTTATCATCTTCTGTTATTATTTCTAAATTATGGTAAAATATCATAATCTTAGATAATCATGTCATATACATAAACTCTATTCATAGATAGTGAAAGATCAAAACATGAGTGAAAATGAACGTCCATAACTTTCACCAATTCAGGTGAAAGTGATGAAAGAAGGAACACCAGCTGTTTGATTCAGTTACAAACAAGTTCTCCTACCAACCTTATCAAACAAAATCCCAACAAAACAAATTTGTTTCTAGCTTCAGATTTAACCATTCAATAACAATAACAAAAAATTTTATGTTAAGCTAATTAAAAATCTTACTTCCAGGCTTTGGTACATAAAGGTTGCTTGTATTATCTTTTTCACATATTAAGTCTATAACCTCTTTTTTTCGCTTTCCTGATGCAAATTGAGATTGATTCTTTACTTTGGTTTGTGCTTGCTGTTTTTGCAATTTTTGTTTGCTGCAGCTACTTGTAGGATTACAACTTAGCGGAAGTGAACAACCATCTAAAGTATACAAAATAACTAGTAAAGGATTGAAAGATCAAGTTTCTTATAATAGCAAAAAAAAAAATTAAAATTATTACCTTTTATTGACTCTCTTATTTGTTTTTTTTGAAAAGAAGTTAACTTGGATTTTTCCATCATAACTATAGAAAAAGTACACATACATACATACATACATACATACATACATACATACATACATACATACATACATACATACATACATACATACATATATAGTATAAACATATAGAACATAGATATATATAACCTCTGAGAAGTTCTTGTGTTTGAGGACTAACAACATTTCCATTTTTAAAATGTTGACTACTATGAGCAAGATTTCCTTTGAAATCCATTTATTTTATCTATGAAAAACATTTTAGCATTATTATTGTATGAGTTTTAAAAGTTAAAAATGTTTATTAAATTATGATTAACATTTGCTTTAAACACATTTTGATAAAATCTATATGTAAAAACAATTTCTATATGTAAAAATTTTGAAAACTCAAAGTAAATTTAATGACAAAACATTTTTACGTTGTTTGAACCTTATATAGCATATAGAGTACATAACTTAAATAAGTTTGTTAATTTATGAATAAAAAAATTTTTTTTTTTAAGGAATAAATTTTTATACTTTTTCTATATCTTTATTACAAAAAGTTATAACAAAAATAGGATTAATTGCATTTAAATATCTACATAGCATAATACTGCATTTAAATGCAATATTATGCTATGGAAAATAATAATATTATACTAAACAAATGCAATAAAGAGGGGAGCTGGAGGGAAGGTGGGTGTTATATTATTATGTAAACTATACTCTAAATTTTAGCTTAGCATTGTTTTTTATCGTATTTCTTCCTTCTGCATTTAATAGATTTCATCCCACAAAGCACTTGTCTTATTAGGATACCATTTTCATGTTAGTTTTTATGTAATCACATCATATCAATATTATATAATAAAAGCCTAACATATTCTAATTACATATACAACTGGAGTAAATCTGGTATTACCTTACTTATAAAACTTAGAGTAACATAGACTGACTCAACACAGCAATAGTTAGCACCAATGTCAGGGTTTTAAACTTAACATAGCAGATAAAGCGGTCTTTTATAATTAGGATCAATTCTATTCCTTATTTTGCTGATAAAAATGAAGATGATATGACTAATTCTTGTTGCAAAATAATATTCATTGAATAGTGACTTAGATGTAATTTAATTGCACAAACTAAGTTTGTTTCATTGGTTGTCAAGCTTAGGATAAAATCAACAAAGAAATGTTAAAACAAACAAACAAATGGCAAGTATTTATAAAAATCATAATTTAAATACATAATTTAAATGAACATAATTACAAGTATTCATATAATTTATAATACAATAATACATGAACATAATTACAATTTAGGACTTGGAAAATATTCAAAAAAATCAGTAAAAAAGTTTTTTCTATTAATGTAAGAAAAGCAATTCTTGTGAGGCTTTTTTTTATAATAACCTGAAGCAGCTAATACAACTGCAAAATGAGATAAACCAACTATCCTATAAATCTTATTTGTTAAAATTCCACTGCCTGGGACACCAAGCAAATCAACAGAACACTCTAAAACTTTAGAGAAGCTTACAGTAAATACATCAGTTACTTCATTTTTGTTTAACGCAGCATAAAAGCTGTTCATTATCAAACCATACACTGGATAAACTATATATAGTTTTCCATTTCGATAATTGAACAAGGAAGGACCCTCACATAGAATCTGAATATTATCTTCTTTCAATCCTATTTCTTCTTTAGTTTCACGCAAAGCAGTTTCTTGATGAGTCTCATTTATTTCACATTTACCACCTGGCATACATACCTCACCTGCAAACAGTGATAACTTATTATGTCTAACAGTAACCAGAACATCTAACTCATGATATTGATTAAAAACCAACGGTATTAGTATCGCTGAGGGTATTGGTTGAATTTCCTTAAGTTTTTCTGAAAAAAAACTTCTTTGATGGTTATAAATATGTTGATGGTACGGTTTAAGATATAAACTCCATTTCTCAAATTTCTCTTTTATAATATCTTTATGATATGCAACTTCAGAATTAACTTTAATATGAACTATCTTCATTCTACGAAGTAAAATTTAGATAAAATAAATCTCCATGAGATACGGTTTACAAAATGAAGCGTTCGTTATATAATGGCTCGCAAGTTTATATGGCACATAAAACTATAGAAATAAGTGACTCTTTCAAAGTATCTTTCAATAGGTGTGAAAGTATCTTTCAATAGGTGTGAATTATTTTACATTCAGGTGTCAAAATATTCATTATAACTTCCCTTTTCATTATGCATGATTTAACACTTCCTGGCTGTTAAGTAATAATTTTAAAATGTTAGCATAGTTCGAGCTCAGTTGGTGGGTAAAATATTTTTAAAATTCAATTATATACTTTCCTTCAGAACAAACCTAACTGATATATTTACAAGACAATATGTTATCCTATTATAGCCGCTAAAATCTAACTTATTAAGTCAAATATTAAATTAGAAAATTTAAACTCAAAATTACTCTTCGGAACATTGTTTATGTTTGACAGTTAGGTTATTGTTGCATTTAAAGGGGCAGTTTGTTCACCAGAGAATTAGGTCGCTGTAACGTTTATTCTGTGCAGGCAAATGTCTTGCAATTTGGAATAGTTTGAGTATAAGTTCACTTTACAAGGCATTAACCCAAGATAGCGTAAAGAGCGAAGCGAGGAGAATATCGCAGCAACAAAGCCCAGTATTGCCAGTGAGCCAAATTTGTCGAATTCACAACGATCGCAACAATCTCAGACGTCACCGTGGAGAATTTTGCTTATGGATTTGTCTATATATTCCTTTAAAATCATATTGACTCAAGACCTGAAGCCAAACGAACATAGATTGTGTAAGGAGTAAAAAACCTCTTTCTTAGACATGGCACATATTTGGATAAAATAGGATTTTGTTAACAAAACGCTGTCATTGGTACGAGAACAACTCACATGTATAACATGAAATGCCGCTGCATACTGAAAAACTCATCAAGAAGTGTGATTAACAACATGACGGCGATATCAGACCTAATTTCTTCCTTAATGAAAATGGAAGAACAACTTTACTCAAAATTTAAGAACATTCATACTGAAGAGATTTGACTCCTATAAAACGGCACTACGTGCCATATTTCTCATGCTACGGTTAGTTTGCTGAAGAATAAGTTCGGTGATTGGATCATCTCATAAGGAGGATTTGTGATTTAACCGTTGTGATTATGTGATTTGACACCACTTGCGGCCATTTGAATGATAACTTGTTTCAAACAATCAGAAACTAACTTGATAGATTAAGCCGTTGTTGCTTTATTAAAATATATCATTCTTACAACCTTTATAACAGTTTAACATCTTAAAATGAAATTTCTGTAACAAAAACTTTGACGAATGCAGGATGATGATGATGATGATGATGATGATGATGATGATGATGATGATGATGATGATGATGATGATGATGATGATGATGATGATGATGATGATGATGATGATGATGATGATGATGATGATGATGATGATGATGATGATGATGATGATGATGATGATGATGATGATGATGATGATGATGATGATGATGATGATGATGATGATGATGATGATGATGATGATGTATAAAAGTTATCGGACAAAAAAACCTAAATTGCTTTTTTATAAGTAAAGAAAAAAATACTATTTATTATTTTAAATAAAAATCAGTTATTCCTAAAATGAAAAAGTTCCATCATCTGCATTAGATCTCGATTTCGCTTTCACACCTTTTGTAAGCGACTGTAAAAAATTATAATCAACTTTTTTTTAGTTTTAATTTGATGCGATCAATCCAGACTTGCTCTGCTGAAGCTTCCCAACTTCCTTCGTAAATCTTTTAGCCAATGTCCCCAAAAGTTCTCGGTTGGTCCATCCAACTTAGAGAATCTTTAGAGTCATAAGAACTTGCTAATTTTGACCAAAATAAATCCGAGTTAGTCATCATGATATTTGTGAATGAAAGAAGCCGTTTTTCAAAGCATTCATTAATAGACTGATGCATTTATTGTTACAGCCTTGGAAGTACGATGCAATAACTCAGACATACCAAGGTTAGATACGGTTATCCACATTAATATTTTTTTCGGAAATTTCTCTTTTCCTACAAAGCGAACACTTTTTGGGCATGTTGTCTTTGATATTTGTGTTGTATCCAGAACTTGCAGGCATGTTTTCTCCTGAAAAGCAAAAGTATTTTTTATATCATCGATGACTAGAAGTAATTTGGTATTATAAGGTTGGTAAACAAATTTTCTGTTTCTTTCTGTTTTCTTTTTGTTTTTATTTGTTGTTCAATAATGTATTTGGAAGTCTTTTCACGTTTTCTGTATTGAATAATCCTTTTTTTTTTTTAATTGACGACCAATTTATTCACACCGAATTTAAGAAGCAATTTTTTTTGACTGACCCCCTTTCGATTGTGAGGAGTCTCTTTAGTTTTGGTATCTTTTCTCTATTCCAGGGCTTCGGACGGCCAGAAAGATTTTTATCAGAAAAATACTAACCAGTTTCAAACCTTCTTAAGTTATTTTAGATCGTATTTGGAGTTTCCTTTTTTTTTTGAATTGATTTATGATTTGTCTATTTTTCAGATTAGGGTTTTTTTACAAAAAGAAAAAATTCAAGACCTTTTCGAATTTAATCTCATTTTACATAAATGTGATTTAAATAATAAAATAAAACATTTCATAGGTTTTTTCATATCACATGACACCATGGCAACAAACCACATGATTCTTTAATTAGCTAGAAAAATTAACTTATGCATCACCCGTTAACAGCCTTTCGACATGTAATTGTAAGATCTCTAAGATTCAACAGCTGTAAGCTAAGGTTGGGGTTTCGAGGTTGGTGTTTTTCAGGTTGGTGTTTCCCAGAGAAATTTATTTAATTATCTCACTATTTTTTTTCCGCATTAATCAAATAATGAAAGGAATTGGCTTTGATTATATTTATGGCATCCAGAGAGAGGTGCTAAAGCAACATGTGCAAATACCCTGAATGAAAAATAGAGACAATTCCAAATCTTACCCTCCTTTTTTCGGATTATTAAAGCTCGGATTCATTATTTAAAATAATACACCTTGTAGATCTTGGTTCATAGAAATTAAGTTGAGAGCATTTTTGAACCTGGTTGGGCAAACAAAAGTCAAAGAAATTCGACAAAGTTTGGAGAAAAAAAAGTTCATGGGTCCTGGTTTCTTAAGGAACTAAACAACATATGAAACAAATAGCGCTTAATCAAAACTTTTGGGCCCCAAAAAGGAAAGCGAAGATAACTTTCGGAATACACCAATCTTATTTAAAACCTAAACATATGAAGGAGAACAGAAGCTAGATCATACTCATCAAACTATCCTAAGCTCTTTTGTAAGAAGATTTTCGTTTTATTAATATCGCGTAGATTTTGTTTTGCATCCAATGAACTGACCTGATAATTAAGCATCTCTGTTCGGTTTTCCGTTAATAACGAATAACAACGAATAATAACGAATATAGAGCAAATTTTAATTTCAGTCTTAGAATAAGTCGCATTTTCTAAAGTTATTTAAAAAAAGAACTCTTTATGGTGTGACAAGTTTAAAGTTGTTACTTTTGAAAAATAAATTTAACGAATTTAATCGAATAGGAATTCTGTTCAATGCCTTGAAATGTTGAAACAAAATAATACAATGAATGAGAGGTATGGCAAATTATTTTTCGGAATCACATAACTTTGTAATTCGAAATATAAAAAAATATTTTAAACTCGATTTATTTCAAATGACTAATGTAGAAGTTTGTATTTTTATATCAGTCATTTGAAATAGTTATTTTTTGTTATTAATGGTTATTAGTGGATAATCAGAACGCCGTTGCTTACTTTACATAAGTTCGATTTGTTTGTAAAAATCAAATTTTTACAAACAAATCGAGACCAGGGCCAAAAGCTCATCAAAAGATAACTGGTAAAACCTGTTTCAGAGAGGTCGAAATAAAAAATACTGACAACTTGAAAATAAAGCTCATTGTTTATACAAGAACAACACTCGGTTTAAGAAACATCTGCGGAAACATATAAAAAGATCGGTTAAGAAAATCTACTTGATTTTTTGAGAGAATTTTATAAGAAGAAATTGAAAGAGAATTTTTAAGGGAAGATTTTATAAGAGCATTTAAAAGAAATTTCTGTAGAAAATTTTATGGAAGAATCAATGGGAGAATTGTTTGGAAGATTTTAAGAAAAAAGAGTGGAAAAGAGATCTTTAGAAAAAAAAGGTAGGAAAAAGTTTTTGAAAGAAGAGGTAAAAAAAAGAAGTAAACGATATTTACAAAGAGAAAAAGAAGATTTCAAAGTGAGATTAGTTCTAATCTAGAAGACACTTAGGCCATGAGTCCAAAAGTGGAAAGAAACAAAATCACTCAAAATTTATTACTACATTTTACGAAACACAAACCCACACACACTGAGGGCAACTCAAACACCCTTAATTAAAGATATTAGTATAGTTCGAGCTCAGTTGGTATTTTCAAATTGGCATTTTAACCAACTTGTTAAAGCCTAAGCATCTTTCGACCTAAGCATCTTTCTTTTTTTTTCTTTTTTTTTAATTAAGGTAAGTTGACTTCTAACTTTTATGAAGCCAGGTTTAAGATGACTATTTTAACTCATCTCATGATTATTTTTTTATGATTGTGGGACAGTATACTGTGAGGCAGGGCTTTCAACGGTTAATTTGTGTTTCGTTGTACATTGATGATAAGGACGATGGGATGGGAAGTTCGTGGTTAGAAGGATTGGGTTTATAGGGGAGTAGGAATACCTCTTGGTTCGATGTAATAGTAGCAATCTGAATTATTTATGTTATTGCGCAAACATTTCCTTACGCGCTTTAATTCTTGCTTAAATTCTAATGGTAGCAATTCTTTTTCTTTTAAGCATCGTTATCGTCAATAAAATTTTCTTCACTTTATATTATATAAAAACTACTTTTTAAACTCTCTTCTTTTTGTAAAACCAAAAACCGTACAAGTTCTAACCGTACTTCTTTTTCGTTTTTTCTTTTCGTAACTTGTTTTTACATGTTTCTTGCCCTATGGCTATATAGGTCATATTGCTTTGGGCATTGGGGTCTTTTCATATTCATTAGTTATTGTGTAAAATATTGAATTAATGTTTTTGAGTGGTTATATTGTTAAGAACAACATCTTGTTTCAATTAGAATTAGCTTCCTCACAATTCTTAACGAAATATGTTAACCAGACTTATGACAATTTATCTTTGGATGTTTCATTTGAATTTATTGAATAATTAATCTCATTTTCTATGATAAATAGCGTTATGGGCAAATCCACTGACACAAGTCCAAGAAAAAGAGGGAAGGCTGAAGCCGTGCTGAAACGTAATACATTTTCTCAAAGAAACATTGCCAAAAAAAGTTGGTCTCAGTCAGAAAACAATTCATACCGTCAAGAAAAGACTTGATGAAGTCCTGGTATCGTTCCAAAACTTCTGGCCGGAAATCATCAATAACAGCTCGTACAGAGCAAATTTTGTTAAGAGTGCAAGAAAAAAAAGAAAAAAAAAAAAAAAAAAAAGGAAAATAACCGACAAGCTGCTTCGAGGTACACTGGAGCAACATGATATCAGGGTTTCCACCAGTATAAAACTTCATCTCATCCAGACAAGTTTGGTTGCTCGCCGACCTAGGAAAGAGCCTCTGCTAAAACAATAAACAAAAATTCAGAAGTCTTCAGTGGGTAAAGGGCCATTAGAATTGGACTGCTGTTAGTTGGAGCAAAGTAAATTGAATTAGTCTATTTTATTGATATTTTTATTGAAATTTTAAACTTTGTTAATTATTTAACGCCTGGATCTTGAATAAGCTTAATTTCCAGTTCTTTCAAATTGCTCTTTTAACCTTTGAGCGGGCATGGATTATATATAGCGCCCGCTTATAAGCGGGCGCGCGCTGTAATTTTTGCGACTTACGCGTTACAGCGAATTGTTACTTTTTTAAAATGATTTAGAGCTACGTTATTCTTTGTAATTGAAATAAAAACAATAAAAAAGTCAATGAACTTACTTTATTTACAAAACAATTAGTAAATAGACCTGTATAAAACATATTACACAAGAAAATGTTTTGTATTTCTTAGTCAGAATTTAACTCTATTTTTTTTCGCATAATCAACACACAATTTTTGTTTGAGAGTGACACATGTTAATGTCAGGCAATTGTGGCATTTCATTGATGTTGAAGTTTTCCTCCTTTCTCTTGCACATGAATGACATATGCGCGATTTTTGAATAGCTGTTTTTCTTGAACTCTTATTTTAGGCACTCCATGATTTTATTTTAAAAATGCCTGCACATCTGATGGCATGTTCTGAAGGCTAGTTCTTAATGTAAGGTCTTCTTTCGTAAGGGAAAGTGCTAATTATTTCAAAAACACCCTTCCGTGCAATTTTTGTCAATGGTTAGCAAAAGAATATAAAATGTGTGAATTGATTCCAGCTATATTCATAAGACTATGAGAAACTGCACAAGGTCATCGTCTAGTTTCTCTTAATGAAAATTTCAGAAAATTTCGAGTACATTTTATATGAATACAATTGCGCTAATTGTCTTTAGCCTTAGCCCATGGCCGTCTGTACTAACAGGCCTCGTAAACGCGTAAATCGGGGCCTGGAGCTGGGGGCCAATCTTGTACTCTAAAGCTATCTTGTCTTAATTTCTAGCGACATTTCGGTTTATTTTCAAATTAAGTAAAATATTATCTTGTTTGAATCTAAAATCTATCTAGAATGCCTAAAAAATGTTGTGTGACCAACTGTAATGGTAATTACAATAAGCAAAATAAAGAGAAAGTTTTTCGGCTTCCTTCTGAAAAAGAAGAATATAATCGTTGGATAAATGCCATTCCACAAGATAATATACCTGACAGCCCAGATACAGTTGTTTGCGAAAGACACTTTCCATCTGGATATCCAACAGTTACCAAATTTGGCCATAAAAGGCCTCGCGATCCTCCATCAGTTTTCACATGTGTCAAGCCTAGTTTGATACCTACTTTTCCACCACCATTAAGAACAACTTTTAAAGCATCTTCATCTGTCCGGAACATTATGGCCGATGAACTTGATATGTTTTTAGCTGCTGATAAGATTAAATAAAGAAATTGATTTTGGTGTAGTTGATGTAACTTGGTATTTTGCTGGTGAACACTTGCTAATCATTCAGTCAACAGACTTTGAAGAAAACTCTTCGATTGTCAGATTTATGCTTAAGATTAAAGATGATCTTACTTTTGAGGGATACTTTTGTGGAGTTAAGTACAAAATTGCATCTCTATCTCAAAATAGGATTTTCACAATCGATTCTTGCTCAAAATTACAAGAAGCTATTAATTTTTTAAATAACTTAACAAAAGGCAGAAAAATTATGAATCTTTTACAGCTCATCTGTGATATGAGCTCTGCTACAATTGGGAAGAAAAAATACAGCACAGAAACTATTGTTAGAGCATTTGATTATTTTGCAATTTCAAGATCATTATATGAAAGATTAAGGGAAGATTTTGAACTTCCAAGTATTTCCCTCTTAACAAAACTAACTTCAAAACTGGATTCTGCAATGGATGATATAGAGTTTTTAAACTCAGTTTTTTCAAAGCTTGACAATAAAATGCAAAAAAAAAGTATACTTTTAATTGATGAAGTCTATGTTAAATCATCACTTACTTATCATGCTGGCTCAGTCTTTGGTAAAGCAGTAAATAAACCAGACTCTTTAGCAACAACTGTTTTAAGTTTTATGTTAGTGTCACTTTATGGGGGGCCGCAATATCTCTGCAGAATTTTACCAGTTTTTGAGCTTGATTCTAAATTTCTCTTTGAACAAACTCAATTTGTCTTAGAAGGAATAAAGAGTGCTGGAGGGATACCTGTAGCCCTAATATGTGACAATAATCGAGTAAACCAAGCACTATTTAAAAAGTTTGACAATATGTTCTTGTTATATGACTTTGTGCATTTACTTAAATCTGTTCGTAATAACTGGATCACAGAAAAAAGTCAAAAGTTACGTTATGAATATGATGGGAAAACAAAATATGCGTGCTGGTCTAGTATCTTAAGTTTGTTCAAACTTGAAGGAAATAACATTGTAAAATTGTCTAAACTTACAAGTGTGTCTGTTGCACCAAAACCTTTTGAGAGACAAAAAGTGTCCACTTGCCTAAAAGTCTTTTGTGATGAAACTGCAACTGCTCTAAAATCTAACAGTGGCATAAAAGAAGCAGACGGTACCATTACTTTTATTGAAATATTTGTGAGGTTCTGGAAAATTGTCAATGTAAAAGGACCTTATGCTGATATTCGATATAAAGATCCAGACAGAGCAGTCATATCAACTTCAGAAGATGCTAGACTGGCATTTTTACTTTCTCTTGCAACAATGGTAGAACAAATGTCCAGCAAACAGGGAAACAGACAATTTCAGTTGACCAGAGATACAGGTGCAGCTTTAGCTCATACGTGTCATGGTTTAGTAGCTATTACTAAATTTTTGCTACAACATTCTTTTAAGTATGTAATACTGGGAAAATTTACAACTGACCCACTAGAAAAAATGTTCGGAAAACTTCGACAAGGATCTGGAGGCACATATTTTATCAATGTGCAAAATGTCATAGAAAAAGTTAAAATTCAAAGAGCTAAATTAAGTCTCCATATTGGTATAGACATTGATTTTTTATCTGCAGAAAGTGGACATAACTGCCAAAAATGTGGATACTTTCTTAGCAGTAATGCTATTGATATATTTGACAATTTGCCTGAGTTAGAAAAGTGTTTGCAAATAGATACAAAAGCAGGATTAGTATATATTGCTGGATATATTGTGCGAAATGAAGTTGAAGAGCAAGAAGAAGCTAAATTTTACTATGGAGAATTTGGTGATTATACTGCAGAAATAAATCGTGGAGGTTTGAAGATACCAAATGACAATGTTTGTCAGTGGACTATTTTCTCTTATATTTTATTTCATGAAATTGTTAGTAAAGTCTGCCGAAAGTCACTCTGCAATGTACTAATGTTGATATCAGAGTCTTTTAACTTTAATATGGAAAGAAAACATGCTATTTCACTTTCAAACATTTTTTTAAAAAACTATGTTAATTTATATGCACCAAGGTCGTCTAAAGAGCCACAACAAAAGATTTTGAAACTTTCAAAGTAAACCTACCAGTTTTTTAACAACTTTTATGTTACGTATATGTTTTGTGTATTTTCTACTTATTATGTGATTTGGTAAAAAATATAACACTTTAATATATAGCTTAGGAAAAAGTGTTACAATCTTGCTGTTACTTACATTTTGACTATAAATATTCAATTTATGTTTTTGCACTTTTAAATATACCTAGGCTTTTGCTACCTTGATATATTTCCTATATTTTCTATGTATATGTTCAATCAATGATTATGTGATTTTGTATGATTTTTAGCACCTTATAGCTAGGGAATTTTTTACTAGGTTTTGTTTTTGTAGATAAAGCTTTATAGCTAGGGAATGTTTTTTATTTTATTTTTGTGTCAACTTGTTATTTATAAATTGGTTTTATTTATTTAGTAGGATAAAAAAAAATTAGCTATAATTCATGCATACTAAATGTAAACGGTTTTTTACGAGCAAAAGTTCATGAATCATTAACTTTTCTAAAATTGTTGTTGTTTTTTGATGGCCCCCAGCTCCAGGCCCCGATTTACGCGTTAGTACAGACGGCCATGCCTTAGCCTTATTCACAACGCGCCGTTAGCCTTATTCACAACACATTCATAAACAACCACGTGAAGGCTAAATTTTACGATACAAAAGCAAATTATGCGCACCCACGTAATCAATAGGAATAGATAAGGACTTTTTTTTAAAATTGCACGTGTACAAACCAAAAAATGTAAAATTAAAAAATTTTCCCTAAATTATACGGCAGCGCGCTCGAAGGTTAAAATCATGCTCTAATGAATATCGTATATGGTTATTTTACTTATTGGGGATTCTTTTATTTCAAAGTGTATTTCAGTGATGTATCATAGTAAATAATGTCGAGCGGCTTCACATTATTGATGGCAAAATGAATCTACACAAGCACAAAAATGTTTTGAATCAAATAATGTTACCAGACATTCCAAATCACTTTCCAAATGGGGGCTTTATTTTTCAGTATGACAGAGTCCCCCTGTCATACAGCCAAGTTGGTGACAGCTTTTCTGAAGAATAAAAACATTTCCATTCCTCCGTGACAAGGTAATTCACCTGATATAAACCCAGTTGAAAATTTGTGGATGATTGTCAAAAGGAAGATAGCCCACTATAGGGCAACAAACAAACTCACTCTGATTGAGGAAATGTGCCCAAAACTTATAATTGGCATGCCAAAACGTGTTGAACAGTTAAAGCAAAAGGCGTATCAACAAAATGTTAGATTTGAGCAGTAAAATGTTAGTTTTGAGCAGTAAAATGTACTTTGTAACTAATTCGCAAAAAGTCTCACGCCATGTACTTTTTAAAGTAATGCTTCTAATAGTTTTCACACCACCGCAGTTCATAAAAGAATTCAAAATATATATTTAGACATATTATGATTCCTAAAAGAACTTGAAATAGATAAAATATATAAAAGTTTATGTACGAAGAAAAAAAAAAGACGGAAATATGTTTTAAAAGTTTGTTGATAATACAAAATATCTTTTTACGTTTTAAAAGTCGAAAATTTTACTAGACAAGTTATTTACTCTAAACCACTCTTTGCTTAACTTCTTTGTAGCAAAAAACACTGTACTCAAATTTGAATCGAAAATCATTCGATATTCTCTAAATATACTGACTATCCACAGTATATTAAAATGGACACTAAAAGGGGCCATTAAAAAAAAAATTTATTTGACTTTTAAACTGATGCAACAGAAGAATTTCTGTTGCAACCTTTAGGAATGGTCTCGATCCACCAGTTGTTGGGGTAAAAGTATTTTTGTATTTCAATTCCTTCTCTAGGTACAGGCAGGTCTGTCCCAACAAATCTATGTAACGGCAGCGGTTTTTTAATTAAGTAAGCTGGAAATTGGTGATACCATCTGTATTGAATAAAAAATATCCATGACTCAAAACCAGTTCTCCGCATTACACCATCGTTGTAATACTCAGAGAATATCATCAAATCGCCGGAAGCCATACGTTTACGCACTTTATAAAATCCTCCATACGCATTATATTCAATTTTTATCTCTTTATTACTGAATGCACGTTTTAGCTTATTTAAATCAACATTTTGAATATCCTCTTGCAGAATGCCAAAATCAAAGTCGTAATCCCAAGGTATAATGTCGTTATATCTCAAAGCTCCCCACAAACTAAAGTATCAAAAAATGAAGAAAGAAAATGGTCCAAACAAACTAAAGTATTAACGTATGAATAAAAAATCCTTACAAACTGAAGCATGAAAGTTTTCAAAACAAAAATAGAAAACAGCTTTGATTTATATCATCAAAAATTTGTACTTAAAAAGCTAACGAAAGTTAGAGATTTAATAATGCTGCTATGGTTTTTTAAGGCAAAAGTTGTTAAATGATAATACAGAATTAATTTAAAAAAAATTTTTAAAGTGGATTAAGAAAAAATCCGATTCATTTTCAATAACTCTGGGAAACTGGATATAAAAACTGCACCTGGCTTCACTATAAACTTTTTCAGAATATTCATATTTTTTGAAAATTGGAAAATGATTAAAAAAAAAAAGAAAAGAAGCCTGCATTTCATGGTTTGGCTTTCAAAGTTCAATGTGGCCGCCATCTTGTTCATCTGATAAAAGAAGACTTTAATAAAAATGAGTTTAATGTATCAGAAGATATATGAGTGACTTCATCATAAACAAAGTACTTAATATCTTAAATGTCTTTTTTTTTTTGAGTTACCACATGCATTCAGATGGTAAGGATGAATAATCCTAATGATAAATCTTCTTGGATCGGCATTCAGATGATCGGGACGGCCACAAATGAGGAAAAGCGCGGGCGATTACATGTTCAACTAATGTTTTTTAAAGAAGTTCTTTAACTTCTTCGCAACAGTATAGGGTAATCCCATCTTGTTGAAATACTTTTTTTGTTTTTAACTGAAGAATGCAGTTATTGATATGTTTCTATTAATAGTTTTAAACAATTACGTTGGCATTGAAGAACTCCAGCAGTAATGTTGTTATTATTCCCATCCCCACTACCAGCTTTGATTAACGTATATATCTTTCGGTACGTATTTTTCACTGAACCCTTTAACTTAAAATTTCCATTGAATCAATGTACTGTTGATGTTTCGAAGGGTTCTTTTACAAACTTTTCAAAGTTTGGAATCTTTTCATTGAGGTAAAGCAACGAGAATTCTCATTGTAAATTACAATTATGAACACTCGATCAGCAGTTACAAGATGCGTTATCCTCTTAAGAAACAAAGGATGAAAGAATAACACAAAAAAAATCCACCACCACCAATGGAAAAAAACAATCAAAAATAAATAACCGCTACTTATTTCGACCGAAAACCCCTGGTTATAATCAGTATACATCACATAAACCATTATAAAACAGACGTAAATTCTAAATGATAATTTGTCAAGCATTTACTTTTTACCCAGTCATCCTTTTTAAAATTTCTCCACCTTCATCTTTAAATCCTTTCCCATATAAAGATGCAAAATGCTGCACTTTATTTATAGAATATTACAGGTTAACCGACATTTACTACAAAATTTCCCCATTTAACGGTTTCTGAATTGAAAAGAGGAGCGATAGCTCCAAAACAGTATTTTCTAAAAGTCTAGCTACGTTGTAAAAGCCTAAAAAAAAGTTTTTGTATGGGAATATGTGAGTTTAGCAAGCAGCAAAAAAAACTACAAGTTAAAGTTGACTTCGAATTAACAAATAAGAACTACCTTTAAGGTTGCCTTAGCAAAAAAAAAAAAAAAAAAAAACCGATGACATGACGTTTTCATATTTGTTAATATCATAAAAACAGGATTACTCTGAAGTTTTAGTCGACGAAGTTTTGGCCTAAATAAAACAAATTTTTCGGTCTCGTCCCCAATAAGCACTTATAACTTCTTTACAAGACAAGTTATCATCTTGTTTTATTGCAAAGACGTTTTAGTGATGATTGCTAATTGACAGTGTTTAATAAGATGGCAAACTTGAAATTGTTGTAACAAAAAAATCGACATAGATATCTTTCAAAAACATTTTGATCTAATTTCTTTGTTCTTGCACCAATTTATGTTCTT
The DNA here is from genome assembly GCF_058129835.1 of Hydra viridissima. Taxonomy (NCBI): domain Eukaryota; kingdom Metazoa; phylum Cnidaria; class Hydrozoa; order Anthoathecata; family Hydridae; genus Hydra; species Hydra viridissima. The sequence continues at coordinate 4,873,912 of NW_028324306.1, forward strand.
AACTACATAATCTTCGTTTTACTCATCTGATAGTGATCCTTTTTGTGAGGCAACGCGATCACCCTGTAAATTACAAGAAAGTGTGAAGCATCCTCGGTAGTTGATGAACCGAAATCTACGTCTGTTTCTGTATCCATTAGAAGTGGCACAAGGTTAGGATCAACAACTGCCACTATGCCTCTGAAGTAGACAAAGAGTTAGAAGTTAAAGGGGTAGAAATCAAGGATCCAATCTAAGGCTCTCAGTTATTCAATTCATCAATATCTAGTTAAGAACCTCGTCCAAGATTATTGATGCTGTTTATTTTTAAAGATTTTTTAATCTAAAAAAAACCACTATAAAGAGTTTGATGGTTAATAAGAAATTTTGAAAATTTAAAAGGTCAATTTTGATTTACAAATTACCTTCGAAATTTCGATTTACAAAAATCCTCGAATTCCCGACAAATATCCACAAAACGTTCAAACAAGTTTGTTAAGTCCGATGACAAGTTTATTACGATCATGTTAACAAATAAATAAAATACTTTAAACATTCTCGTGTTCATTTTACTCTCTATAATTCTTTATATTCTAAAATAAAAATTTTCTTTAAAACCGGTTGCGTTTGATCGATATCGTTTCTCCATATAGCGAGTTTTTTTTTTTTTAAATTTATTGAAAAACTTTGTTCAGTGTCTTGTAAACTTTTTGTTTTTAAAAATCAAACTTTTTTACATTCGTCAAAGAAGGAAACCAGGACCTGAATCTCTAGTCGAACACAAGGATGGGATGTTAGTGAGACACTAGTATAAATGCGGGTCACAAGAAACAGTATTGCAACATTTAAAAAATTGCAAATGAGTTAAAAAACAAATAAAAACATATCATGCTAAATTATAAACTTTAGAAAAAGACCTAAGATCTAAAAGATTAAGTTGTGCCTCGTGTGAATGGAAATCGTAATTCTTTATAGGTTGCAGATTTCGAAACTATTGGGAACTGAAGATATAACTTATGGTATTACTTTTGTAAAATTATCGAGGTTTAACTACCATGAAATTGTAACTAAAATTAGGCGATATTGTTAATGTTTTTAAACGTTTACCATTTTAAATTTACGTTAAACATTTATACATTAAACGTACTATTATTCATTTTTTACTCTCGGTCCAACCGCACTTTCATTCCGCTGACTGCCCACTCACAACATTGAGTTTGTAGTAAATATGTACAAAACTCCAGGGTAGGGGAAATTTTATTTCATCAAATCGGGCTAAGGAAGTTTTCCTGGGGTTCAGTGATGGTTTCTTCCTCCCATTTATTTAGAGTTTTGAACTTACAGCAATAAAAATTTACTGTTCATAGAACTTTAAAAGACCGTACAGCAGTGGAACCTCATTCAGTACCAGCTAATTGCTGTTATGTCAACTGCAAATATTCTCTGGCTTGTTAGATCAGAACAAAGAAGTTTACATTTACAGAGTGGGCCCACCAGGATTCTCTTTACTAGTAGGGCTTCCATGGACCTTGCACCTTGCTTCTGCAAAAGGCAAACACATTAAGAGCTATTACTTTCGATCATGCTTTCAATATTATGAAGACAATTTATGCTAGTGCTCTGTCAATGCTCATACGGGTTACGAAATTTTAACTGATATTAGCAACTTGTTTCAAAATTTCAAAATTAAATTAAATTCAGGTCTTTCTTTCCAGAGTCTCAACTTCGGAAAACAGTACCATATCATCTATTACGGGGTGAAAATTCCCTGAAGAGGTGAAGAGAAACAGTGTTAACGACAACGCAATCCGACTATGTTTTAACTATGTTAGTGATAACATAGAACCGGGGAAGGTCCTATTTTATCAAAAATTTCTTTTGATCCTTGTTGTGGCTACAACAGTACAATAAAAAAAATTTGCTTACGACGAGTTGTAAGGATCTTCGTTCGTTTAAAACTGCTACAGCGAAGTATTTAAAGACATTTCTTGACATTAGAAAAACTTCGAAATCAAAAAATTTCACCTGGCAAATATTTCTTTTTAGAAAGTACTAGAAACATTGGATAATTCACAGAAATTTTAAAACGAGTGATGGCAATAATAATAAATTACCACAAGTAAATGTGCTGACATCCGCAACTAATTATACATATACTAATTATAGTAAAAAAATTTGAATAGTTAATAGGTTAAAAAAAAAAAAAAAAAAAAAAAACCTTAATCGACGATGTTGTTTGGAAAAATGTAACATAATCTTGATGAATATAACTATTGATTTAATAAAAATTTTCTAACAAAGTTAAGAAAATTTTTATCAAATCAATAGTTATATTAAAATAAAGGGTCCTATATGTAGGAATAGGATTGATATTTCATTTAAGCACACTTGTTTTTTATGCGTGAATCACAAACTATCAAAAATTTGTTCCACTGCTTTTACATAAATAAACATTTCAACACATTTAAATTAATTTTACAAGTAACCCACTTTTTTACACTTTTAATCATATTTAATTAAATTAATTATACTTTTAATAATAACCTAAAGTTAGAACATTCTCATTTTATTGCTTTTTAACTAACAAAAGAAAAAAATTCTTTACCTTCCATAAGCAAGAAAATGTGTAATTTCTAACGAAGATAAAATATAATGCGTCTCCAACATCAGTTCTTTTAAATCACTCATTTCTATCAATGAATTATTGCATCTCCCTTTGGTCCGCAATTCATAAAATCCCTCAATGTTTATACTAACTAGGAAGTATACCAAAGCAACGCCAGCCGTTATGAGCAGCTTTCTCCTATAAGTTCGCATAATTAAACGCTATGAAATCTCCACACTACAAAAAACAAAAACAATCAAAATAATTTTTAGGTTTTTTTAAGAATAGAAATTCAACATGAAATAAAAGCGTTAGTCGTTGTGTGTACTATTGATAATGTAAACTATATAAAAAATTAATCTGTTTTTGTATGGAAAATTCGACAAGGACTTGTAATAATTTTCCGAGCTGGAGTTTTTTCTTAGAATATTGGTAGATAATTTTTTGGAGAGATTTTTCTGCGCCAAAGATGAAGGTTTAAAAAGCTTTAAAATTTTCTTCAACTTTTTCTGAAAATTGGCTCTTAATAAAACTTAAGAAGCTCTTAAAAGAACTTAAGCAAAAAATTATCCTACTGTTTTTACAAAATCTGTTTTAACGAAGGCGCCCAATGTCACAAAAACATCTTGGCAATATCACCTTCGAGCAAATACGTAGCTGAATAAACGAAGTATATAACGTTTTTGAAACTTTTAGTTGCGCTAACAAAATACTTCGTTCTAAAAAAAAACAATCGAAAAATGACGTACCTTTGAAAGCTTTTAAAATGAACACGCTGACTACTAAATATGTAGCAACGTTTTAAAAAAGCAGAAAACATTGATAACAGTTTAAAATCTTGGAATATGCATTGCTCAGGAAAAGATTTTAAAAACCCTTCATAACATGAAAATGAAGGACTACATGAAAGTTTTACAATATATTAACTATATATAGCTTATTTTATATATGCACCGACTGGTAATGCTCCTATTTCTCAAAAGTCAAACGAGCAAAAAAACTACCGCGGTATCCTTGCGAAAAATAATTCAGAAATTTAAAAACAAGGAAATCTCCGATTAGTTGACAAAATATTAACTGAAGATCGCTTTAGTTTGCACGCGTTTAAAAAGAGATATTTTTCCACCGGATTCCAAGCTCGACATATTGTATTTTGATTTTTTTTTTTTTTAAAAAAAAAAAAGCTATTGAATTTTGTTTGACTTAATACAAATCTTTGTTAATACGCAGTTGTTTTTTATTTTATTTTCTTTTTAAAATACGCTTACTCAAAACAGTTCTAAATTTAAAAAAGAATAGAAAACTGGGACGAGGTAAGTGGGCAAAATAACTGAAAACTCCACTAGAAAAAAGGTAAAAGCTGGTAAACTTTAACATGAATCAAGTTTTTAAAAAGAAAAGTCAAATCTATGAGAAAAGTTTGAGAGAAATGAGGCGTAGTCAAATCATAAAATCACGAAACCGCAAGTGTGGTTACTGCTTTCTGAACGTGGTCTTCATTAATTCTCACTTGTGCTTTATATCTGTAGTCAATTTTATAAACATTTTCTAGCCTAACGCTAGAAATGTCGTTACTACGATGGAAATGTTATTTTCAACGTATCACATCGTATCGTAATCTTTTCGTCGTTTGTTTCAAGCGTGTCATAAGATTTCAACTCTATGAGTTGAATATTTTAGATGTCTGTGATTCAAATTGGCGGACAAAACAACAAGGTTTTTTGCCTTGCAATAACAATAACAATTTATAAAATGAAAAGGTAATGATGAGAATTTCTAAGTCTTAAAATATTTTTATTTTTTATTAAAATATAGTATAATATAAACCAATTATACTTTTACCTTGAATCTCAAATGGCAAAGAATAAACTTTGTTTTATTAGTATTAAAAAAAGTTAGAGGACGCCACTTACCTTCTTAATCAAAACAAAAAAACATATATTGCACAGTGCCATATACCATTGATATAATATAAAATTATTATTTATTATAAAAAGTCGAGGCTGTAAAAATGAAAAACTGAAATTAATGTAAATATAAAATACCATATAAAATTTGAACTAACGCTCGACTTTTTGTCGTGCAGTTTTGAGCGTGATTTACGATGCTTCCAGCGTAAGTTACGCCAAAAAAGTTTTATGAAATCAATTTTTTTGTTTTTACGCTAGAAACAGCGTAAATCACGAGCGTAACACGTTTATAACATTGACTACTGATTCCTACCATTAAACTTTCTCAGAAAATGTTTAGATTCTTTATTTTTCTGATTGCCTATTTTTAGTACGTTAAAGGTGTCAGAATGTAAAAACAAAATCGTAGAAACCAAAAAAAAAAAAACTTCAAAAAAAGAAAGTTGACAAAACGGCTTTCAAACTAAAATATGTTCGATCACTTAAACAAGTATTTTGCAAACGTAAATCCGAGTCTCATTTAAAAGGTTATAAGCAAAATTCATCTAGAAATTGACAGTAAGTAAATAGCAGACGATGAATTAAATTACACATTTGCCTTTTAATCTAACAAGTCTGGTTGTTATGACAACAACTAAATGGCTTAAAACGCTTTTGATACAACTAAACCTATACTCTTTTTTTTCTTTCTTTCAATATCTTTATTTATTTTTTAAATAACTTTATTAAACCTTTTTTTTAAATATCTTTACTATAAGAACTTCCATAATTTACTGTTGTATACGAAAAGAATGATTTAGCAAATTTCAAATTATTCATCTTAGGAATTTTGATTTATCTGTAAAGAAAAAAAAGGGTAATGTAATTGCTGATAATTGTGCTCTAAATACAATTAAGTTTCCAAAAAAAATTAATTAACTGAAACTGTTAAATCATTAATTCTTTGTGAAAAAAAAATATATATATTTTTTTTTTCACAAAGAATTAATGATTTAACAGTTTCAAACTAAACATTTAATGACCAGTATATTTTAAAAATTATAAACATCTGTATTTTAAAAATTACTTAATGTATTTTTCTTTTAGATTGTTTTTTGGTAACCACAACAACCATTGTCTTGTTTGAAGCCTATATATATAGCACGACTCACATTGTCCAATTATTGACCACCTATTTGATGATGATTGTGATGTTCTCCATACCCCAATTTACATGTTGTTAAGTCAGAAGATAATAGAAAAGCTATTCAAAAGTTTTTTTTGTGTTTATTTCTCTTGAAAATATGCAAGTTAAATCGATTGATCAGAAAAAGGAAGAGGTAAAAATTGAGGCTCTAAAAATGAAAAACTGAAAGTTACAAGAGGCAAAAGAAATTAAACTGAAAGAGTAACAGGATAGAGAATTGAAAAATTAACTTTAAAAGATTTTGTTATTTAAAAGCAGTGATTTTTAGTATAAAGTTTATTTAAAGTTTTAAATTTATGTGTGTTTTAATTAGTTTACACATTAAAGTATTAAACAACAAGCCCCCATGAGACTTTTGTCAGTATTTATTAGATACTAAGTAATAAAGGTTTATCTTGTTGTTTTTAAAAATATTAATAGAATAAGTGATTATAGTAAGAAACATTTCTAGTACTATGTAATTTTTTTGGGAGGTTTTCTGAGTTAATCTAACCATTGGGCCCTAAATGAAAGTTTGCAGCCATTAATTGGTCAGTTTTCCCAACCTTAACATAACTAATTTGCTCTTTTGAAAAATAGCACTTTTCTCAAATATTTTTAAATGTTCTTTCTCAAGGGTCTATCTAAAGTTTTATTTTTCTAATTTAATAATGGTATGTGTTGACTAACCAATAAGCAAAATACATTTGTCGAAAACACATTTTTACCACTAAACTTTTTTGATGTATAAAAAGGTTAATGAAGCTAAATGAGCTTTAAAATATCAAAATTCATATTGTTTTACAAACCTGCACAGACACTTAAATTATCGTTAGTACTTTCAGTACCATTAAAGGGAAGTTTTAATTAGAAAAATGAATTTATAATTTTTTGAGAGACATTTTTTCTTCCAAAACATCAAGCAAAACAATAAAATCAGAAAAAAAATTAAAGTATATATAAAATGAGTTTATTTTACTGGACTTATAAAAATGGGAGCATGTTAACATCAATTAAAAATTCATTTACTGAGTTCACTTTTGCTTTTAATTTCAAATGCTAAGTTTACTTTGAAGCCCAACGTCACGCAAATTTAAAAACTCTTCAGATAAAAAATAAATAAAACACCACTTTGAAGTAGTACCTTCTTAAACATCTAAAGTTCAAAATGATTTAATTTGTTGCTATAAAAAAATTTAAAAAACAGCAATTACATGTTTTAAGACTTTTTCCCTGGAAAGAAAAGATATTTCTTAATATTTTTCAAAAACTGAAAAAAAGTTTTACTTTAACAAATTTGGTAAAAATTCTTTTTGGTGATGATCAAAATTTTATTTGTTTAAAATTTCTTTTTTTTAACAAAAACTTTAAAGGGTGTTTTGCAGACTGGTAAAACTTTAGTAGAAGTTCCCACATCTTCCATTAACTAATCAAAGATCTTATTTCCATTAACTAATCTAATAGAGAAATTGAACTACTGATTGCAGGCCTGTGTTATTAGTCAATATCTATAATTAATTTAAAGATACAGCCTAGTCTGCACTTGAACTGCATATGGATGTTTTCCAGAAATGCATCTCATGCATTTTCCAGAAATAGTACAAACTTTACTGATATGCCTACTTTTTATTCAGGTAAATACTCGTGATTAACTTTAGTCAAAATTCAGATTTGTTTTGAACAATAAAATAAAGTAAATTTTAAAAAAATCAGTTTTATAAAAGAGAAAAAGAAAAAGAAAAATTGAATTAACATGAAGAAATTTACCTCTAACAAACTCCATTGTCATTTGATTAAACTTAACTCAGTGCATTTAATAGATAAAGATTTAGATATTACTTATGTTATATATACGTATATAAAAATCTACGGAACTAGTGCACTTTCAGATTCCAATTTTTTAATGCAGGTTAAAAAAGATTAACTTTAAAATGATGAAAACTGGTTCCTTTTTTTGACAACTGCAATATATAAAAACTGAAGCTCAAATCCACACCATTTACTCAGTTTCAATTCCTAAACGCATGGGATTAGTCGGACATGTCCGAATGACTTAAATAACTCGGATAAATCCCCGGACAATTTTATCCGAAATTTCTCAAAAATTTCGTGGATACAGAATACAAAATTTTCGTTTAAGTCAGACTGTTTTTTAAAACTTACATCCGAAGATTTCGTATGAACAATTTGGATATCTGTTATTTTAGATGTAAAAATTTTTAAATTTAATATCTGAAATAATTCGGTGTTACCCGTAATTTTCATTTATCACTAAACTAATTATCATTTCTGCACATTAAAAAATGTTTGGAGCTATCTGGACTGTACTTTGTTTTTACGGCTCCTGTTTATATTTTTTTAAGCATTGGATTTATTAGTAGCTGCCTTACTTGATTTATCCGAAGCAGTTTCTTCAAATTTTTCAAGTAAAGTTTGATCACTTAATTCTAAACCTTAATAAAATGAGTTGCCAACTTTTTTTTGGTTTGTTTAAGGAGTTGTTTTTGTTATATAAAACTTTCGGTACCGTTTAATTAATGTAAAAGTAATTTGATTGGTTTTAACAGTTAAAAGTCACATTAAATACCCTTTCTTTAAAAAAGTGTAAAATAACGCCATGTAGTTATTCTTAGGTTTGCATTATTCCGTTTAGGTTTGTTTTGTTCCGGTTAACTTCAGCTGTTTCCGAATAATGGCGTAGAATTCGTTATTTTAAATACCGTTATTACGATTTCAAACGCAATCCATACGATTAATCTGGAGTCAAACAATGCAATGCGTAACAATACAATATGTGATAGAATGATACAATATATAACCAAACGATAAACTCGGGAAATTTTTTGTTTTTTTATCGATATTGGCCACCAATAATTTGAAAGCTATTAGTCTATTTTCAGCCATTAGGAATAGAATTTTTATGTATTTTCTGTCCCTTTTTATGTATTTGGATTTCTTATTGTAAGAAACCCAAATGTTCTTATGTCGATAACGTTCAGAGTAGAAAACATGTGTTGTCACGATGGCAAACTCCTTTTTTGAAGGTATTTTTTTCAAGTTTGTTGTTGCAGAAATCTTCTTAAATGTTTTTTGCGGTATACTCTTAATCAAATTGAGAACAAGAGATGCAGAATTTGTAACTCTGAAGACCCGGCATCCTAGAGAATAGACTAAGTTTGAAAGTCAAGAATAATTAATTCAAAGATTGACTTCTGAAGTATATTCAGCTTTTTTCAGAAAGTTGATTTTTTGAAAAAGTTTCAGCCCAGCTTAGAATTGCGTTTATTGTAATACGCCGATTATTGCTGACAATTTGAAACAAATTTCTACAATCGACACAAAATCAATCGCTTAAGTAAAAATCCAGACGAGACTAATCATTCCTTAAGAAAAGACTGCTGCAACTCCGTCAGAGATGTATTGAAAAAAAAAAAAAACTTTTTTTTGGAGCTGTAAAATTTTTAAAGCTAATAAAGTTTGATCACTATATAAGATATGACCATACACAAAGAAAAAATGAATCATGAAACTTTAGAAAGCTTTTGAATAGAGGTCACCATACGGAGAGACAGACGTTTTAGTAACTTTAAAAACAATAAGGTTTAAAAAATAAAGGTTTAAAAAAAGGTTTGTAAAAATAAGGTTTAAAAAATAATCATCCATCACAGCATACTCTTCCTTACACAGTATTTATTCCTTCTTAAACAATTTCTTATAAATTTCTTATAAATTTCTTATAAATTTCTTATAAATTAAACTTAAAAGCAACAAACATTTGAGACAAAATTTAACTTCCATCTTTTTTTTTTTTAATCCAGATTGAATAGAGGAATTACAGACATAAACCTCCGATAAATGATACAATAAAATATGAAGATTAGATGCTTAGGAAGTATGGAGATTATATATACGGATATAGTTATAGATTATAAAGATGAAAATTAAATGCTTATGAAATATGGAGATTAGATGATTAGGTGTTACTTAGATAGTTAGAAAAATAATCACAAATCCGAACATTTATACACAGTTGCGGTAGCAAATGGAAGGAATACAATAAAACATGGAAAGATTTCAGTTGAAGAGACAAATATTCCTATTACGACCCAACGGACCCTAGTGTAGAAGCTGTTTTGGATGAAGATTGCACAACAGCAGAAGACGAAGTTAATGTTCATGGTAATACTTTAGATGAAGAAGTGACAAAGAAAAAAAGTTAATGAATCCATAACCGAAATTTTTGTAAAGAAAGTTTCGTTGTGGATTCATTAACTTTTGATACTTTTACTAGACTACTCGTACTCTTGGCTAGACTCTTACATGTCATATGTGGATGACCGTCGTGATTTGCTCTAAAGGTTTGCAAACTACGCATGTGAAAATCAGGATGAAAAATAAATTACATAAGTTAATTTGAGCAAATGAATTCTTTGAAGACAAAACCATTACTTTTGCAATGATATTATTTGTATTTTATGATTAAGTTGACTTTTAAGGATATTGCCATGGGGCTTACACTGAGTGATAGCTTCCAGTTGAAATAATGAAATGATTATTTCTCTACCTTTCTTTTTCACAAGCCTTTTTTTGATTACTTTGTGTATTTAATAAATTGATAAATTTGTAAATATATATAACCTATTCTAAATGGGAAAAAACGTGTTTTATATATGTGATGTTTTTTTCTTTGACAAAAATTTTCCTAATCCTCATGCAAAAAACCAATAAACCAATAAACTTCAACAAATGTTCTGCAGAAGGTGTGCGGAAAGCTATCCACTCCCCCCTCTTACTAATACAAAGGTTACTCAAAAGGTTACTCAAAAGGTTACTCCCTCCTCTTATTCAAACAAAGGTCCACCGGCTTCGTTCACGCTCTCGATTGGCTGGGCCAAAATGATTTTACAAATTTGAAAAATAAACTTTTGACGGACGTCCTGGATCAAACCACAGAAGCTTTTTATTAAAGTCTAGGAATTTTATTAACCTTTTAAAACTGTTATCGATTTTATGCTTAAGTATTTCATGTTCTTATACATGTTTATTCAAGTCAACAACATCCAATTTTAGATTGATTGTCGGGTTTGTGAAAAATATTGGTTTAGATGTTTGTTAGTTAACATTCCGTAGCTTATTTTAAGTTCGGATGATTGACAATTGCAACAAAATCTAATCGTATTCATAACATATTTGAATATCACAAATTTGAAAAAGTATAAGAAAAAAAAAGAACTTTTTATATCATTTTCAGACTTTTGATTAAGAAAGAGTCTGAGAGGTATGTTTTGTTGCTAATCTCCAAAAAAATGCTTCAAAAAAATAAAAGTAGTTGCAGGCACGTTCTAAAGATCCATAAAACTCTTCATCCGCTTTATAAAATTTGTTCATGTTTTTTGTAAAAAAGTATTCTTGTTGAACTTAAAGTGTTAATATTTTAGGCTTTCGATTAGAAAGCCGACAAGTCTTCACGAGTCATAATAATAGTGAATTTATTAGCACAAATCCTAACAATCATTAAAGTACACAAAGAGACATATGGAAAAATAACTTAGAACACCTTTTTACCTTCCATAAACAAAACAAAGATCCAGTACGTAGGTAAAATGTAACCGACCGTTGGTGAACGACTGATACAATCTTTTAAAGTGTGTGCTCACTCGGAAATACACGAACAGTAAAACAACAAAAATAATGGATTGCTCTCAATATTTTTTTTACAGTTCAAATCAAAATAAAAAACAACTTAAATGTGCTGCCAAATATTTATGTTTAACACCAGAGTTCTAAAATACATTTAAATAAGAGCATTAAATAATTAATCAGCACATCAATCAACTATTTAATTAATTTTTTATGCTGATATTATATATGTTAATATATCAGATATCAGACGCGGTGAGGCGCGATGTCATTACACGATATATCAGCTCTTATTCTTATTATCATTATTATTAATAAATTCGTCATTATTATCTTTAATACTTCTATTTTTGTTTTATGTATGTAAATATATAGGTGTTATTTACAGGTGTTAGTGTTATTGTACTGTTATATTGAGATATAAGCACATCAGGATATTGACAAGTATAATTTGAGGTATTTTTGACTTGTAGTTTTGGTAACTTGACTTGTAGAGCCTTAACACGTTCGCTGCCGAGCTATTTTAAGCTATGCGTTATTTCTTTGCAGAGCCATAATGTTTACAATGATTAATTTTTGCCGAGTCTGTTTTATTCTCATTGCCAAGGCTAGAATATCAACATTTCAATAAATAAAATATTTTTAATCTGAAATAATTCTATAGTATTTTTTATTCTGAATATAACTGACAAAAAAAAAGCACTGGCAATGGGGAAGGAATTTTTTTTCTACAGTGCCGAAGTACTCGTAACACCGTAATGAGTATAACTCATTGCGGTGACTACATCTTTTCAAGATGTAATTGAGAACTTGAAAATTGTAATTAAGAAACGTAAGATGTAATTAAGAAACACAACATGTAATTAAGATACTTTAAAATGTAATTGAGAAACCCAACATGTAAATAAGAAATTGCAATATGTAATTTGAAATATATATTATATTTTCTCAATTACGACTTTCATCTTCTAAATTACATCTTAAGTTTTTTAATTACAACTTTCATCTTCTAAATTAAATCTTACGTTTCTTAATTACATCTTCCATGTTTTAAATTACTTAATGCGACTTCTAAATTACGTGTTGTATTTCTCAATTATATCTTACGTTTCTTAACTACAACTTTCAAGTTCTCACTTACATCTTGAAAAGGTGTAGTAATGTACCTTATTTGATACATTATTATTATAGTGTTTCAATTTTTTTGCACATGCACATTGGCAGTTATCATGAGTAAAAAGGTAATTTATATTTTGTTTTCTTAATTCTAAATCGTTGTGTTTTTTAGACTAGAAGCTAAAATATATTTGATAACTACATCATACTGTATGTTATTAAAAATGTGAAAAAAAATTTGAAGTACACAATAAGATGTTTTTTAATACATTAAAAAATATTTTAGTGTGCACTTCGAATTTTTTACACAGTATACTAGTTAATGTGTTTTATAGATGAGTAATTTCTTTTTTATAAATAGACAATTTATAAATTTATCTATCTCCTATTAGCTCAACACAGATATTCCACAATTGGATCAGCACATATAATAATGGAAGATTGTGAGGATAGTGAAGATGATGATATTAAAGATTCGGATTCATTTTTCGCTTATACTACTACGTCTTCGAGCTTGACTGCATCAGAATCAGGTTCTGAAGATATTAACACTGAATAAAGTGATGACAATCAGTACACAGACGTTCATCTAGCAGCCACTGCAGAAGATTTTTTAATGCCGCCGAAAAGAGCTAGAACAACGGGTGGTCCATCTAGAAATTTAAACCAATGGAAAGATGAGCCGAATATTGTAAAACAAATTGAATTTACTGCCGTTCCTGGTTTGAAGATATACATGGAGAGCAAGAAACCATTAGATTTCTTTAGACTATTTGTTACAGAAGAGCTTATAAATATGGTAGTTAAAACTAATCGCTACGCAACGCAAGAAATAAATAAGCAGCGTCCCCTCAGAAGAAGCTCACGTTTTAAAGATTGGAAACCAATAAATTCAGAAGATACGCGGCAGTTCCTTGGAGTTCTTCTTCATATGGGGTGTGTCAAAATGCCATCTTTAGAATACTATTGGTCTAAGAACAGTCTCTATAGATTTCCCTTATTTTCTAGAGTAATGTCACGAAATAAATTCCAACTAATATTACGGTTTTGGCATTTTATTAACAATGAAGATTCGGGTAGTGGACGCTTATGTAAAATTATTTGACTTCTTGATCACTTAAATAATGCAGTGGATAACATCTACTGTCCTAATAAAAATATATCAATTGATGAGTCAATGATGCTTTGGAAGGGACGTCTTGTATTCAGGCAGTATGTGAAAAATAAAAGACAAAAGTATGGTATCAAGTTCTATGAGCTTTGCGAATCAGATGGTATTGTACTAAAAGTAAAAATCTTCTCTGGCGAGACAACTCTCGATAAACATTTGTTGGGTCAAACGGGAGCTATTGTTTTAGATTTAACGGAAAAATTTCTGGGAAAAGGTTATCACCTGTACACCGATAGCTTTTACAGTTCCTTTGAATTAACAAAGCACATGATAAATCAAAAAACATATATTTGTGGTACTTTAAGTACTGACTGAATGTCAAATCCAAAAGAGTGTACAAAAGCAAAACTGAAACAGGGAGACGTTATAAGCAGAAGCAGAGAGGGTGTAGTGGTTGCTAAATGGAAAGACAAAAGAGACGTGGTAATGATTAGCAACATGCATTCGTTGCAAATGATTGAAGTAATAAACAGAAGAGGAGAGAAGAAAATGAAACTTAACATTATTAAAGATTACAATCAATATATGTCAGGAGTAGATAGGGCGGAACAAGTGGTATCATATTATGATTGCCTAAGAAAGACAATCAGATGGTATAAAAAAGTAGCACTTCATCTCTTTGATACTTTTTTGTTTAATGCTTACTGTCTAACAGCAAATATGGGGTAGATCAAACAATTTCCTTGCTTAAGTTTAGAGAATTAGTTGTTACTGATTTATTGGGTGAACGTTTGAATGAAGTTGTGCCTCGAATTACCAATAATAGCTAGCTTCCACTACTTGTCTTCAATACCAACGAATGAAAAGAAAAAATTCCCAACCAAACCTTGTCGAGTCTGCTCTAAAATAAAACGTAAAGAAACACGATATGAATGTGCTTTTTGTGAAAATAGACCTCCGTTATGTATCGGCGAATGTTTCAGAATGTATCATTCAGCAGAATAGGTTTACACTTAAATTTTCATGAAATAAAATAAAATTAATATTAATGTTTTATTTTTATCTGTTTTAAGCTATTTCTGTCTTTATCAGCATTTAAATTAGGTTATCTAGATTTTTAAATTATGTAGTTGCGTCATTGTGTAATTCATTGTGCACAATGAATATGTAGTTCAATGACTATATATGGCTCGTTGTGCATAATTCATTGTGCACAATGAATTTAGAAATGATATTTAAATTGTACAAGCGGTTGAACATTATGAGAAAATATACAGCAAACATAGAATTTAGTTGTTTTGATATTACAAGCTATTTCGGCAATGAGTATTGTTATAAAGTTCGCGGATTTGGTGTCGCAGTACGATGGTTCGGGTGAATTTTCAGAATGGATACAGAAGTTGGAACTGGTAGCAAAACTTCAAAAAGTTGACGAGCTGAATGTGGTGCTCCCCTTATTTCTTTCTGGCGGAGCGTTTGCCGTTTATCAAGGACTCAGTGATGAGATAAAAGAAGACTACAATGAAGTGAAAAATGCACTGACTACTGCCTTCTCTGCTTCTCCGCTAACAGCATACGAAGAGTTCGTGAATCGTCGTCTTAAGGAAAACGAGTCCGTTGACGTATATCTCGCAGAATTAACAAGGCTGAGCAAGCTAATATCGTCTCACGTAAGCGAAGAGTGGATAAGGTGCGCATTTATTCTCGGATTACCTGACGAAGCAAGAAAACAAATCCAAACAGCACTCTCGATATCAACAATGTCGCTGCACCAGATCGCTGAAAAAGCAAGAAGTTTGGTAATCTTGCGTTGTAAAGAATCGTGTTTTGTTAGTCGCGTGAATCTTGGTGCTATTGGTCCAAGAAAGGTTCCTCAAGGAAACGGAAAAAAGACCATGACTTGCTACCGATGCGGTGAGGAGGGACATATCAGTCGAAATTGCAGCGAAGGAATTGAGAAGAAGAAGTGTTTTGTGTGTGGAATGGACAACCACCTGGCCCTGAACTGTTACAAAAAGTGTACGAACTCAAAAAACATGGAAGGGAAGCCACCCGTCTATGCGCGAGCAGCTTCCCACGAAATATAAAACCACCAACTCTCTGTGTTTATGTCAATGGAAGAAAAATAAAAGCATTGTTGGATACTGGATGCTCGAAATCAATTTTAAGTCGGGATATCGTAAACGCAAAAAATGTCAAACACGCAAGACAAAAGGTCGTGATGATGAATGGAAAGTCAATTGAAGTAAAACACCAGATTGTTGTTAATCTTTCTATAAATAACACTACCATCGATTTGGAATGCCTGGTTGCCAACATTGTCCCCGAATATCAAATGCTACTTGGTATGGACGCAATACGACGGCTTGGAGGTGTCCAAGTTGGGAGAGACGGCGAAACCATAAACTTCAATGTGGAAAAACTATCTATCAGTGCTACTGCAGTCTCTCAAGAAAAAACGAATGAAGTATCCTCGCCTACTATTCAAAAGCTGATTGATAAAGACTTCGTAGCAGAATTCAAAAATGGTAGCTGGAGCGTGTCTTGGAAGTGGCTGATAGAACCACCAACTTTGACAAACAAAATTCCATACTATCATATCTCTGATGACGTTAAAAGTGATTATGCAAAGGAAATAAGTGAATGGATAGCACAGGGATGGCTGAAACCATTTGAAGGGAGATGTAATGGCATCATTCCGTTGATGGCAGTAATTCAACGAAACAAATTAAAAGTACGTCCGGTGATGGACTACCGGGAGCTGAATCAATTTGTGTCCAGTCATACTGCAGATGGCGACGTTTGCAGTACCAAACTTCGCAACTGGAGAAAGTTGGGAGAAAATCTTGAAATAAATGATTTAAAGAAAGCGTGTCTGCAGATTCGTGTCGACGAAGCACTGTGGAAATATCAAGTCGTGGAATATGAAGGGCAGCGTTACTGTCTAACAAGATTGGGTTTTGGTTTGAATGTGGCGCCCAGAATAATGACTAAAATTTTAAAAAAGGTATTATCCGTAGACAAAGTTGTCGAGGCTGGGACGGACTCATTTATTGATGATATCATTGTCAATAATAACATAGTGTCAAGTTGCAGAGTTCGAGAACTCTTGGAAAAATATGGCTTGGATTCTAAGTTGCCAGAAAAACTTGTCGGCGGTCGTGTGCTTGGATTGCGAGTGTACAAACAATGCAACCAAGTCCGTTGGAAACGTGACAACATACCTAAAGTTCCTGAAGGAAAAATGACACGTCGGCAAATCTTTTCTTGGTGCAGACAGCTGACCGGACATTTTCCAATAGCAAATTGGTTGCGCCCTTCGTGCAGCTATCTAAAAAGGGTTTCGAGTAGTTGTGGATGGGACTCTTTTGTGGACGAACGTATTGTCAAATTAGTAAACAGTTTAAATGAAAGACTTACAAAAGAAGATCCCGTTCATGGGTCATGGAACGTCAAAAACACTTCCGAAGCAACAGTGTGGTGTGATGCAAGCAGCTTAGCCGTTGGCATAGTGTTGGAAGTGGCTGGGGAAATAGTAGAAGACTGTTAGTGGTTGAGGAAACAAGATGATACGGCTCACATTAACCTCGCAGAGTTAGAAGCCGTGATAAAAGGAATAAATCTAGCAACAAAACGGGGATTCGAATGTATTACCATAAAGTGTGATTCGGTTACTGTTGCCGGCTGGTTGAACTCCTTAATTATCGGTGACAAACCCGTTCGAGTACACGGTCTTGGAGAACCACTTGTCCGTCGCCGGTTGTCGTTAATTGAAGACCTTGTGAAGGAGTGCGGTATAAAATTAAAACTTTTTCTGGTAAAGTCGGCAGAAAATAAAGCCGATGCTCTTACGAGAGTACCGCAGAACTGGCTGCATTTAAACCATTCTGCAATGACAGCAAATGTTGTACCGCCTGATGTGAAGTCATTTCATAATCTTCATCACTTTGGAGTCAATCGAACCCTTTATCTGATGAAACAGACATATCCGAAGGAGAAGGTTAGTAGAAAAGACGTTGAATCAGTCGTGAAAAGTTGCGAAAGATGTTTATCGGTGGATCCTGCGCCAATAAAGTGGGAAGAAGGAAATCTTGAAGTTGGAAAGAGTTGGCACCGTTTAGCTATCGATGTAACCCACTATAAATCAGAGAATTATTTGTCTATTATTGACTGTGGAAAAAGAAGCAAGTTTGCAATTTGGAGAAAGCTACAGAACGAGAAAGAAACAACAGTGTGTTTCCATTTGGAAGAAATATTTCGAGAAAGAGGACCACCATGGCAAGTTCTATTTGACAACAGCAAGACCTTTCGCTCAAAACTCGTTAGTGAATTATGCGCAGAATGGGGAGTGCCCATCCTGTTTCGTTGCGCTTACAGGCCATCAGGGAACGGAATTGTTGAACGTCATCACCGCACTATCAAGCGAATGGCAGCCAGAAGTGGCAAAGATCCGCTAAAAATGGTATATTGGTATAACCGGGCTCCCAGGAAAAATGGCGAGGAAACATCGCTTCCCTACAAAGCTATATTTTCTTATGAGTGGAAACCACACACAATTTCTGCGAAAACCAACGAAGAAGTTCTCCACAATTATTTTCAAGGACAAGAAGTATTTGTAAAACCACCTGACTCGAAATGTACGAACGAATGGAACAGAGGAAAAGTTACAAATGAAGGACGAGGAGTTTCGGTAGAGATCAATGGATTGCCGAGACACATATCGGACGTCCGTCCTGTTTCCATCGCAGCCGATTTGCCTACTAGAGGATCGGAAGAACCCATTGCGGACAACCTGAATCACCGAAAATCGATGCAAATGCGGAAGTTCCCGAATAGATATGCAGACTTTGTGATCTAGAGATCAAGGGGTGTTGTAGTTGCGTCATTGTGTAATTCATTGTGCACAATGAATATGTAGTTCAATGACTATATATGGCTCGTTGTGCATAATTCATTGTGCACAATGAATTTAGAAATGATATTTAAATTGTACAAGCGGTTGAACATTATGAGAAAATATACAGCAAACATAGAATTTAGTTGTCTTGATATTACAAATTAAAATCTTGAATGTTATATTTTCTGAAACCAAATGTGAAGCCAAGAAAAAAAAAAAAAAAGAACAGGCAAAGCCTGTTTTTTAAGTTAGTATAACTACGAGTATTCTCGTAGTTCGCAAATAAATGACGCCAGCTTACTACGAGTATCTCGTAGTTGGCAAATAAATGACGCCAACTTACTACGAGTATACTCGTAGTTGGCAGCGAAAGTGTTAAAGCTAAAGTTTTAACACATACCAATAAATATGTGTTTTTAATATTTCGGAATTTTATTGCTGAACTCCTGGTTATTCGAACTCTCGTTTATTCGCACCTCCCAAAAGAATAAGAACTTGTTTCGAATGACCGAAATTTCGAATAACTGAGTTTCTTAGTTTGTTAAGAAAAGTTCACGGGGAAGGAAAATTGCTTCGAATAAGCGGGAAATTCGAATAAGTGCAAGTTCGAATTACTGGGAGTTTACTGTATCATAAGGCGCTCGGTTTTGATGTAGTATATATTACGCATCGGCCTTTTTGTTTTTCCGATTAAAAAGAGTAATAACGAATTAAGTACAAACTTCTATATCAGTGATTTGAAATAAATTGAAATTAAGATAATGTATCTATTTACAAGCTTATCTATTGTGAGGAAGCTAATTATAATTAGAAATCTTGACAAGATGCCATTTGTAGCAATCTAAATTAACCGTTAATATTTTACACCCTAACAAGCGAAAACAAAAAACGCTAATGTTCTAAACAAAGAGTCTAATATACATGAAAAGACGAAAGTAGGTTAAGAGATTTATAGTTGAATATATAAAATAAAGGAACATAAGATTTAAAAAAAAGAAATAGTAAGAAACAGTTCTTTTAGAATCTAAAATTGAGAAATTATTATCAACGATAACAGTATCTAAAGGAAAAGGTTTGTCATTATTTCAATTTAAAAGAAGAGAAATCGCGCGGAGGCTAAAGTACGCGCGTAACATAAATAGGTCAGAGTACTATCATTGCACAGAACTAGGAGGCATCCCCACACCCTTATGTAATCCCCCAATTCTCCTTTTTTTTTTCAATAATGACATATTATGTCTGAATGTAAATTTATTGCACCAAAAACTTTCGTTATTAACGCATAAAGAGTGCTAATTTAATAAACTTTAGAAAATTCAAAATTTTTTTAATATTGATGCAGAGTACTTTATTTGTTATTATTTGCTACTGTCGGAAAAACCAAACGCCGATGCTTATCCTATATTAGAGAGCTTACAATATGAAACCTGCAACGGCAACCCCAACGATTTATGTAAAAAAATTTAACAGAACGCATGCGCATTGGATGAGATTCCCTGGTTTGCCGTTTTAAACCTTTTTACACCGTTGTGTAAACATTTCAATTCAAAACATTCCAAACATTTCAATTTGTGTTGTCTGAAAAAACGGCTGATAAATGGATGTCAGCAGTTCTTATTCCAAAAGTGCAACAAAGTAAATTTTTTAATTACTGCAATTAATTTATGAAGTATATATAAAATTTATAAAGAGTTTGTGTATGTGTTTATATATTGCAAGTGTTCTTAACTCTACAAGCTAAACAATTTTTAAAGTTAAGTCAAGAGCTGTGAGAGACCATTTAAATGTTTTAACTGAAAACCATTAAAAAAAAAAAACAGAGATGAAGAAAAAACATCTGGTATTTAGGCAGTAGAATCAGAGGTTGATATGGCTGTTGCTAATATAATCAACAGATTCAAAGAAGGAAGCACATACATCACAAAGTGATGTCAAAAAAGTTAAGGAAGTTGACGATCAAAGTAAAGCTGCAGAAATGCAAAAGCTTTGTATGGAAACTCTATATGAAACCAATGAAAGAAGTAAAGGAAGACAGAGCAAATGTTCAAGAAATAATGGTTCTGAAAATATTGTATACTTAAGAGAGAAAGGAGAAAGAGATGTAGTTGTTAAAAAGGAAGAGCCTGAATTAAACAAAAAAAGTCTTTAGATTTATTCCAATATGTTAACACTATTTAACAACAACAAACAATGATGCAGGAAACGGTGCAACAAGTGCAGCAGCAAGCGTAAATGATAGAAATAGTAAAACAACTTTCCAGGAAATAAGTGATTTTTATTTGTATATTGTTGTACTTTTATTTTTATACAAAGCATTCTTCAAGGTTTGGTGGATTAATACTAAAATAGTTAGATGTCTGTAAACCATATAAACAACTTCAGGCATTATTTAGTAAGGTGCAAACTATGCGCATTTTCCCCATAGCATTTAGATCAATTTTTAAGTTTTTTTTTAAATCTAAAAATTTAAAATAGTTCAAAATATCTCCAAATAACCATTTAACTGACACTCTGACTTCAATCATTTTCTTGTTCCAAATTTTCTGTTGTGGGGTTAACATTCCCCTTTTAAAACCTGTTTGTAAATGCACTCTAAGAGTATATGCAGAATCACTATAAATGCATAGGGAGTTACCTGTATTATCAAATGAGTGTTGTCCTAACAAATTTAATAAATTAAAATCAGCTAACATTCTGCTATCATGTTTTTTTTTCTAATAAGTTAGTTATTAGTCCATTTGGAGCAACAACAGATTGAAACTTTAGACTATGTATCTTTTTATGTTTATTGTATAATACTCTTTGGTTTTTTCCTGGTCTAGTTATTGGTCTCACAGTGCCATCTATAGAGTTTGCAACAGCGGCCCCTTTGCAATTGAAAGCATCAGCAAAAATCTCAAGGTTATTTGAAAAAAGCCAGTTTTGATTAAGTGTTGTAAATAAATGAATCCAACGTTCATAAAGAAATTTCATAACTTGATTTGAAATCATGCTAACTGTGGAACAGGTCGTCCAAAACGAGGTATTACATTGAGTAATCTACGAGGGTATGAAAGCCGTTTTAAAAAAATGCACAGTGCCTCTATTGCAGTAACTTTTAATCCGTTATAACATACAAACTCTTGAGGCAGTTTAAGTACATTGACTATACGATATATATCACTACTTAAAAATCTAAATTCGATTTTGCATTCATCTTCAGACATGCTTTCTAAACAAAATTGCCTGTAACTCCAAAAAAGTAAATCTGGATTTTTAGAGACATTTAAACTGTAAAATAGTAAGAATTCCTCGTCGCCTATTATGTTTGATTCTAATGCAAGAAATAAATTATTTCTCACATTTCTTAAAGGAGCCATTTTTCAGTTTATCTGTATTTTCCGTCAAACAGTTTTTTTAACGGAAATTCGTAGTTCGATGTTTTGTTACGCAAATTCGTAGGTTATTTTATCTCAATACCGCAACATGAAATCACAACCGCTCGTTCAAGACCTTTAAAGTTGCTGTTGCAGTTCTCAAATCGTAAGCTCTCTATTAGCACTTTGGGTGTCACACCCCCAGGAAGGGAAAAATCCTAAACATCTGTAAGAAAAAAACCAAGTTGGTCATAATTTTAAAAATTTGTGGGCGTTTATTAAAATTATAATTTTTTAATTGATTAGTATACCCATAATGGACAACAGGCTTCTTGTAACCCAAATATGATACGATGGGTATACTTATCATCAAACAACTCCAAGTACCCTGAAAGCCGCATATAACTTTTTCATGTCAAGTGCTGACATAAAAGAACTAAGATAAATGAAAATTAGCTTTCTCTTTTACATTAATTTAATATGATTGAAAATTTCAGTTGGAACTTTTCACAAAATAAATTTTAGCTCCTGCTGTAGGCTACTTATGGATCTTATTTTGACCTTGAGTAACTCTTTTTCCATCCTAGCTAAAAAAGATTTGGTAATTTTGGTGAATGATCTGGTGATTAAACTAGCCTGGGCATTAAGTTTATTTCATTTTCTTCCATACAAGCTTTGATTGTACGAGCTGTGTGGGAAGGAATCATATCTTGTTGAAACAGCCACCATTCGATTTGATCGATTAGCACGTATATATATATATATATATATATATATATATATATATATATATAGTTTAAGAATTAATTTTTAAACGTCTATTAATACTTATTGGATTGTCGTAAACAGGTAGAAAATATTTTATATTATAAAAGTTATAACAAAAAATAATAATTTCATTATAAAAAAACATTCAAAATACTTTTTGGTGAAGGAGCTTCTTAAGAGTTCATTTTTGGTTGAGAGGCATCCGGTGAAACTAACAATGGTTGAAAGAAGAAGTAGTTTATTAATCCTGATCCTCATTTTCGTTTATTTTTGCGGTACGTTGTCTATCAGAGAGATTTATAGTTTAAAATGCATGAAAAAGTGTTCGCAATAATCTTGTTATTTTAATGCAAAAGAGATGCAGAGTTCGCAAAACAGCACGCGGGGTTTATTTTATATTCTAGTTTTGAAATATATTGTTGAGTCAATTTTAATATATCCTTTTTTTAAATCATTTATTTTGATATAACGTTCGATAACATTTAAAAATGCAATCAAATATTTAACACGAAATCCTGATGCATGATTCAATAAAGAACAATTTTTCTTGAAATTAAAAAAAAAAGATAAAAAACTGGCCTTCTAATTTTCGGCTTATTTATGCAACATATCCGGCCGTGTATAAAGTAGGCCATGAAGTACCTTATTTTGAATATGTTGAATAAAATTGAGTCAAATATGCATACGAAACAAACCTTCATGTAAACAAAGATTGAAAAACAGTATGTCCAAGAGAATGTAAGCTTTGTCAAACTTTAATTCATAAGTATTAGATTAATTTAAAAACAAATTAATTGTAATTCAAACTTTTTAGATTTATTTTTGTTACTGTTTAGAAAAAAATTCAAGTTGTGAATTTAACTCTTCTTGTAAAAGTAATGTAAGGTTTAAGAGATAGGAAAACTAAGTTTTGAAAAAAAAAAAAAACAAAAAAAAAAACAAACATAAAATTTGACAAAATTAAGGTGGTAGACTGCTAAAAAACATTGAAAAAAGTAGTTTTTCAATGTTTTTTAGCAGTCTACCACCTTAATTTTGTCAAGTTGATTAGTTAAAAACTTTAACTATTGCTGTTTTTAAAAACATACATATTATTTTACAAAAAAACATAAAAAGGCCTAAAAAAACAGTTTAAACTTAGTAGGGTGATTTTGCTTCCCCTAGCAACGCTCATAGCAACGTCAAAATAAGGCAATTTTAACTAAATTTTACAAAATCTAAGCACTCAAACCAATAGCTACTTCTTTGTTTTTTGTTTTTCTATGTTTAAATGACATGGTGTGAAAGAACAACGTTGTTGAATTGGTTTATTACTATATATTAACTCGATAAAAGTGCATACTATCAACATGGGTTCTGCAGAAAGAAGAAATAAGTCTAAAAGCAAAAAACGTAAATGTTATAGATTACTTGCGAATAAAATTCACTTGACTTCTGAATATACTACTTCAAGTTCAAATAATACATCAAATAATACATCTCTAACAAATACTTCTTCAAGCAAATCAGCATCTGCTGAAAAGTTAAATTTACCTACTTCTGATACTCCAAGTATTAGTCAAGATAGTAATCCTGAATGTTACATTATATTTAATTCTGATGTCTTGAGTTCAATTTTAAATCTTGTTGGTTCTTGTCCAAAATGCCAATCTTTAATAAAATTGAATAATGATTTATCAAGAAAGAAAGGATTTTCACATCAACTTGTTTTGTCTTGCACTGCAAAAAAATGTCAATGGCAAAATGAGGTCAACACTTGAAATTAGTGTTGCATCTTTTGTCATACAGTTTAATGATGGTAAAACTGATATGATAGATGTTCTTCACAGTTTAGGAATTTTACCAGGACATTTTACTAAAAACGGTTTTCAAAATAGTGATGTGCTACGTGAAAAGCTTATGGACATAAAATCATCTGAAAAGTTTAAAAAAAAAAGAAAAAAGCTTAGAGCAACAAGGAAGGGGTTTGATGATAAGCACAATGATGAAGAAGGAACATTATATGAAAAGGGGGGTTTTTAACCTGTTTTCAAGTGTTAATATATTTGTATTTTCAAAATATAAAGTTTTATTTGCATTTTTCTCTGTTGTAAAGTTTTTCATATTCTGGATAAGATTGCGGGAGCTGTATTTGTCCAATTGATTTGAAATTTTGTACAGATGTTCATTTTTATGAGCTTTATGTCCTGAGATAAAGAAATTTTGGATAAAAATTAAAATTAAATTTTTTGGGCTGTTTTGGGGTCAGGAATTTGGCCTAAATTTAGACGCATAGAAAAAGCTTATGGTGCATCAAAATTGAAAAAGATTCAAATTTTTTGTTTATCTCAGGACATTTATCTACTTAAAAGGTACACAACTGTAAAATTTTGAGACTTGATATATTTTACTTTTTGAGATATCTTTTCCAAGAACTTTGCACTTTTTAGGCCTAAAAACACTTAAATTTGCCCAAAAGTTAGAAAGAGGAAAAAAAAAAAATTTTTTTTTTTTTAAATCCTATTTATCGTGTTTAAAATGAGAAAATCAATTGGAATAATGTCAGATTTTAAAATTTTTTTTTTAGCAGTCTACCACCTTAAAAACTCGATAAACTTGATTAAAACAAATATCATTTAATGTCATAAACTTAAGAATCACTTTTTTTTTCAAGTTTTGCGAGTTCAAGTCGTTAAAAAATTGATAGTCAAATAGTTTAAGTTTATTCGAGTTTTTCAAATTTATCAAGCTTCAAACTCGAACTCAAATGTCCCTAGTTTTAGGTGAAGCGAGACTTTTACGGTTATTTTTATTTTTTTTCTTATTCAAAAGGCTATGGAATAGGAGGGAGTTTAAAAGTTTGGAGGATTGCTTATATAGGGGAGAGGTGGGTAGCCCCGGACACTTAAGAATAATAGAGATATTACCTATATGAAAACACAAAATAAAGTGAAAAAAACATTTTAATAAAAGTAAAAACATTTATTGGATTAAAAACAAATAAACAATGATAGTGTACTTAACAAAAGCACAAAATTTAGAATAAATTATATAAGAAAACCAATAATTTTTAAAATTGGTGGGCAGCCCAGAACACAATCTTTATGCGTAACTTCAATTCTTTTTTTTCTTTTTTTTTTTTACCTATGGGCACATATTTATTTAATAAATTAAATTACATAATGCCACGCAGACATCCCAGTGATTACAATCTGTGGTAGGAACAATTTTAACACAACTTTTGTGTTTAATCCCTCAGGATTATGGTAAGATTTTCAGACTCAGGCTTGCGGGACTGTAAAAGCCATGAATATGCGAAACATTAAGCTTAGTTTTTGCCATATATAACGTAATCTGTATCTAAAATTGTAAGAATTGTGAGTGGCGCTTTTTTTTTTGTTTCAAACTATATATTTAATTTAATATTTGTTTGATATTTAGTTAATGAAGTTAAGGGTAAGGGGAAGGTTTGGGTTTAAAGTTGTTTGGAATAGGTATATAGAGGTTGGGATCGAGGTTAGTGGTCTGGGGAGTACTTGGGTAGGAATGAGCAAGGTTTAATCAAAAGGGCTAAACTTATATTCGCCATCCTTAGTATATTTTATAATGTAATAAAACTCAACAAATGTTTTATTGTGTAATGATTAGCACTCTTATATTTTTAACTTTTATATAATACAAATAAAATTCGCTTACGCTTCTTGCAGTGTTCAACACTGTTTTTATCAATTACCCCTCTTTCTTTCATATCTTCTTTTTATTACAAATACCTCTTCTTTAATTAAATCTTTTGGTTATTCTCTAATAATCAATATTAAAATCTTCTTCTTTTCTTCTTTTATTCAACTGCTTATTAAACTACTTACTCATCAAAGTACTCTTCTTATCACAAAATTCTCTCTCTTTTTAAAATTCTTCATAAAGTTTTCTTTAAACTTTCTCTTAAAATTTCGTCTTCCTTCACCTTTTAAAACTCTTCTTCCAACTCTATCTATTAGACTCTCTTTTTTTGAGCTTTTATAGTTTTTGCTTGTTTTTCAGTTGCGATATCTTTTCATTTATTTATATGGCAGGTTGATGGGTTTTTATGTTTACATCTTTTCTCAGTTGTTTATATTTTTTCTTCTTTCCGTTTTATCATTTACTTACGTGATAGTTCGGTGAATCATTGTGTATAAGTCTTTTCTGGTCGTTGTTTTTGACTTTTTTAATTGTCGCTTTATCGTTTACGAGTCTTCGCGTTTACTTCTTTTCTCAGTTGTTTTTAACTTTTCTTCTAACGCTTTTTCACTTATTTATGTGAAGAGTTGGTGAACCATCTTGTGCATGTTTTTTATCGATCGTCGTTTTTATTTTAGTTCTCCCTCCTCACAGAATTATGTTTTTGGCAATTTTTGACTTTATTTTCTTTCGAAAATTCCCACTCGGTTCTCTGCTATACAAGGTTGGCATATTATTGGGGATGCATTCATTTTCAAACCGCTATTATTTAAAATTAAATTATTATCTTTGAATATCCGACTATATATTTCCCAACCCTTATATACCCGCTCGTATGTTCCCTATGACCTTAAGTCATCTTTAACTTTTCTAACTCTTCTAACCTTTAACTGATCTCTCTAACATAACTCTCTTCTTTTAAACTTTTCTTATAATTATATGTATATATATATATATATATATATATATATATATATATATATATATATATATATATATATATTAGTATTAGATATAGTAAATGCTGTAACTGGTGTGAGCCAGTGAGTGTGGTATCAACACACTATGAAAGCTGATTCGCTTAATCGCTGCTCATCCAGCAGTCAAGACCTGCTTTAAAACTGTTAACTGATTGTGCTTTAACCAACTCACTTGGCAAGCTATTCCATAAATTGACCGATCTATTAAATAAAAAGTTTTCACGATATGGTTGTTTAGTGATTTCTTTGACATGTTTAAAGCTGCGACCTCTTGTTTGAGTTTTTTGTATACTAATTTTTTTTATTGTTTCCAAATCGTTAAAACCGTTGAAGAATTTATAAAGTTGAACCATATCTCCTCGTTGTCTTTTTTTTTGTCAAGTTAGTCAAGTCGAGAGCTTTTAGACGATACTCATAGCTGATTTTTTTAAGTGATGGTGCAACACCGTGCAACTCGATTAATAAATCGAGTTGCACGGTGTTGAGCTCTCTCTAATAATTCAATTTCTCCCTTTTAGAATAGGTGACCAAACTTGTGCTGCAAACTCTAAGAGTGGTCGCACAAAAGAAACATAAAGAATTCTCAGCAGTCTAATATCTAAGCAAATGAAGGATTTTTTAATCCGACCCAACATTTGGTTGGCTTTACCTACGCATTTTATTACATGATTTTTCAATTTCAGATGCACAATTCTTTAAAATAGCTGAATGTAAAGGCTGATGCCCAATTCTTTAAAATAGCTGAATGTAAATTATCAACACCACTTGATTTGTTATCTTTTAAGTTTTTTAATCTTAGATAGACATCTTCATATGTAAAATCTTCAATTGTCATAATGAATGTTTCAGTACTTAAATCAAAAGAAGGCAGTGGAACATCATCTTTTTTCACAAATGCAGCTTGAAAATTTTTATTTAAGATATCAGCAATATCTTTTGAATTTTAAGTGGTTTTACCATTTGCTCCCTTTAATGCTTTTATGTAATGCTTTATATATACATATATATATATATATATATATATATATATATATATATATATATATATATATATATATATATATATATATATATATATATATATATATATATATATATATATATATATATATATATATATATATATATATATATATATATATATATATATATATATATATATATAATATTTGAGCGTTGAGGATTTTTCATCATCGCTTGTTTTTGTATAAAGTAATGATGTGGATTTTGAGTGGTAAATGGTTACAAACAGCATCTTGTTTCATATCTTCTTTTACATTTAGCTTCATCACATTATTTTAATACTTATTTATTTTTAATGCTTATCTATTTTAAAACTTATTAACTTTGTAATGTCGTTGTATGCTAATTCAGTTCTTTCTATTCAGTTGTTCGAAATGATTGATTATAGGAATCGTACACTTTTGATTTATGGATACACAAGTCGAATAAATGTGCTCGAATGGAATCAGATTGAAAAACCAACTGCTGTGATTATAGCAAAAAAAAAGAAATGGTCAACCGTTAAATCAGATCAATTTGTTTTTATTAATTTATTATCAATTTAAAAAGAATTTTCAAATTAAAAAAGAAAAATTTTTTCTTTTTAACTTAATATGCAAATGCTTACGAGCAACTTTTCACGATTTTTCATTCTCTTTTTTTTTTGAGCAGTAAATTTGATTATAACTGATTATTAGGAAATTGCGATTGTTATATAATTCTCATGTTTATTTGAGGAACTTTTTATCCAAAGATTATTGTATGAATATAACATAAATATCCAAAGATTATAGTATGAATATAACATAAATATAGTATAACATGGTTCATTATTTAATTTTAATTTTATGAAATACAGAAAAGATACACTTACAAATTTTTCTCAATATTTATTTTTATTAAAAGCAAAAAATGCAAAAAATTAATTTAATGACAAACTTATTTAAACGTAAAGCTACGCCGTCGCAAAGTCCATCGCAGATATATCTAGCAAATGGCTACCTAACGTTTAATTTTTTATTTCGATAACAAAAAAAAAAAAAAAAAAAAAAAAAAAGAAATGACTGAATTCCTTGCCTGAAAAAACACACCAAATGTTAATTTAACCCTACTTTTATGTTGGGGTCCAAACGGACCCCACGAGTAGTTTGTTTTTGCATTATATATTTATGTAGTTAGTATTTTTTTTCAAAATTTTATATATCTGTTAAAAATCAGAAGATGTACAAAGACCAAAAAAATATTTTTTGAACATTGCTTCCTTTTTTTAGTTATTTTCAAAATATACATCAATGATGTTGGGGTCCATATGGACCCCAACATAGTTTTTCTTATAAACTTAATTGTTTTTCATAACTTATGCTTTTAAAAACTGTTTTTATTTTTTTATTTGTAACTCAATCTTTTTCTTTGATATTTTTAGATAAATTAGCTATATTTAGATTTCATAACAAATATTAGAACTTATGGCTGAAACTAAAAAAAGAGTTTGTATTAGATACACTGCTGAACAGGCTCAGGAACTATTGTTTGCATCACTTGATAAAGATTCATCAAGTGAAGAAGAGTTAATATCTGATGATGATGAAGAGGAAGAAGAAGTTGTTGAAGTAACAACAGACAGCTCAGAATATACTGAGTCATCAGATGATGCTGATTTTCAAGTAGATACTCCTGCAATTCCAAAAGTAGAGAATAAGTCAACACCAGTATTAGGAGCTAGAAGATGTAGAACTCGTGGTGGAGTTAGAGGTACTAGCAGTATTTATGGTAAAAATAGTCAAGGGAGAATTAGTTGTGCAAATCAGGTATTAGAAAGAGGAAATATACATAATGATAGAGCTCAGGAAACAAGTCCAGGTAATACTAATGAAATAGTTGAAACTGAAGTGGAAGTTAGCAATACAACAAATGTTTATAAGTGCCCAAAAAGTAATGAAATATGGCAAAAACAAAGACTAAACAATTCTAAAAAATTTGCAGCACAAAACGTCATGAAATTAAAACCAGGATTAACACCATATGCAATAAATATGACAGATTCGATAAATGCTGCTTTTCAACTTTTTTTTACCCCAAAGATCTTCAAGATAATTCTAACTAAATCAAACAAAGAAGGTGAAGTTGTTTTTAAAGAAAAGTGGGCACCAATATCTGAGGATGAACTAAATGGGTTTCTTGGACTTTTATTTTTAGCAGGTGTTTATCGATCAGCAGGTGAAGCTACAGAGGAGCTATGGGACATTAGTGATGGCCGGCAGATTTTTCGTTCTGTAATGAGTTGTGAGCGTTTTCATACCATTTCAAGAGTTTTGAGATTTGATGACAAAGCAACTCGATTATTAAGACGCAGCAATGACAAACTTGCACCTATTCGTGAGGTTTTTGACATTTGGGTACAAACACTTTCAAATAGTTTTAGACCATATGAAAATGTTACTGTTGATGAACAGCTGGTTCCATTTCGTGGACGTTGTTCTTTTAGACAATATATAAAATCCAAACCAGCTAAATATGGGTTAAAGGTATGGTTATTGTGTGATTCTAGTACCAGCTATGTCTTGAATGCACAAATTTATACTGGTCGTGTTCATGGGGATGGCCCAGAAAGGAATCAAGAGCAACGAGTAGTACATGATTTAGTTGAAGTCATAAAAGGATCTGGAAGAAATGTTACAATGGACAACTTTTTCACATCTGTAACACTTGCACAAGAACTTTTGGAGAAAAAATTAAGTCTAGTTGGAACGATGCGCAAAAATAAAAAAGAAATTCCTACAGAATTTTTACCTGCTCGAACACGAGAAGTCTACTCTTCGTTGTTTGGTCACCAAGAACAATTGACTTTAGTCTCATATGTCCCAAAGAAAGGAAAGTCAGTCATTCTGCTGAGTAGCAATCATCGTGATGCAGAGTTATCAAACCGCCCTGACAAAAAACCACAGATAATTCTGGACTATAATTCAACGAAGGGGGGAGTAGATACTCTTGACCAAATGGTCTCTACTTTTTCTACAAAGAGAATGACCCGCAGGTAATTATAAATATAGCAATACTCTATATAAATTTATGAAATCTATTATTTATTTGTCTATTTTTTATAATTCAGGTGGCCTATGGTAATCTTTTACAACATCCTAGACATCTGCTGTTAATGCCTTTGTAATTTGGATGCATTTAAATCCTACATGGAATAAACAGAAGACGCATCGCAGAAGATTGTTTTTAAAAGAACTCGGTAAATCTCTGGTAGCAAACCAACTCCAGTCAAGACTGTTACTTCCAAATTTGTCTTTAAACTTACACGATTCTATTTGCAAGTCACTTGCAAATATTTCATCACGAAATGTTGTATTAAGTTCTTCAATGTCGTTCAACGATCCACAAAATAACACAAAAAGAAGCAATGATGAAAATAAAGCAAAAGATAATAGTAATTTTGGTGTGAAAAGAAAACGAGGTAGATGCAAGCTCTGTAATAGATCACTTGATAAAAAAGTTCGAACTACTTGTAATAAATGTAACAATTTTGTATGCTGTACACACAGCAAAATTCTTTGTGAACACTGTGCAAAGTAAACCATACATGCATATATATATATATATATATATATATATATATATATATATATATATATATATATATATATATATATATATATATATATATATATATATATATATATATGTATGTATTTATGTTTAGATTTTTTTCTGTTAATAACAAAGTAATGTTTTATTTTTGGTAAAACAGAATAAAATTATCTTTTTTAATCTTTTTAAACAAAAAATTATTTTATTAAAAACATAATTATTTAGTTGGGGTCCGTATGGACCCCAACGTAACAAGTGCAAGTCAGTTAGCGACGGCATAGTAGGGTTAAAGAAATTGACCATTCCTTACGATTTTACGAGGTGTTTCTATTCGAAAATATCACGCATTTAATTTATTGTACTATTTTAGTTAAAAACGAACTGATGAGACATAATTAGTCTAAAAATTCAATATCTTTGATGTCTGTCTTCGTTTCGCAATAGAAAGCAATGTATTTCATGAAAAAAAGAATGGAGCGTTTCAATCAATCAGTAAATGTTAAGTGAAGGTGTTTTTTTTTTTTTTTTTTGAAGCAAAAACTAAATCGAGAACAAATAAATTAAAATTTCAAGGACGCATGCTTTAATGGTAAAAAAATCCTTATTTTAATAGAAGGGTTTCACTTGATAAATCGAAACCATCGCTTATAGAGCAAGCATAAACGTACGTGTCAATATTTTAACAGATATTACTATTACTTCGTTTCAGTTTTCGTTGTACTATAATTTGTTTTTATTTCGGTTCTTTTGAAATTTCATTTTGGAATTAATTAAAAGATTTTATGTTTCAGTTCACGTTGACTATCGTTTTCGTTGATGTTAACGAAACTTAATTTGTTCAAGAGCAACAATTGCTAACAATTAAAAAAAAAATTCTTTTTAAACAATGTTTTAGTATGAAAAGTAATTTAACAGAGTATGAGTACTTTATGAACTTTAATAACTTTTAGAGAAGGGAAAATAGAGAGGAGCGGGTGGCAAGGGGTACAACAATGAATTCTGGAACCTGACTAGAACGATGATAGCCATTATAGTAATGATTGTGACACTAAAAACGTTCTTTATGATGATGACGGCAATGAGTGTGATGATATTAACAATCATGATGATGGTGTACGGATTTAAACCATCTGTCGACTTCTTCAAATAATAAGTGAGTCAAGTTTTAAGGCGCTCAGACCGTTTAAAGAGGCCTTCTTAACATTGATTAAAAGTTACGATTTTGCGCAATTAGTCCACTTTCACACTAAATCGTTTTCCACTTAACAACTAAGTTGTATTAATTTTAAATTTAAAATCTATGATAAAGAACTGGCTATCTGGAGTTGTTGCTGACAACAGAAAAACTCCTACTTATATAATCCTTACCTACCTAAAAAGACTTAGCTAGTTCTTTATCATATTCAGGTCAATACGTTTTATTAGTGAATCACTATTTATAATCACCTTTGTTTTTTACCATTCTTACTAACACAAAGTTAGTTACATACATATATATGTATATAAATATATATATATATATATATATATATATATATGTATATATATATATATATATATATATATATATATATATATATATATATATATATATATATATATATATATATATATATATATATATATATATATATATATATATATATATATGTATATATATATAAATTACAGGGAAAGACCCACAGTTTCCCCCTTTTTCTACTTTTGAGAAAAAACAGTTTTTTTTTTAATGTTAAACGTTTTTAAATAGCTTGATGTAGCCTAATAACTGGTTTTTTGCTTAAATAGTATCAGGAATGAGTAAACAGTATATGATGAAAAGAGCTCTCATGCCAAAATTAACTTTTTTTTTTTTTTACAAAGATTTAGGTACAGTTAGTTCAAAAATGGGTTTTAAAATAATTTTTTAAAGTTAATGAGATGTCTTATGCTACAAAAGGAATTCGAATACTTCTTGTTGGTGATGGTATTAAATTTATGTACTTTTGTTAAGTTTTTATTATTATTGCCATCATATGTTCTATTAAAAGATATTTTTATATACTACTTCACTGATGAACAATGAATAATTCAATTTTTAAGGTATTTTACTATATATAATTTTTAAGGCATTTTACTATATATATATATATATATATATATATATATATATATATATATATATATATATATATATATATATATATATATATATATATATATATATATATATTTATATATATATATATATATATATTTATATATATATATATATATATATATATATATATATATATATATATATATATATATATATATATATATATGGTTTTTATTTTCAGATGGAGTAGGGAAAACATCTTTAATTTTATCACTTGTTACTGAGGAGTTTCCTGATGAGGTATTTTAATTAGGCTTATATGTAAAATATAACATTTCAGTTTTTAAATTAATGTATAAAAATCCCCAAAATTTAATTTTCCAACTCCAGCTGGTAGTTAATACTGAAGTTAAAACTGATTGATAAGTACCCTAGTTCCCAAAAGCCATTAACATTAAAACTTCATTAAAATTATAACTTGTTCCGATGAACTTTTTTGTTATAAAAAGTTAAATTTTTACAAAAATAATTTTCATTTGACAAACTTTAGAAAAAATAATTCTTTTAAACTGTAGTCAATTTAAAATATTTAAGAATTGAATTCAAGTCAAGTATGTTTTCCATTTCAGAGTATTTTATCAATCCATAATATATAGGTTAACTAATGAGAAATGATAAATATGGTGAGTTATTTTTTGTTTCCCAAGAATTATAATTTTGACATTAGAGAAGTGTTCCAACCAAACTCTTAAAATTCATCAAGAAATTGAGATAATAGAAATTATTGTGAAAATTTTGAATTAAATAGAAATAAATGTCATTTTTTAAAAATCTGTTAAACAGAACTTTATTTTTCAATCTTTTGATATTGAAAAGTTTATAAATCAGAGGACTAAGCATAAAAATTTTTACCACATAACAACACTGAATCACTGAAAGCAAACCATGATCTGCATTTCATAAAAGTACCTTGATTAAATAAAGTTAATCAAGGTATCTTTATGAAATAATTTTAAAAATGTTTCTGGTTTTGATCCCTACAAAGTTTTTGGTCAATGAAATATTTTAATTTATTGGAATTTTACACTCACTTTTAAGAGTGGAAGGGCTTTCTAAAGTCAATCTTTGAAAATGTTTACAATTTATTGTATATACCAGTATATAATTTAAAATCAATAAAAATCTTCTTTTAAAAATCTTCCTTAAAAAGTTTAATTTTAAGTCATCTTTTCAGGTTCCATCTCGTGCTGAAGAAATAACAATTCCTGCAGATGTTACACCGGAGAAAGTTCCTACTCATATTGTTGATTTTTCATGTAAGTTTATTGGAATTATTTTTAAAATTTTATAAAAGATATATTTAGAGATACTAACTTTTATGATTTGTTTTTGTTTTTTTTTTTTATCTCTTTTTTCAAATTGAGTTTTTTTCTTAGATTCAGAGCAGACTGAAGATGACCTTAGAAATGAGCTAGATTTGGTAATTGTAATATAAATAATAAATGAATTTGTACTATGTTGATGGTCAGCTTTTTTACAATGTGTCTAGAATCAGCTAGAGTCTTCTATATTTGTATTTTATTTGTTAATTTTATTAAATTTCAAAAGTTAATTCTCTCATGCAACTTGTGATTTCTCAAAATGTTTAATGCTTGTGAACTGAATGAACTTAAACTTGTTTCCAAGTCCTGTCCTCTATCTAATCTATATATTATAGGCAGATGTAGTGTGTGTTGTATATGCTATTGACAGTGAGCAATGCATTAAACGAGTAAGTTTTTTTTTGTTTTTATTTATTTTTCAATAAATCAAAAATGTTAGGTAAATTTCATTTTGTTTCTGCAGTCATTAATGTTTAGAGTATATTATATTACTAAAATAATTCTTTTTTTTTTAAAAATTTTAAAGTAAATATCTCATTGTTAAGTTTTGTATAACAGATCACATCCTACTGGTTGCCAATTGTTTTTGATGTTTGTGGAGACCAGCGAAAACCAGTTGTTTTAGTGGGTAACAAATCAGATCTTGCAGAACTGGAAGGTTCAAGAATGAATGACATCCTTGCCATTATGGATGAGTACCCTGAAGTTGAAACATGTATTGAGGTATTTTATTGTGTACTTTATGTTAATAGTTCGTAATAAAAGTATTAGGATGTAAAACATTTTAAAATATTTCAGTCACTTTTTTATTATAATGCTCATAGTAAAGGTTGAGTTTAATATTTTCTTAATATTTTATGAAATTAAATTTATATAATAATACTTATAATACTTATAATACTTTATAATACTTTATAATAAATAAAAAGCATTTAATGCCTTTGATAGATTTAGGCAATTAAATTCAGACAAGACTGCAAGATAACTGTAGTTTAAAGTTTATTCTATCTAAAAAACACTTTAAAAATAATGCATATTATTGTCATTTTTTATCTAAGTTGCCTACATTTTAGTATTTTTATTGTTGATATATGACATATGACACTATATATGACACTGCTCCATTAGTTTTAAGGGAAGTTAAAACAGCTCTAAAAGGTTTGTTTGTTCAAACTTTTAAAAGGGATTTTTTTTTAAAAAAAAAGAAATTGTAAATAATTATTGTGTAAATAATTGCATCTGTTAAGTTATGTCCTTTTGCCTTTTGCTTTTTATTTTTAAAAATTGGAAAATCAAGTCCTTCTAAAGTAATTCTCGGACATTTAATCTCAATGCCATTAACCAAGTTAACCTCTTTTCTATCAATAGCTTGAAGACTTTGTTCAATCTTTTCTAATGAAGTTTTACTTCATTAGCAGCAGATTTTTTTTTTCTTTAAGCTTTTCAATTAAAGCTTCAATAGCTTTATAATAAATAAAAATGCCAATAATACTTTCTTTTTTTATAAATAAAAAAACACTTTAAGTATCAATTTCCTATTAGTTTTTCTTTTGTTGTTTTTATTTGTTTTTATATACTTTATGTTCCTTGTTAACTAAAATAAAAAATGATCAGAATTTTTTTTTTTCAGTGTTCAGCAAGTAATTTGAAGAACATATCTGAACTTTTTTATTATGCACAGAAGGCTGTCCTGCATCCTACTGCCCCTATATATTCTCATGATGACCAACAGGTGTACTTTTTTTTTTTTTACCTATTCTAAAGGTCTTTCCCTTTTATTTAATGGTAACTAATAATTTGTCTGCTTGCTTACAAAAGAATTGATTTGTAAAGTGCAAATATTTTTCTATAAAAATTTAGATTACAGAAAAATGTGAAAAGGGATTGATTCGAATATTTAAGGTAAATCTTTCCTTTCTGTAATATTATCCTTTTCTGATTCATAAAAATGTAATTTCTTTACTAAAGCATAATGGTATTTTTGTAATTCCTTCATTTTAGATTTGTGATTTAGACAATGATGGTGTGCTAAATGATGTTGAATTAAATGAATTTCAGGTTAGTAAGCTACAGGAGTACTATCTGTGGGGAGGGGGGGGGGTGTTTTATGTGTTAAAACACACAGTCCTGAGATTAATTGTTTGTTAGATCATATGATGATTTTTTAAGATTTAAAAAATTAAAAGTGAATTTTTTTGTTTGCAAAAAGTATATATTTGTGAAATTAAATTTTGTCAGTAAATTACATTATTATTATTATTAAGTCATAACATTTGTATGAATATAGTTCTTGAACTAATTTTTATAAATAATAAATGAAAATGAATTCCTAGTGAAAATAAGTATAGTTATTAACCAGCTTTTTTGATTTTCTTTTTGAAAATACCCTCTCTTGAAAATTCTGGATATGTCCTTGCTAGGTAACACTCATAAAAAATTTTAAATATCGAAGTTAAAATGTGAAAGTAATCAAAAATGTTGCTTTCTAAACTTCTTGAAATCTTCTTTTGTGTTGATAGAATTGGTCATTAAATATGCACATAAATTTTTTTTGCATACTAGTTTAACTTAGATACTAGTTTTATTTGTATCCTTGTTAAAATCTGGATGGTCATAGTTACAAATGCTGGTTCAGAACTGTTCAGGGTTATTCAGTATTAAAAGAATTAGATCTGGTATGTGATCATAAATTCTTAAATTATACTAAGTATTATTTCTAATAGAGAAATAATAAATACCTGGGGTTCATTAAAAGGGAATTCAAAATTTGATTTCAATAGTATTTTAATAAGAATAAATTCATTAAACTAAATTCAGAACTTTTTTTTTACAAATAATAAGCTATTTTTTTATTTTAAATACATCATTAAAGTTATTACCTTTGGATTGCTGAAATTTTTTAGAAGCGCTGTTTTAAAAACTCCTTACCTCTGCATGGCATACAAGAAGTTAAAAATATAATTCAAAAAAACATGAAGGAAGGTGTAACAGATGCTGGAGTCACTCTGGAAGGTTTTTATTATCTCTCTATTTTGTTTATTTATTTTTTTTGATGCTGTTATTGCCCTAAGTATTGAAAAATGTCTTACTTTTTTATATAAATTTTTTATTTATGCTATTTTATGTAAACTTAAATATTTTATCAGGTTTTTTGTTTCTGCACAATTTGTTCATACAAAAGGGTAGACAAGAAACAACATGGACTGCCCTCAGAAGATTTGGATATGGTATAGATCTTGAACTAAGAGATGATTACTTGCATCCTAGGTGTTAATTTAAATTTTTTTTTTTTTTTTTCAGTTTTTTTTTTTGTAGAAGTAGAATGATTGCAGTAATGGTTCAGATGATCAGAGTTTATCTTTTGTGTATTTTATTTTGTTATAAAATGGTTTTAGCAGCATAAAAGTCTGTCCAAATGAAATCTCCCCAAATCTTATTTGGAATTGTTTCTTTTTTAATCAATTTTTTTGGGTAAAAAGTTTGCTAATTACAATTAATTAGAAAAAATGAAAAAGTTTTATTTTCCAATTAACTTTTGTTTACTTGATCACATTACTGGAAAATAATAAAAATTAGTTGAACTATTTGATTTTAAATTTCTTAAAAAGTGAGTTCAGCTATTTAATGCATGGTTCAAATTAAAAGAGCCATCAAAGATATTTCCATGTAAGGCTGGGTGCTTTATTGTTTCTTAAAAAATGTTTTTTTTACAGTAAATTGTTCCACTATGAATTAACTGTGAAACTAAATCTTATAAAGACTTTCATATTTATTTGAACATTTGTTACAATTTTATTTGAATTAAGTTGAATAATAAAATATTTATGTTAATGAATTGACTTTATTTCATTTGATAAATATTCCCCATGGACTCAATTTTATGTTTTAATCAAATTAACTCTCATTCATACAAAATGGAGAGACAATAAACCTCATTTTCTGCTTTCTAAACTAAGTAATCCTAAAGTAATTTAAGTCAATGTTATCAATAAAATTGATTTTAAAGCAAGGTTTGTTAAATTAAACTATTTAATTTTTACTTTAGCTTTGAAATTGACCAAGGTTGCTCTGTTGAATTGTCATCAGCTGGTCTTGATTTTGTTATGGAGCTTTTTCTAAAGTATGACCGGGTAAGACAATAGTTTAGTATTAAAAAAAACAAAAAAAAATAGCAATGGGAGTTTTATTGAGTAGTTCATTGTAATTTATTCAGTAGTTAATTAAAATTGTTCATGTTTGATTTAAAGATATTAAAAAGTCAGCTATTTCTAAAAAGGAACTTTAATTCTCCTTTACAAATACAATGATAAAAATTAAACTAATACTAAATTATTTAAATTTTCATTATTTACTTGAATTTCACCATGCTAACAACTTTCCTGGTTAACAAGTTATCTCTCTTATTATTAAGTTAACTTTTAAAAAGAAAACATTTAAATTTTACAGGAAACTTTGTAAAAAAGATTCTTCCAAAAATTACTGTTAGTTTGTTTGTTTGTTTTTTTCCTACTAAAAAACTTTCAAGCTCAATTATCAAAATTTTTTATTTTTTGCACTAAAACAGAAGGTAAAGAAACCCTGCTATTTCTTATTATTTTTTAATGAATCTTTATTCTCTTTTTTTTTTAATTTATTTTTAACTTTTCTAATTATGTATGAATTTTATGTTCATGTAAGTTTAGGATGAAGATGACGCTTTATCCCCTGAAGAACTTGAGGTAATTTTCAAACAGCGTTTTTTTCACCTTAGCTTTTGAAATTGTATAATGGAATGACCAGCAACAATTTGTCAACATTTTCAAAGGCTAAAAGGATATTTTGTCTTCATAGCAAAGATTCTTTTCAGTAACTAATATATGAACTTCCAAGTATCTATTTACTCTTTGATAATTCTTCTGGTTCCTTTGTGATCTTCTAGAAATTGTATAAATCCTATTTTTTCCTTAAAAACCCTAACATGAAAGACCAATATGCAATACTTAAGTTGGCTGTTATGATAGTTCCAAACTTGATTCAAAAATGTTTAAATTAATATTTTGATGCTTATTAAATTTGTTTGTACATTATTCTATTTATTCTTATAATTTCTATTCAAAAAGGATATGCTAACTCTTTGTGAAGAAAAGCCATGGAAAGATATTGATTTCACAGCAACTTGCCGAAATGACAAGGGGTGGATGACTGCTGAAGGATTTGTAGCACAATGGATGTAAGTGGAGGAAGCATAGCATCATTTTTTGCTGGTATTTACAACTTGAGTTGGTTAGTTTACATGGAATATACCTCTGCACTGTTGTGTTTTAATTATTATTATACTTAGTGTATTAATTTAGGTGGTATCTTTTTAGTTTATGGACATATATAGATTATTCTTGGACTCTAAAACTGCTTGGATATTATGGCTATATACAAGGAGATATGGAAAATCAACTTACAGGGCTACGAAGTATATAACTTGGTTTTTTATGTATATAGTAAATAAGCTATATTATATATATAAGTTATACGAAGTATATAACTTAGTTTTTTATGTATATAGTAAATATGCTATATTATGTATATAGTAAATATGCTATATA
Organism: Hydra viridissima; assembly: GCF_058129835.1. NCBI lineage: Eukaryota > Metazoa > Cnidaria > Hydrozoa > Anthoathecata > Hydridae > Hydra > Hydra viridissima. The sequence goes on from NW_028324306.1 coordinate 4,914,775, forward strand.
ATTTTTTAAAGTGTGTTGTAGTCATATTGAAAAATTTATGAAAGCAAAATTTTTTGCTTGTTAGAAGTTATTGAAACATCTTATTGGCACATAATTTTAGAACACATTGCTATGTCTCATTTTTTTATTTAGTAACAAGGAGCAAGGAAATTGATATTCAAAAGCGGAAAACCACTCGCACTGTTTTCCTTGTTTATGTTGTTGGGGCAAAAAATTGTGGGAAGACCACTTTCCTTCAGAGCTTCCTGAATAATACGAAAATCAATTCCAAAGGAAACAGTGAGTTTTCAAAGTTTGCTTGCAATTCTGTTCAGATTCGCAAGCAAGAGGTGCACATGATTGTAAGTTAATTGTTTTTCTCTACACTTTTACACGTTTTTTTAAAATACACATTACTTTTGAAACTACATTATTCACAATGTTTTAAATTTTTTTTTTAATTTTAAAAATTTGTTAATTTTATCATTTTCACAGCTTGAGGAAGTACCAATAGAAAATGCTACGGATAAAATTTCAACCGGCAAACAGGATGGTGTTTGCTTCTTGTATGATGTTTCTGATTCTCAATCTTTTTCTTTAATTGCAGATGTTCATAAGGTTTGTATAACTTTTATTGCAATAGAGATATAAGTTAAAGCAATAAATGTAAAAAATAATTTAGAAAAATCAACTATGAAAATATTGATAGCTAGTTTTATGTTTTTAACATTTTTAACTTTTATAGAATGTCAAGACTAAAAGTTGTATATTTGTTGGTACCAAGTCTGACCTTTCTAAAGTAAAACAGGTGAAAAGTGTAAAATACTTGGAATGCATTTAATTATGTTTTTAGTTTCTCTTTTATGAGTTTTGTGATAAAAATATTGAAAAATATTGACATTTACTTTACGTTTGTTTTTTGATTTGTTTTAATGAATTTCTGTTTTCCTCTAAAAATAATGTGCAGACATTTTACTAGTGCCTTAGTAGTTGCTTTTTTTTTTTTTTTTTAAACTTGAAGTTATTTTTTATTTTGAATTTTTTTAGAATTTTTATGTTACTCCAAATGAATATGCTGTTAATAATTCACCATATCCACTGCAGGTGACAAATTATCTAATGTTATGATCTCTAACCTTAACTATTAACTTAGTTTTCTTATTATTATTCACAACTTAGCATCACAATATAAATTGTGATGACATCATCATCATCATCATCATCATCATCATCATCATCATCATCATCATCATCATCATCATCATCATCATCATCATCATCATCATCATCATCATCATCATCATCATCATCATCATCATCGTCATCATCATCGTCATCATCATTGTCATCATCATCATCATCATCATCATCATCATCATCATCATCATCATCATCATCATCATCATCATCATCATCATCATCATCATCATCATCATCATCATCAATCACTATTGTTGAGTTATGTTATGATAATGTATGATTAAGTATGTTAAAGCTGACAGGAATCTTGTTATGAAGCAAAAATTCTTTTTAAAGCTGATCATTTTTTTGTCTTCTTTTTTTAGTTCTTTAGTTCAACTGAGTCTAGCAACAATCATAAAGCAGTATTTTCTAAGATTGCTACTATCTCAGCTCACATGTAAGCAAATCTCTTTACATAGTCTTTTATAAAAAAGCAATGGTACAAGTTGAGGGTTCGACATGCAACTAATCACCATTTTGTTAATTCTTTGGTGCTGAATTACTTATCATAATTAATGACATTTTGCCAGATTTAATTTCAATTTACTTGAAGATTATCATAAAATTTAGTTTTATAATTGTCCAGATATGATTTGGTAAAATTTAAAATAAGTCCATGCATTTGTTCATCTAGTTGCTGCAAAATCCTGAAAACAATATGGTTTGTGATTTAATATATATATGCATATATATCACAAAATGAAAGTAAAAAATCAAATCAAATTTATGACAGTAAAATAATCATTTACAAGGTCCTTTGATCAGTGAGAGATAGTGATTGAATTGTTTAACTTAAATTTACTCTATATAAACATTTTTGAAAATTTTTGTTTGTAAAAAAATAGAAGACTTTTGCCATACACAAATTGCTCTATTTATGTTTTTGTATTAAATTAAACTATAGTAAAATTATTTATTTTTTGAGTTAATATATTGAGAACACTCAGTGCTATAATTAGTGATAGGGTAAAACAAAGGACCATAAGTATTATGTTAGACTTGATGAAAATCTAGTAAAAAGCTGTATGGATAACTAGTTTTTATGGCTCTTCAAAATCTTTAATTCTATATTGCATAATTTTAAGGAAAGTTCTTCATACTTTAAATGTAACCTATTTATTTTAGGGGTAGTACATCTAGTTCTGAAGGATCTTTTAAGAAAATTATCCTTACACTTGGCATTTCATTTTTAATGATAGCTGGTGTGGGTTTCATTGCTTTTAGGCATATTAGAAAAGGTTTGATTTTTGATTTTTGCATCCAAATGCAATCATTCCATATTTCCATACTCATTCACAGGTCTATATAAATTGTTTTCCAAATAAATGCAATCTGGTTTTTGATGTTTGATTTTTTGTATTATTGTCAAATTTAAATGATTAAATTGCTGTTAATTTATTTTAATTTTATTTTAACAGGGCACAATCTTAGTAATGTATGATGTTGTTATTCACTTATTCTGTCATGAAGTTGATTACATCTTGCAATTTTGTATACCTTTTTTTGCAATGAAGAGATTGTGGCTACTACTGATCAAATTTCTCTTATTGTCAGTTTTGAAAGCAAATACACCATTAACTCATTTAACTATGGAAACACAATCAGCAAAGAGTATTCATAAGCCTCATAGTTTTCTATAAGTAGGAAATATTGATTATTAAGAAAAGCTTTTTGTTTTAGTATTTTTAGAACTTTTGTGATTTTTCTTAAAATTAACAATTTTTCCGTTGCTTTAAAATCTAAATACCTATCAAGTTGTATTTTTGTGTTTTAACAGTTTTTTCCCCTGCTGTGAATTTTATCTAATACCTTTTTTAACAAGAGTTGATATTTATATAAATGTATATTTTTAGAAAGTTTCTTGTTAAAAAAAGTTTGGTTTGTTTTAAAGATGTTAAAATTTTCTTTTTTCTTTTTGATTTCTCTATAATTCTTAAGGTTTTTTTTGCATGATTTAGGTTATCAATCAATAAATGATCTCTCAGAATTTAACCATTTCAATTCAATCTTATATATATAACTAAATTAACAGAAATTCTGTCCTTTAACTAAATTTTCATTGATTGCCTTTTTTCTTCTTTAATTTCACTGGATTTTTCTCTAGTTAAATTCTATTTTAATTGTGCAGTGAAAGTTTATTACAGCAAAGATAAGTGATATTAGGGCTAAAAATATAAAGAAGCTGAACATCTTTTCATTATTTTTAAATATCCATACATGCATAACATTATGCTAAGTTCTATTTTTAAAAATAAAGCTTTTATTAATTTTAAGATAATTAAAATCAATTTTAAAATAATTTAAAAAAAGTTTTTACACATTTTATAGATGTGAAAAACAGTATTTTTTTTCAAGTTTCTATTCATGCTCATATACATAAACAAATAAGTTGGCAATTGAAAGCATTATTCTAATTATAAAAAATGTTTTAATTATAACAGTTAATGACTGTTAAAGACTGTGCTTTATTGTTAGTGTAAATAGAAATAAGAAATTGGGTTTTAAAACTGATGATTTCATCAGTTTTTCAGAGTAAGTTTATAGTGAATTAGTCTAAAAACTGTTTAAAAATATTTTTTTAGTACAAGTAACCTGAATTTTACTGTATATTACAGTATGCATTCTTCAACTTTTGGTTGTTAACACAACCTATGGTGGTTTGAAGGTTTCAGGTAGTACTTCTACCAGATAGCTAAGACAGCAGCAGTTGAAAGAAAAGAAAATGAATGAAACACATGATCAGTTTAAATTCTATTCTTGTCCGCTAGAGGAGCAAAACCAAGATCAATACTTAGTATGTATGTTGATTGATAATCAAGTTGCAAGTTTTCCAGCATCTTTATATTATGACAAATGTCTATAAGACAACATATATTGAATGAATTTGTTATTTACATTTTTGTTTTCTATTTTTTAATTTTTGTTTTATAGAGTAAGTACAATTCAAGTTACATTGGTGATGGTGGATCATTATCTGTTGGTAAATTAAGTTTGTGATTGACACTATTGTATTAGAAAGTTTCGATTTGATTACTTTTTCATTATGGCGTTTAGATGGCAAGGCAAATTTTACAAGTAGACACTATCAGGATACAAATAATGAAGTTGGAATGCGAATGATTTTTACAAAAAACGAATCACTTACCAGTAGTGGAACCGTTAGTACTAGTTATCTCTCATTCTTGATAGTATAATGAATGGCAAATTGTTTATTTCAATATCTTTTATTCATAAACAGCATTGCAACAGTTAAACATTTAAACAGAAATTGATTGTTTACATCACAAAAAGCAATTTATTTTTGTTTTTGTGTTTCTCATCCAAATAGCAGTTTTTTTAACTATTCTAATTTTTACTTTTTAACCAGATTTTACTTTTTCAGGAAGGATTTACATATCAGCAGCACAAACGATCCAAGTCTGATGGAGGGAAGCAAGCATATAACCAATTTACAGTTCATAATGTTCAAGCAACAGATTCAGAGGTATTGTTAATTGTAGGAAATCAAAAACAACTTGAAATACTTTAAAAAGATAAATTTGATTAGAATAATCGCTTTGTTTATTCTTTTCTCAATGATAAAACATAAAGCTAGAAAATTCTTTTAATAAGTGCAAACACCATTAAGTTATGAAGATTAGCACCACTAAAGTGAATATTAAATACTTTGATTATCACCTTGAACTCCATCAGACTGAAACATTTTTGGTTTTTTAATGAGCTTGGTCTGTTTGTTTTAAATTTGTTTTTAGCGTTGCTTGCTATTTTGTGACAATGTCTCACAGAAGTTAATATGTAAGTTGTGTGATAAAGTGTTCAAGGATCCTGTTATAACAAGTTGTGGGGTATTAGTCATATTTAATTATTATCTGAACATTTTTAGTTAAGTAATTTATATTGCAATAAATGTCTATCATGTATATATGTATTGTGTATGTATTGTGTTGTGTTGTGTTGTGTTGTGTTGTGTTGTATTGTATGTATGCATATGTATGCATATGTGTGTATGTAATGAGTGTAAAGATTTTAAGGAATGTAATTTATGTAATCTAAGGGCTGTATGTATGTAATGTACATTTATGTATTTACATCAACAGAAGTTACATTTAAATAAACAAAATTTTGATTTTGATTTGTATACATGTTTAAATATAGTATGTATTCATTCTATATTTGTATATATATACAAATCAAAATATTTTTTTTTTTACTGAGTTTTCTTTCATAGCATACTTTCTGCCAGCAGTGTGTCTTTGGAAACCCAGAAGGTAGGTAGCCACCATTAGTAGCATGGATTAAACACTTTGTTTGAAAAGAATATGATTAGTAAAAACACAAATCAGTTGCAATTTTTAATTGTTTTACTCAACCTCAAAAACTGTAATCTCTTCAAAAAGTTATATATTTTTTATATCAATATATTTCATTCTTCTAAAAGTTCATTAAAATTTTTCTCTTTTCTAAAAGTTCATTAGTTTATTTCTCCCTTCTAAAAACTCATTAAAATGTTTCTTTCCTCAAAAATAACTTTTTCACTGTTACAATTGGAAAGTATTATCTGTAACTAAATTCAAAATTTGTTACAGTATGTCTTACTTAATTGAAGTTAATTGTGTTTTAATTGCCACATTATTAGTATTTATTTCAACAAATGTACCTTTTTACATTTTTTCTTGAGTGTAGACTAGCATCAGTTTTCTGATGTTCTCTGATTTTGTTATTCAAATTCTGTTCTATTATTTTTAATATTTCAGTAACTTGTCCTACAGATGGATCTAAATTAGTTATGGTTGTTGCCAATCTTGCTGTAAGTGTTTTTCTTTTTTGATGGGTGATGATGGCAGCTATAACACTGACAAGAGTGAAAACAATAATAAAACAGGTCGCAGTAAAATGTTAACAATAACTATTGATTTAGGTTCGTGAACAAATTGGTGAGCTGTATGTACATTGTAAATTTGGATGTATGCCATCATCAAAAGGAGTCCCTGGAGAATATGAAGTTAACATAAATGGTACCTTAAATCATACTTATAATAGTTTTTTAATAGTTACTATAAAAAAATGTTTTTATATGCAAATTACTTCACATGCATTTAGGTATTTAAAAAAAAAAAGAAAAGAAAAGAATGACTTATGATGCTCTACTATGATAAAAAAAAATCCTTTTATTAGACAGAATTTTAAAATATATAGTTATGAATAAGGTAATATTGATTGTTAAAAATGAATTTTACTATATATACTTGTTAGTAAATTTTTTTTGTTTGAATAATGGTCTATTTTTAAACATATGACATTATTTTTTTAAGTCTATTATCTTACATGTGATTATTCTTTTTCAACTATAGGTTGCCCTGCTACAATTAAGATATCGGAGAAAAAGTAAGATTTTTTGTGCTTTTTTTGACTGTTTCTTCACAATAGACAGTTGTATAGTAAAAATTTAAAATTTATATTCTTTGACTTTTTACTTATTGAGTTTTTGTAATAATTGATTGTTATTTATAAAATTTTTTTTTTTCTCTTAAGTTTTACAAAGTGCCTTTAAACCATTTTTTAAAGTTATTGATTGGTTTTTCTATATTTTTGTTTTGCATTCTTTTTTGTCAGTGAGCATGAAGAACATTGCCAGCATGCACCTGTCAAATGTCCTAACAGCTCACTTTGTCAAGCATTAATTAAGATGGTAAATTTTGTTATGATGATAACTCAATACAATATTAAAGTTCAATACACGATAAAAAACTCAACCATTTCTATTAAGTTTGTATGAATTTTTGCTTTTAATTGTTCAGTAGATTAACACTATTGATAGTTCAGCAAGTTGAAAGTCTTTGTATTTTTGTTTGTTGGAATAAGACATTCTTTAAAAACTTTTTCTGCCAGCTTTGCTTTTATTTTACAAAGGTTGCTTTTTTTTGTTGTTGTTTTTTTTTTTTTTTTATTTTTTTTTTTGTTACTTAAACTATTTTTAGGAACTTAAAGATCATTTGAATCATTGTCAACATGCCAGGTGCCCTCATGCTAAGTACAAGTATGTGGATCTTCTTTATATTTCATTTATTTTTTCTATAATTATATTTCATTTTCTATAATGCAACACCAAATTTTTTAGTTGTAAATTTGAAGGAACATCAGAGGAGTTAGCTGAACATTTGCATAGCTGTCGTTTCGAAGGGATGAAAGAATTCCTCATGCACACTGAAAAACAAATTGATGAATTAAGAAGCCTCATTGCCAACAAAGACCAGGCATGTTTATAACAAATATCTTATATAATGATCAACACTATGTAACATAATGAAAAGCTTTTTTATGTATATCTAAAAATGATTTTTGCCTCATCTATTAATGATTTTTTTTTTCTAATTCAAAAGCACAAATATATAATAAAGATAGAGAAATTTTTATACAAGATTGACTAATATTTTTAGATTAACTAATATAAGTTAACATAGTTAATTAATATAAGTTAATGTAGTAATATTAACATAGTTCAAACTTTTCACACAGATCAAGATTTATAAGAAGAAATCAGATTAACATAGAAGATTTAATTAATATATCAAGTAGATTTGCTAGAATAAGTAAAAAATGTGTAATATCAAAAAATTTATAACAATTACATAAGTTATTGAAACCTATAAAATACACATTTTGTGATAGTATTACAATCAAACATATGGCAGTGCAATAAATATAGTCAAGCAATTTGTATATAATTGTACTATGCACCAAGATAACATAAAAGCAGTGTTAAATAATATATTAAACTAGCAACATTTGGGAAGATTCTTTAAACTTTCCATTATTCTAGGAAAATGACTTCATGAGAGGTTTGGTTGCTAAGTTGACAGAAAAAATTGATCGGCTAGAGAAATCAATGGAAATAAGAATTGGTGTGTTTATTTTTTCCTGTTTTAAAAAAGTTTTTGTGGCATTATAAATAACCTGTAATGAATCAATTTATTAAGTGAAAAAAAGTCCTGAAAAATTTTAAAAAAAGATTCTGATAAAAGTTACATTAAACTTTCAGTTGTTGTTATCTTTTTATTATTAATTTTATTTCTAATTTTTTTTTTACTTTTCTTTTTTTTTTTTATAAATAGATTAAATTCCTATGCAAACAGATCATTATTTTGACTTCTTTCATTCTCTTTTTTATTTTATCTATATCTTAATAAATGTAGAATGAAAAAGTTATTTTTGACTTAAATTAGAATAATTTAAAATTGTTAAATTTTAGATTTACTTGATGAAAATTTTACAAAACTCTCATCTGATTTTATTGAAACCAGAAGATGTCTGAGTCATATCGAGGTAAATTTTGTGTTCTTTTTCTATTTTTTCTAATAATAATTTTTTCATATTTTTCTTCAACTTTTTTCTTTTATGATGTTATGTTTGATAAACATTTGTTTATAAATTTAATTTACAGATTTGTACAATTTTAAGTTTTTAATACAATTTTTTTATGCAACAAATATGTTATTTGTTCTATTTATTTGTTTGACTAGTAATTTACTTTAACATTTACAGAAAGAAATAACAAGTATGGATTCCCGCACGTTCAATATTGGAGCATTTGATGTGCAGTCTGTATTAAAATGTAAAGGGACGTTTGTTGGCCATCAAGTAAGTTTTTAAATTTATTCATAAAAAAAGGGTGAGATAAAGATGAGTAAATCATTTAGAACAGTTTTCTTGAACTTTTTTTTCTGCAGGGCCCTGTATGGTCGTTGTGCGTTTTTTCTTCATTCTTATTTAGTGGATCATCTGATAACTCAATCAAGGTAAAAAGCCACACTTTTTACCAGCAGTTTTGGTTGTTGATTTTCTTAAGAGAACTAATATTAGTTCTTCATTCTTGTAGAAGATTGATAAAAGTAGGATTTTTCTTTTTTTTTGTTTGTATTTTAAGTTGTTTTTAAATTTGTAACTCTCAGTAGGTTTGGGACACAAGATCAAATTACTCATGCATAAAGACATTTACAGAGCACTCTGGGATGGTTTTAACTTTATGTGCATACAGGTATCTATTTTGTTTTTATTCTTCAAAACCTTCACAACTAATTGTCAACTGATTTTTAAAAAGCAGTTGTTTTCTGTACTTTTTGAAAATGATACTTATATTTTGCACTTTTGTACTTTTAGTGTTTTTGTTTTATTTTTTAGGGGTAAATTGTATAGTGGTTCTGCTGATTGCACCATAAGTGTAAGAAAAGTGTGATTAAGTTAAGTAATGAAACCCATTCTTTTGTTGATGCTTAATCTTTTAAAAAATTTTTTTCAGGTATTTGATATTGAAAGTTTAAAACTTATTGAGAATTTCTCTGCTGACAAAAATCCAATATGCACTTTAGCTGTTGGCAATGGGATGCTCTTTAGTGGTTCTCTAAAATCAATCAAGGTTATTCTAGTCACTTATTTTTATTTTTGTTTGATTTTTAAAAACTTTTAAACAAAAAATTGTCTTCATATATGTTTTATACTTTCATTTTTGTCAACTGCAAAATTTGAAAGAAAAATCTTTGTTTTGTTTTTAGGTTTGGGAAATTGAAGCTCTTAAGTTTCGTCAAGCACTTGGCGGTTTAAATCACTGGATAAGAGCTCTGTGCACTACAGAAAACTATTTATACTCTGGTTCTTATGAAGCCATAAAGGTTTTTGTTAAGGAGTTTTTCGCTACTAAGCTGCAATTTTAAGCCTCTGAGCTGTTTGTGCAGAAATTTTTTAGACTCTTCTCTCCTTTATAATTTTTTATTTTTCTGTTTTAGATTTGTTCCTTTACATTATATTTAGATTTGGGATTTGAAAACATTAGACCAAGTTCGAGTCATACAAACACAGGGCGGAAGTGTTTATTCCTTAGTTGTTTCAAGAGAATACATTATTTGTGGCACTTATGAAAATTTTATCAATGTAAGACTGGACTGGATTTTGATTGCATCTACTCAAATTTAGACTTACTTGTTACATTCAGTTATAAATGTTCAACTTTTGAGTATAAAATAATGACAGAGAAAAGAGTTTAAGAAAGTACTTTTTGACTTTTCTTTAGATTTGGGACGTTAAGAGCTATAAATCAGTAGCTAAGTTAACAGGTGTTTTTTTTTTCTTTTAATCTGTACAAATATAGAAATCCGTTTCGATACCTATTTTTATATTTATTATATTTATAAATTTTTATTCTGTAAGATTTAACAATTAGTTGATCATTTTATTATTTTTCTTTTTTGTTTAGGTCATGTAGGGACAGTCTATGGATTAGTTTTAATGACATTAGTAGATGCAACTCGTGTGATAAGTGCATCCTATGATGGGTCTCTTAGGGTAACTTGTGTGGATTTACTTTTTTCAACTTTCTTGCTTTAACATAAAAAAATTGTATGTTTTTCAAAGTGATTAATTCTATTTCTTGATATTTGTGGATAGGTTTGGAGTTTAGACAATTTGCAGTGTGTGCAAACATTATTCCGCCATCAAGGTAGTGTAACATCACTAGCTGTTTGTCGTGGTAGATTGTTTTCAGGTTCAGTAGATAGCACTGTCAAGGTAAAGATGACATTTCATGAATCCTTTTTAGTCTGAAATCTTTTAATTTTTGGGAAACCATTTCTGTTCAAAAGTACAAAAAATTCCAAGAGCCATTTTTTTATATTTAATAAAATAGTTCAACTTTAAGTTAATTTTTTCTTTAGGTCTGGTTGTGATCAGTGCTAAATCTTTTTGCTTTGTCTTCAATCTTTACTTATAACAATATTTTTCTAAAGTGCTAGATTATAGCATAAGAAGTATATAACTATTTTATGATGGTATTTATAATGATCTATTGCTTTTTTGCTTTAATACTTGTGTCAGACATTTTTTTTGTATGTAAGATTATTTTTGAATTTATTTTCTGTGTTTATTTTTTAATGCAAAACATTTTCTATTAGTATTTTTGTTGAATGAAATCTAAAAGGATTTTAAATGTTTAAAGCTTTTAATTTTAACTTTGTAAATTTATTGTTGTAAATTTATTTAAAATTTAAAACAAAAGAATAATAAACAAAAAAAAAAAAAAACACAAGTTGGATGTAAAAAAATTATTAAAAGATAAATTTGTATCATTGTTTTTTAAAAAGAAAAATTATTTGCAGCAAACCAAAATTTTATTTAAATTTTTTTTCTTACTTTACTATTTTTGATACCGTGTAAAGAGAGTATATGGATAAAGTTTTTCACATATTCATTTGTTACATTTGTTATGAGTTGTCATTTCACATATTGTGTAAATGACAGCTCATAGTTTTCTACAGAAGAAGATAAATAATACAGCTAATTTTGCAATATTTTCCATTTTATCACCCTGGTGATTTTAACTTTTATTTAGATTTATCTTTTATACTGATTTTAGAAGGTGCACTACATACACCTACATACACCTACATACACCTACATACACCTACATACACCTACATACACCTACATACACCTACACTTTTATACGGCTCATCTATGTTAGTTTTAGCTCCAAAGTTTTTCTAAAGTTTTTTCTTTGGATGTTTCCTTTTCAAAGAAAAATTAAATTCAGTTTCATTAGGTTTCATATACTCTGATAGGTGTATAAATGATTTCAGGTGGTAGATATTTAATTGTTTTCAAACTGTGACTGGTATTTATTGGGTTTTTTTATTGGGCTTCAAACTGCAAATAAAGAGACAAATCTTTAAAGTGAAAGTTTTTCTTCTTTGTGGAGTTTAAATCAAGGATTTTTATCTAAACAAAATCCTGCTGGGGAAATTGAGGAAATGGACATAGTGTCATGTATTTGTAAACCATGACCAAAATTTTAACCTTAATTTTGTTGTTCTTTTTTTAAATCGATTTACTAATATTGCTTTAAACTTATAATTTAAAAATGTTTTCTCACAGTAAAGTATAATATTCACAATGTAAAAGAAATAAACCTTCCTAAAGTAAACATAGTGAGTAGCTGATATAGTGAAGGTGGAAAAATGACTAAAAAAGGTAATATAGGTTCTCTCTTCTTTTTTTCAGTTTTAAAATGATTGTTAACTTAAGTTTGTTATTTATGGTTTTTAATGTTTTTCAAAAGTTAAAACAAAATAGGTTTATAAGCTAACAAACTAATCTTCCTGATTTATTTATAGACTTATCGACATAGTAGTTGTAAATTTTCTGCTAACACAACAAGAATATTTATAATAGTTAGGAAAACTCCCATACCTTTAAGAATGAGCATTAAACTCCATTTTTGCCAACATTTATTTAGACATTTCCTAATCACTTTGGGTTATTTTAGTGATAAGTAGGTAGAGGGATTCACCAAGACTTTAAGATAATAGAGAAAAGGTACCATGGGTGTTTAGATTATGGCTGACAATTGTTGGAAATGAAAACATTTTTACCACGAAATTAAGGCTTTCTTGTATTAAACTTCCAAATTTTCTATGAAAATTGGTATCATGAAAAAGAAAAATTATAACAGTTTATGCCACTTCAAAATTACCTTTTTGTTGATTGGTGTAATCATAAACATGGCACCTTCTTCTGGTGGAATCATGAAATTACACCCCTTAAAATTGTAAAAAAAAAATTAGGTTCAAATCCATTAAAGCCTTTAAAACTTTGCAATAAATAATGATGTTATCGTCTTCATTTTCTAGATCTAACTTTGCAATAGATAATGATGTTATCGTCTTCATCTTCTAGATCTAACTTTGCAATAGATAATGATGTTATCGTCTTCATTTTCTAGATCTAACTTTGCAATAAATAATGATGTTATCGTCTTCATTTTCTAGATCTAACTTTGCAATAAATAATGATGTTATCGTCTTCATTTTCTAGATCTAACTTTGCAATAGATAATGATGTTATCGTCTTCATTTTCTAGATCTAACTTTGAGAGAGAAAAATTTGCTTCAAGAACTTCAAAAGAGGAAAAATTCAGTGCTCAAAGAAATCCAGGTTGTTTTTTTTTATATCTAAGATTTTTTCTTTTGCTTTTTCATCATCATTTTTTTTTGACCTTTTTTTATATTTTAGATAATAAAAATTTTTTGATAATGTAAATATTTTAACTACAGTGTTCTTTTTTCACAGCAAATTACTGATGAAATCAATGAAATTACAAAAGAGCTTGAAATTATTGAGCAGCCAGATTCCAGGTATGATCATTTTTGTATTTGTCTGATTGTTTAAATGTTCATTCTTAACCATGAGTCTGTTGATGTATTTTTGTGTTTGCTTTTTTTCTTTTTTCTTTTACAAATTGTATTTTGTTTTTTTAACATATATTTGTCATAAAAATTGTAGTCTGATCACAACAAAGGAGAAGCAATTAGCTGTTGGGCGTAAGAAGTTTAATATTTCTGTTGAGAAGGTTACTAGATTTATTAATTCATTTTTTTATTTAGTTTAATTGATTTATCAGAAGTTCACCTTTAAACAAACTGTAAAAACATTTTTAGGGGCTGGAGTATCTTTTCCAAAATAACCTTATCAATAACACACCTGAAGATATTGCAAAGTTTCTCTTCAAAAATGACGGGTTAAACAAAGTCAAAATTGGAGAGTATTTGGGGGAGAAGTATGTTTTTTTGTGCGTGTGTTTTTTTCCAAGTTTACTATGGTTTAATGTATTTTTTATTGGGGTTTATTATTTGAAACCTAGTTTCTGAGTCTTCTTTAAACCCTCATATATTTAAGTCACACTTTAGCAAACCAATCAATTTAAAAGTATTGAAAGAGTATGTAGCTCTTCATGATTTTGAGAAGAAAACTCTTGATGCTGCTTTAAGGTATAAACAACATTCTTTTGTATAAACTGTTGCTTTATAAAATTTTGTAATGAGTTGAGTTTTTAATTTACAAAAAGTTAATTTTTGAATTTTTTAGGGAGTTTTTATGGAGCTTTCGTCTACCTGGTGAAGCACAAAAGATTGATAGAATGATGGAAGCATTTGCAATTCAGTACTGTTCAGTTAACCCAGAAATTTTTAAAACTGCAGGTTTGGAATATAACTAACTTTAATAAGACCTAAGAATTTCTATTCTACACCAATTCTCAGGAGATATTGATGATAATTGAAGCACTTTCTGTTTTTTGATGTTTGATATATTTTCATTTAGACACTTGTTATGTGTTAAGCTTTTCTGTTATAATGTTAAATACAAGTCTTCACAATCCTGCAGTTAAAGACAAAGTAAAAGATATTTCTTTGTTACTTTCACTTTTTATTTTGTTTTAACTTGGTTTTTAATGAATAATTAGTTTTGCAATCTGCTAAAAATGTCATAATGGGCTGCCTTAAAATAAAACTCATAAATTCAAATATTATTTAATTTAAATTCTTTTATGTAAGACAATATTTTTACATAAATTTCTATTACATTTATGTAAGTTTAATGATTTTTATGTTTGAAAGTATTTATAAAAACATAAAGTATTAAAGAGAAAGTTAATGAAATTAACATAGATATCAAGTATCATAGTTTAGCCGTGCGATTGCACTCTAAACTTGACTATGCATAAAGTATTTATTTGCGACAGCTTGGCCACGGCTCTTAAGATGTTTTGAGAACATTTCAAAATCATTGGTGAAGCCATGGGCAAGTTGTCACAATTAAATATTGTATGCGTGTTCAATTAAATATTGTATGCGTGGTCAAGATTAGAATGCGATCGCACACCTTTCCCGACCAAGCCTGATATATATATATATATCAGGCTTGGTTGGGAAAGGTGTTTATATATATATATATATATATATATATATATATATATATATATATATATATATATATATATATATATATATATATATATATATATATATATATATATATATATATATATATATATATATATATAAACACACACATTTTTATTGGGTGAAATGAAATTATTTTAGATGATCATCTTTTTTATAATTCGTAAGGTGATAATTACTTCCTGATCAACTTTTTAAAATCTTTTAGTTTCACTTATAGATCACATTAGAAGGTTTTATAAATATGAATAAAGGTATTAATGATGGAGGAGATATTCCAAGAGAAAACCTAGAGGTTTATTTTTTGTTTTTCCACACAGTTATTGCTGCCTTGCTAAATATTTATTAAATATAAAACATTCTGCGTGATGTTTATCAGTTGTTTTTGCTATATCTGCTGTGAATTGTTCTGTTTTACTTAGTTATTAGGTATTTGAAATTGTTAAATGAAATTTTAATAAATTGAATAACTTTTGTTCAGTATGAGTTATTTTTTATTCTGAACAAATATTAAGGAAGACAAAAAATGTTTGTGGTTTTCCTATGTTAGTTTTAAGCTTTCTTTCATTTATATTGATAATAGTAAATATTGATAATATTCGCCATAAATTAAGTATTACTTTTCTTTTGAAATATTTTTATCAGGTTCTGTTCAACAATATTCTTTCAACACCTTTTGAAACACCTGGTGATGATGGTAGTGACCTTACACAAACTTTTTTTAATCCAGAAAAAGAGGGCTTTCTAACAAAAGAAGGTTTCATGTTTTTTGTTATTTTCATTAGTTTATTGTTATTTTCACTTGTCATCTCTGTCAATTTATTTTTCCTCGTCTGTTCTTCAAGAAGTACTTAACATTTCTAATTTTTAAAGTTTCATTTAGGTGGCATTCATCGAACCTGGAAACCAAGATACTTTATTCTTAAAGACAATTGCCTGTTCTATTTCAGAAACAAAGGGGTATTGTTTTATTGTTTCTGCTGTTTTTGTGGTTATGATTATCAGTTTTGTTATTATTATGATAATACTTCCAGTTTAAAATTCAAAGTATTTAAAAGGTGCATGAAAAAGGTTTATTTTATTAGTGCCAAGTCTAACAGCTATTTATACTAACAGGAATAAGTTCTTTTTGCTTATGACTGGAATATGGTTTAATAGCTCTATACAGGAATAAGGTCTACTTGTTTAGTACCAGTATAAGGATCTAACTGTTCTGTATTAAAATAGGATCTAGTTGTTTAGTGCCAGAATAAAGTTTTATTATAAACAGCTTACTATTGTTATCAATTAATGAGGTTAATAAATATTTTGAATATTAATGAAAACTTAACAGTTGTTATTAGTGTTATTTTCAGCATGTGTTTTTTGTCTGTAGGATAAAGAGCCTACTGGTATTATTCCTCTAGAAAATTTACAAGTTCGTGAAAACAATGATTTTCGTAAAAAGGTAGTTTTTGTGAAAAAAGGTAGTCTTTTTTTAAATTAAATATTATCAAAACTGTTTATTATCAAAAGTGTTTTTTTGTAGCATTGTTTTGAAATTTATGCAGCTGGAGGATCAATTATAAAAGCATGTAAAACAGAGTCAGATGGAAAAGTTGTTTCAGGTTTTCTTTCTTTGTCATCTAAAGTTTTTCAAAGCCATTTGTTTTCCTGAAAATGTCATTCTAAATTTGAGTACCTACATTTTATCTGATGGTTTAATCTTTATTTAAAAGTAAATAAGTTTTAACTGGCAGTTATGTGTGTTTCTGCCTCAGTTGTGTTACAGGCTCAAAATGATAGCTAGTTGAATTTGTTAGTTCATTTATGTTACTCAGGTCATCATGATATTTACAGAATCTGTGCTAGCTCCAATGAAGAACGAGATGATTGGATAAAAAGCATCACGTAATTTTTGATACTTTAATAGTTATTTAAATATATATATATATAAATTGTTTTATCATAAAGAATAATTAGTGAGTTATAATTGAATATTTCTTAATTGTGAAATATATTTAAATTTAAAACATTTCAAAAGTGTTTTAACAAGTTTTGAAAAGTCCTTTAAAAATCAGTTTAGAATCAGTTTATTACAATAGTTGAATTGGTTCAGTTTATACATTTTTTGTTAAGTTTAAATGTAGAATGCTTTTCTTATATAGACCCCTTTTATTTTAGGAATAGCATAACTCGAGATCCATTCTATGACATGCTACAAATGCGTAAAAAGAAGGCCACTCATAAACAGCAACTGTATTGATTGCTTGCTGCTATACAAAGAAGTATCTCAAATGAGTAAAGACAATATTGTTTAGAGCTGTTAAAACTCAAGTCCATTTAATCCTCAAAATTTCAAAACAAAAACATGTTTCTATTGCCTTCTTCACACACAATTCTTAAAGATCAAAAGAATGCCACTAAAAACTTATAAATAAAGATTAAAGTTGTAAATATTAGAAATATATATGAGATTATTTGTTCATTAATTGTTCAGATGGTTATTGTTACTTTGTATATCATTGTTAGTATTATTATTATTATTATTATTATTATTATTATTATTATTATTATTATTATTATTATTATTATTATTATTATTATTATTATTATTATTATTATTATTATTATTATTATATATTTGCTTTTAAGTTATTCATGTTGTTTTTAGCAAATGCAACAGTTTCAATGACCTTGTGTAATTTTTCATCAAATAATTTTTAAAAAAATTTTAATGCAGTGAAGGAAGTATTAGTACAAAAATAAGTAGCAAAGATTTTGAAGCAAAAATATAGTTTTTTAAAATTATATTGAAATTATTTATTTTGTACTTTTTCATTTGTTAATCAGAAAAAATTTATTGCAGCATGTTTTCTGATGCACTTGCTGTACCTGTATTTATCATAGATTCCAGTCTTTTATATTTAAAAATCATGAGTTTTTGTTTATCTGGTTTGTTATTTACAAATTTTTTTGCGAAGTGCGGTTTTTTTTTTTACAGATTTTTGAATTTTGATTCTCAATGTTTAGCTCCACATATTTGAGAGTGTTTTCATAAAGCTATTAGAATTATCTAAAATAAATATTCATGTAATTTCTTTTAAGAATTTCTTTAAAATTCTTAGCTTCATGCCTGTATATAAGCATTATAGAAAATCTATAAATTTAAATAAATTTTATTGCTTATATAAAATATTTATTTCTGTTGAATTGTTTGTTTTTATTCAATTGTCTGTCCAACTTATTTCTCTCTAATTTTTCTTGTTTTTTTTTTTTTTTGTTTTTTTTTTGATTTTTTTTTTTTTTCTTTTTGTTTGTTTTCAGTTTCATTTTAAATTTTTACTTGCCTTTAAATTTTTAGTTTTACATTATTTTTCTTATGCTTACATTTCCTATTATTTTTAGAAAAACTTACTGTAATGTATAAGAGCAAAGAACTCTCTTCTCTCTCTGATGCTGGGTAAAAATACTGAGTCTTTACTTTTTATCTAATTATTGTTGATATTTTTATTATTGAACTCACAAACAATTATTCTTATCTCTTTATTTATACAGGTTATCTCTTTATTTATATAGGTTAGAAAACAAAGAAAAATTGGATATCTCAAATAATTTACTTGAAAGTTTAGAAGGGATTGGTTAGTATTTTTTCTTATTTTTTAAATTTCAAAATGTTTTATAATAAAGAATAGCCATTGTTTGTAATATTACAAAAAAAGCGAAAATATTCTTAAGATTCAAATGTTTTTAAAATTATTAACTTTTTGTTTAGAAAAATCCTGCAAAACTTTAACATGGCTGAATGTGTCGCACAACAAACTAAAAGACATACAGCATATAAAATCCTGCACAAATCTCAATGGTATTTTTTAATATTGACAGTTGAAACACTCATTTTATCTTGTACATATACATACAGTATGCCTGTGTGTATGAAGCAGGCAGGTGATGTGTAATATTTGTATGGCAATATTAAAATATATAATTGAAATTTAAAAAATGGTTTTTTGTATTACATTTAGTTCTCAACCTGAGTTACAACAAACTTACTACTGCTTCTCATATCAGCGATCTAAAAAGTATTTTCAAATTGTTTATCATAATACGGGGGGTATGCACACTATGTAATGATTAACCATTTTAGTCGTTCTATGATTTTGCTGGAGAAGATTTGATTTCTGTTAATTACTGAGGCAAAAGAATTACAATAAGTTATAGTACAAATTCCTCGAGGACATAAGGACCCTCCTGGTAACCATTAATGTAATCATTCATTGCATGCTCTCTATAGAGGATCAATTGTTTGTCTTTTCATAAAATTCTCACTTCTTTTTTATCTTTAAATTTTTTTTTTTTCATTTTTATTTTGTAACTGGTTAAAGTTTTTATCTTCAGATTTAAAAGCGCTCATTTTGAATAACAATGAGTTAGAAAATGTAGAAAGTCTGGGTGAATTAAAAGTCCTGAACACTTTAGGTATGCTAAAACTATTTTTATATCTTGACATGTTTCACTTGTTAAATGGATCTATTTTTAAATCAGTTTTATGAATAGAATAATATTTGATTATTTTTGGTCTTTTTTGTTCCAGTCGTTTCGCACAACCAATTATCAAATATCGATGTTTCAAAATTTCCGAACCTTCAGAAGTTTTCAGCATCTCATAACCAACTTACTGATATTCCTGATTTTCGAGTATTTTTTTATTAAGATTTATCGTTTTGTTTATTAATTTAAGTTTTATGTCGGCAATGGGTCAAGATTAGGATTGAGCTTTTACCAACTTATCACAAACAGAGCAGCAGAAAAGGCTACTTCAGACTCGACACTTGTTAGATGGATGGTCCCCAGTGCATTGAACAAAAAAAAGAAACATCTTTCAATACTTTACTGATTGAATCTTTGATTTTGAGGAATTGTTGAATGATTGACAGTAGGCAGTTCCATCTTGTTCTGCAGTCAAGGATAAGTGAAACCTCTTTTCCTTGCTATTTCTTGTTTTTTCTTGAATGATGTCATTTTTAACTGGGGATTTTCAAAATGAATTGACAATTTTTCTGACTTTTGTGATGACAGATGCAGGTGCACTTTCACTTTTGGAATGGGAATGTTTTCTTCCATGGCGGTACCAAAAACAGTGATTTCAGTGTCAGATTTAAATTCATAGACTTCAATCTTGTCAGTTATTTCTTCGAATGTGTTGTGTTTAATTTTTAGGAAGGTTTCCTGTATTGCACCTCCTGATCCACCTAATGCATTCCAGGAGTCTAACAACTTTGATACTCAGGCGGAATTAGTTTTCACTACTTAGCTATCATGAAAGGTCCATCCATAACTGAGCAGACAACACTGTCACGAGTTTTCAACCCAAATTCTGCCACTTCTGTTACTACTACTGTAGTTTTTTCATCCGGTAGAGATCTAGAAATTCCAGTGTTTGTTTTTTTGATAAGTTATAATATGACTCTGATTTTTCAAAGAAGTACTTTCTTCCAGTTTAATTGAAAAGCACTTTCCAATTGTTACTAAAGAGTTAAAAGTTTTTTTAAAGTAATTTCTCACCTTCCAGCTGCAAATTTTCTGCCTGGATTGTTTGTTTGTCATTTTTTGAAAAATCATAACCTTTTACAGAAACTGCAGATCGAATGAAGAGCTGCTAACATTGGCTTTAAAACTAAATCCATTCTGTGCTGTAAGTCTTGAAATCACTTCTTCAATTGGTTGCTTTTGAATAAAAATTGAGGTCTTGGGCTTTTTTTGATTCTGTTGCAGCTTCTATTATCAACCTTTCCTGTTTCCCTTTTGATTCAATGTCTTTTGTTTAGGTGATACCACATTTCAGTTGTTGAACTTGAATATCAATTTGCATTTCCACGTATTTTCCAAGTAACTGTCTTTCC
Organism: Hydra viridissima; assembly: GCF_058129835.1. Lineage (NCBI taxonomy): Eukaryota > Metazoa > Cnidaria > Hydrozoa > Anthoathecata > Hydridae > Hydra > Hydra viridissima. The sequence continues at coordinate 4,935,662 of NW_028324306.1, forward strand.
TTTGTTACGGCCAAAATCTCAAAAAAATTTATTAAAAATTGTGTCAAATCGAACCAGGGGATTGCTTGACAAAGTAAAGGCTGAAAATATGGTACAAAATATTGATTGAAGTAGGATAAATTTATCTTCAAAATACCTTTATAGCAATCAATAGTGCTGTTATTGATTGCTATAAACATATTAAACAACCACTTCACTAATAAGAAAGGGATAATCAAATTTTTGATTAAATATTTAATTATTGGTCAAGCTGTTTCAAGCACTTTAAAACATTTTAAGGCTTTTTTGAGATATTAAAAATATCTATATTCCCCGAAATTTATCGACATCATTTCACCAGTAAATAGGTAAAACAATTTTACCAATTTACTGTTAAATTTTCAGTAAAAGCTCAACCCTAGCTATGGTTTTATCTGCAAAAGGCATCTACCATCAAGGAATACACCTATAAAAGCTTACATCTAATCCAGAGAAATGTATTGTATGCCTGTTAACGAGAGAAGTGTCTGTATATTTTAGTTATTGAGTATAGGCAAGCTCTACCAAAGCGTTCATTGCTAAGTAGGAGCGGATTAATTTTGTTCTTGATGTTACATGCGCACTAAATTATTTTATGGTAATCTCTAGAGATCATAATTTTTGACCATGATAAAAAGCCGTTGATGAAATATTTTGCAATCATATTATAGAAACAAAAGGATATCAAAGATGTAAAACTAAACAACAATTCAATTAAAAAGCTCCCCCTCTGGTTACCTCAATGTAAAAGGTGCGTTGTTTTTACATTCACGTAAATATAAGCCGATATAAAATTGTTATCAAAATATCAAAATAAATAAATAAAAAATATCAAATTAAATTTTATGGAAAACTTCTTAATTTGATTTTTTTTTTTTTTTACCACAGAATAAAAGTTCTGGACCTAGGAAATAATAAACTCTCAAGTTATGAGTAAGTTTTTTTTTGTATTTATTTTTACAGTTTTGATTTTTTTTTTTAGCCAAATGTTGTCAATCAAAAAGATCAGAAGAAACAACTTCAAAGAAAAAAAAATTCTAAAAGTAAATTTTGAAACGACTGTAGAACTAAGAAATGACCGTGAACTGAAACTTATTTTCAGTGCTTTAACTAGTGCTGGCATTTTTTACGAGAGTCGAGAAAAATCGTTTATATTTGGTTGAATTTTAGGTGCATAAAATTGCTTGGCGACTTGCCGTTTTTGGAAAATCTAAACTTGAAGGGAAACCCTTTGTGCGATGCTGATGATTATTACACTAAAGTAAGTGTAATAAAAATGGATTGTTATATGATTTGTTAAGGACTTGTCTTCAAATCCGAAGAATGAATATTTGAGTATATGATATTTTTAGATCAAGACTTTATTGCCGCATTTAAAGCTGTTAGATTTCAAGAATTTGTCCGGTAATATGTTATTGCTTTTCTTAACTTGTTGCTGAAAAGTTGGTGATCAATTATATGTTTGTGACCAATTGTTTGCTAATATCTACATACATTAGCGTGCAAAAGTTTATAAACAGCTAAATTTACAACTTTTTGCCTTTTCACTGAAAATGAATGGAATTTTCAACAATTGTTCCTCTAAAGTGATTACATAGTATAATTTTCTCAAAAAAATGATAACTTGTAACGGATGGAAGAAGTTCAAATTTTATTGAAAACATAATCGTGCAAAGGTTTATAAACAAATGAAAAAATCCAAAAAGGAGATATTTCTAATTCCTCCACATTTTTTCATCACAGCACATCAGTATTTTATTGGATGGCCTCTAGATTTTAATATTGTTTAACCTCGACGAGGCATAGAGTCATCTAAGTTGATAAGAACAACTATGGGAATATTTGCCCAATAATCTGAAAGCATCTTGAATCATTATTATTAGTCGATTTTCGCCCTTCAATTGACGATCAAGATCTTCCCAAAGATGTTCTATTGGATTTAAATCTGGGCTCTGAGAAGGCTATTCCAAAACTGAAATTTTTTTCACTCCAAAACTGGAATTTAAAAAATTTAATGATTTTGGGAATCTTTCAGTCGTGATTCTATTGGTCCACTTCATCGCATCGAAGGCATAATGAATCAGAATGTATATTTAGATATAATTAAGAATGTTATGCTGCCACATGGAAAGAACATATTGCCACCACCATATTTAATTGTTGGCATTTGATGCTTAGGAGCAAATCTTTCACCTTTTTAGACGTCTCGTACTTAATACATCTCTACCAAAAATGCAAAACTTTGATTCGTCACTGAATAACACTTTTAACCATTCTTTTGAATTCCAATGCAAATGATCTTTTGCAAATTTCATTCGTGGTAAGTGATTATTTAACAATATTAATGGTTTCTTGGCAGGACGACGACTAAACAAGTTATGCTGACTTAGGCGATGTTTTGTAGCATCTACGATGCTCTTAAAACCACGATTGTTATTCAAAATACCATTTAATTCGACAGCACTTTTGCGGGGATCTTGTTTTGATTGTTTTACAAAAGTTCTGTCTTGATGTTCTATAGTTATCTTTGGTCTGCCTGGACGATGCTTGTTTTCAAGTGTCTTACGGTCTATATATCTCTTAATTAGTACGCTAATCGTTGATTTAGCTACATCATAAAGCTCAGAAATTTGGTTATGAGGAATCTTCTTTACAGCACATATTATTAAATTCTTCTTTTCTAGTGACGATTCCTTAGACTTTCCCATTATTTTTTAAAATCATTTTATGTTAAATAATATCTCCAGTAAATTAATTTTAATATGTTTTTCTTAATGAAATTTTGATTTTTTTAATGGAGTGTGGAACCGTTTATAAACTTTTACACGATTATGTTTTCAATAAAATTTGAACTTCTTCCTTCCGTTACAAATTATCATTTTATTGAGTAAATTATACTACGTACTCACTTTATAGGAACAATTGTTAAAAATTCCATTCATTTTCAGTGAAAAGGCAAAAAGTTATGACGGAAAATACTAGAAAAATTTAGTTGTTTAAAGACTTCTGCACGCTACTGTAGATGAAACTGCAGAAATTTTCAGGTGGAAATAAGCGTAATATGATGTATTTTTGTTTTTTAGAAATGTACCTGAAGGAGTTGCAGGGCAAGTCAATAATTAAAAAAACAGAAGACGAGAACAAAAACAAGCAAGAAATCAAATATAATGAAGAGCCTAAAGATCGTGGGTTTGTTTCTAATAATATAAAAATTGACAAGAAGCCAGAGACAAATCCGATTGAAGTTAAAAAAAAACCTAAAGCTAAGAAAAAGAAGGACAAAAATGACTCAGCGAAGAAATTAAAAAAAAAGAATAAAGAAATAAGTTCAATAAATAGTACTACCTCTGAAAACAAAGTCGATGAATGTCAAATTGAGAAAGTAATTTTAGATGTAAACACGCAAAGTAGTAAAGATTCAAAAAAACGTAAAATGGATGACAACATTAAGACTATAAAAAAAAAGAGAAAAGGTTTAACAGAAACTGGAGTAAAAAAGAAGAAAGTAAAAAGTGACAAAACTAAAGTCGCTGACAAAGCGAAGAGTGGAATCATATCAGTGAAGAAAATAAAAACTGTTAATGATAACAAAGACATTTCCAGTTTACTTAAAAATATATCTAACGGAGATAACTTAGGCTCTGGTTTAGCTTCGACTTGGTAAGCTCTTTGCCTCAATAGTGTAATTTATTTCAATATGAGTGACCAAGGAATAACAAAAGACCATCAGTTTTTTATTTTTCTAAACCCCATCGGTAATATTCAAAACTAAAAATATCTCTAAACAATCTCTATAACAAACATATCAAATATAAAAATATATGTATAAATTAATTGGTTAATAAATAGGAAAAGTAATTTACATAATGGCGTATTTTTATATAAGGAAAATTTAGTTATTAATTTGACAATAAATTATGTGTCATGCAAATAATGCTTCTTTTAATTAGTTAGCACATCAATCGAATGTAAAACGGCTATTATATCTTGATGCCACCGTAAAAAGTTCAGCATTCGTACTTTTTGGTATTCTAAGTTTAATGTAAAATAATCTATCAACTTTAAATTTTAATAATTCATCGCACTATTCTGATAACAACAACTGAATTCTACGGATTGTAACGGAAAGCATTGCCTTGTTTAGTTAATACGGTTGGTATCTGTATGCAGCATTGTTTGCCGCCTGGTATGGACTATGAACAGCACCTTGAGAGGTGAGATAATGGTAGTATTGCGCATACTGTTCCTACGATTTAAATGAAAATGCAAGTTGGATAATAACTACTTGTTTTACAAAACTTGATAAATAAAATTGTGGTTAAATGATCTTACCGGCGTCGGCACATGTTGATATCTGCAATTAAATTAAAAAAAAAAACAATGATTGGGATTTGAAGAGGTGTACTGGGGAATTAAATGATAAATACTTTAAAATAGTAAGAGGAAGAAATTGGAGACGTACTGCAACAATGGGTTATGTAGCGAAGCACTTAATGTCGCTAGAGACGGAATCGGTGGAGCAGAAATCTGGTAAGGTTGGATTACAGGCACTCTAAAAAATAAAATAAGGTGGTATGGTAAAACAGCTCGCTTTCGAAAGACAAAAAAATCTGACGTTGAATAATTGATTTTATCGAATTAATTTTAGAAGACTTAAGTTCTAAAATAAATTTATTTTACATAGGTGTTTACTCAACATTTACTTTCCACTTACGCTTGCTTTAAATGTTGTTGGCAATTTGAATATACGGGTGCTGTTCGACCAATGCGGCTTGTTTGATTTGATTGGGTAGGCGGACTACGACCTCCTTTTACCCGTGCTAAAAAAGTAAGAAAACGTTTTTATTCTACATGCATGCGTATTATAAACGGTTAACTGATCTCAATCTAAAAAAGAAATTTTAATATTTAAAATTTACTTTTTCTTATTTTTTTTTTAATATACATTTTTAGAATATATATTTACCTTTAGACGAAGTCTTCGGTGTAGCATAATTTATCTAAAGAAAGAGCTAGTCTTTTACGATGTTCCTTAATAAAGGGGAATGAGTAAAATACGAACTGGTAAACTACAAACTTTATAGCGATCTTATTGGTTATTGATGACTCAATTAAATTTTTTGTGGATCACATAACCAGTAAGTTTATGGTTCGCAAAACCATTGGAAGTTTACCGGTCCGCAGTGCAATTGGTTATTTAAAAACGATTTTTCCAGAAATCTTTTTTTTTTTTTTGCTTTCTTTGTTGTAAGGATTTCAAGGTTTATATTTCTTACTTCAATTTTCCTTCCTTCGATTTCTTTTCCGTTTAATGTCTCTTTTGCTTTTACTGCATCTGCTTCTGTAACCATTGTAACAAATCCAAAACCCTGAACGGATAAAACAAATATGCCTGAATGCTTAGGTCAGCGTTCAGAGAAAATTTGCAAGACAGAATAGTGAGAGATTAAGAGGGATTGAGAAATTGTAAGGGAGAAAACCCTTTTTAAATTTTCCTAAAAAGGTTGATTTTTTTTTACCTTCGATCCGCGCTCGTTGTAAATAATCTCTGCATCTTGAACAGGTCCAAATCCCTAAAATTCACACAGCGAAAGTTTAACGAAAAAAACTTGTTTCAGCAAAAAAAAAAAATAATATATTTTTTATGAAATATTGAGATATATATTATATATCTCAATATTTCATAACATAGATTAAACTCAATCCAACAACTTCCTCAGATCAAGAAGGATGCCCTAGGATACTTTCTAAACATCTTACCTCAAAATATTGTTTCAGCTCAATATCTTTAATTTTAAATGGCAGGTTAGTAACATGCAATCTTCGGTTTCCTTCATTTTCTTTTTGGGGCGAAGGGCTTCTTAATAAAGATTGTTCTGCTGTCGGTATTATCGCTGGTAGTGACACTTCAGCTTTGTTTTGTTGCAATGACTAAAAACAAAGCCATTTATTACAAGTCAATCATGAACATATAAAAATGTAATGAAACATTTGCTCTCATTTCTTTATTAAGAGTCATAAACGAACACTATCGCATAAGCATGCTAAGCTAAAAGTTTGTGCGCCATATTTAGACACTTAAACTATATCCGTAAGTTTATCTGTAAATTTGTTTATACTTTACTAAGCCATTTTTATCGCTTTTTAAATTAAAATCAATATAAAAAACAAAAAACATCTTTAGCAAGTCTTGTAAACAGAATTTGAAAAACCAGTTTTTTATACACAGTCGGTCACACTAAAATCGTGATTTGATAACTCAACCTCGAGATAAATCATTTTTAAATTTTTAGTGTGATCGCGTTAAAGATACTACAGAAAATGATGGGTTTTTTCTGCTGACACTTTATTTCTGCTTGTAAATTTCAAACTTACGTAATGCAAAATCATGCGAAGTACATCCATGGTCGGGTTTTCACCAATATTAAAAATCATGCTTGAAAGTGTGTTTAGTAATGACAATGATTTTGTAAAGATGCTATTACATGCTTTTGTGTACGTCTTGTTTACTCCGTATGGCCATGGAAAGAATTCTATAAAAAGAATGAAAGACTATTATTAGAACTCTCGTGCTATTAGAACTCTCGTGTAAATACTCTACAAAAACTAGCGTTAAAGATCACCTATTTACTAAAGAGATATTTTATTTAACCTTTTTCGTGTAAGTAATAAATATTATAAATATAATATGAATAAAATTTTAGCAAAAAAATTTTCAATTTCCATTTATAATTTCTCTCAGTTTCATCTTTATTGTGAAAATAAAGCATCATGCATTTTTCATAAAATTCATCTTCATCGTTTTCTAATTAGTATCAGTGAGTGATGAGGATGATGAAAGAAAGAGTTTAAGAGTTAGAAGATAAATTGGTGTTTTACGAAAATTGAGTTGAATCCTGCCGACCCAATATAAATACAGAAGAATATCTAAAGAGATTGGCATGTAATCCTTTAAATGCATTTTCAACAGAGAGCGTTTTCTTGTAAAATATTTCATAAAGAATACACAATTTTACTTTAAAGAGGTCAAGATTGAATTTGTTTTAACTGCAAATCTTTCCGACAAAAAACTCTTTCGAAAGTATTAGAAGAGTTGGCAGTAAAAAAAACTTTGAAGACCAAATCTAAAACAGTAAAATTGTGAATTCTATAAACCTTGAAAAAAAATCTCTACTAGTTTTGTTCATCAGTAAAGAAATATTTTCTTAGGATTAGAGAGTTAACAATATTTGTAATTAAAGTCCGTCACACAAAAATATTAAAACACACATATCTTTAAAATAAAATAATTCCGGAATATTTCAAGTTGATTTGAGTCTAACGCTAACAATAATATCACCACACAATTAAAGAAAATCGTACCAAATTGATCTCAATCTCAGTGAATCTTAAACACAAAGTTAGTACTAAATCGAGCGATATTTGTTGACCCAAAAGTCAAGAACCGATAAAAGTTACCAGCATGTCCAAAGAACATGTGCAATAAACATGTCAAATTTGTCGATTAAAACGATGTTTGAGCACCAGTCGAATGCTGAAAATTTGATAAACGTGCTAAAGAAGTTATTCGGTATAGTTTTTACTGAAAATTCTTTGTCCGAAGTATTTTAAACTTTAAGAGATGTCATTGTTGTTGTTTTCAATTATTATAATTATCACTGTCTTACCGCTTTAACTCTATTATTATCGATTAAATCTTTAAAAATTCAAAACAGTAAATCACGAAGGTGGTAACCATACCATTAGTTTTTTTTTTTTGTTAATAATTTTTTAGAAGTGTTATTAGAAACTCGTGAGAATGTGTTGTGTGATAAAGTTTGATGTTTTTACATCACTTAGGATTTTCACATATCTTTAAACTTCGTAGATTCACTTCTAATCTTCTGTGTCTTCGGAGAACAAGTCTTCGCAGATTCACTGATAATCTTCTGTGTCTTTCGGGAAGAGAATATAGTTTGTTAGCTCTAAAAAACCTGGGTAAGCGAGGACAACCTGCGTAGTTTAAATAGTTATGCTCTTAGATAGAAATATTGAAAAATGTCAAAGTGAGCTAAACTTTATATTTAGTTTAAATAAACCACGAGTCTTGTAAGTAACAAATTTAAGTGATTACGTGCAAGAACTATTTGGCTGTTTTATCAACAGCTTCATATCAACAAATCATCTAAAAATCTAGCTTTATTGCTGAATTTTTATATTTTAATGAAAGTATGAAAAACTTATTTTTTTCTCATATTGCTTTTAGAAACATCGGTCACTATATCATATATCCTTAGTTTTATTTTATGATATTGTAATTTTTTGTTAAGAATGAAGAAATCCTAAATACCAAACCCACCATCACTATCTTACAACTAATAAAAAGGTTGCAATAGCTTTCAGAAACACCCTTTCGGAAAAATCTGGATTTTCCTGTTTATTGCTTTGAAGTTGCTTTCATCGCCAAAAGTTAATACTTCCACTTTTCCACGCGACAAACAATTCTCTGTGTCACGCATTCAACCTTGAATATTCCGGATCCGTAAACTGAAACTTTAAAACTTGAAATTAGCTTTTTATGCCTTCAAAATAGAATTGTCAAACACAACCAGTTTTAGTCTAGTTTGACAGATCGTAGTAAATTTTTTTCTTTCTCTTTTTTTTCTTTTCACAAATCCAATTAAGTAGAGAATTAAAATGTCGAACAAGCGATTTGTTAAAAAAGTTTTTTCATTTCAAAAAAAAAAAAAAAAAAATTGAAACAGTATCTAAAGATTAAGAGGAACGTTAAATCTTAAAAGTCACTGAAAATTTTTTTGTTTGATACCGAAGATTTTGAATTTAATCAATTGAAATCTGCGAAATAAAGTTAACAAACAGAAATCTAATTCTAATGGGCAATCACCTTCCCTGGTTTTTTCATCAATATTAAATGTTGTTCCAATTATTTTCAAATAGAACGTTGCCTGTTTAATGTGCAAGATATTTTTTCACTCTGCTCAAAGTTTTACGTTTTTTTTAAAAAAGGCGTTTTTTAAGTCTCACTCCAATTTAGAGCGTTAGATCGTTAAGAAGGCGAAGTAAGCGAGAAAATACATCAAAACAACGTTAAAATTTAGCAACATAATAACTTTATACGCTTATTAAGCAGAAAATATGCGTATTAAGCATGATTCATACCAATATTTGTTAACAATCCTATATATATATATATATATATATATATATATATATATATATATATATATATATATATATATATATATATATATATATATATATATATATATATATATATATATATATATCCTATATATATAGTGTCTGCCTACTAATTATTTTCAAAGCCCCAATATATTCAGCTTCCATTTTTTTCTTTTTGTGTCATTGGAGCGTGCAGAAAAAAGCTGAGTCGATGGATATTCTCGGGAATATTCAGAACAGTTGGAAACGCAATATGAAACCTCGCTTTTATGAAAAAACCATTGACGAGCGTGCTTTTTAAGTGCAAAAGAAGGTTCGAAGGTCACTTTCTTTTACGGTCTTTTGGACCATAACAGAAAGTAGCCTTCAGAAAAAAAAAAATAATAATAAAATAAAATAAAAGGAAAAATGCAATACACGAGATGGTTCTGCATAGAATAAGTATTAGGGTGTCCCAAAAAAAAGAAAAAAATTACCTCTCAAGCTTTTCCCATTCTCTAAGGTCTAAATGGACTAAAAATACCACAGAAAAATTTTTTGTTCCAGTAAAAGTGATATCTGTAAAATTTCATTTTTCAAAAAAAATGCAATTTTTTGGAAAAAAATCATGTATTTTAGAAATTCTCTTAAAAATATAAATTTCCAGTTTAAAAAATTAAATATTTTTAAATTTGTTTCTTTTTCAGGTCCTTCTTCAGCTTCTTTCTGTTGTCTCTGGCAACCAGCATGAGGTTCTGTTTCATGTTGTCCGACCTGTAGCCTCCAACAAAGTCCTGGATTAGTCGGATGTTCCTTTCAGCGCAGTCATTGACACATTTAATCGACTTCAAAAACCTTTTAAATATATCAAATGTCTGACTGGCATCTCCGCTGATCCACTTCTCCACCTCTTCAACAGGGATCTCACATACCTTGAACAAGATCCAGCTCTGGGAACCTACCAGCTCAGTAAGCTCTGTTGATCTGATAATAACCGGTAGCTTTGGTTTCCCCATATGAAACTGGGCAGAGACATCACACTTGACCAACTTCTCCAACATTTTCTTCTTTACCTTGTCGTCATTATCATTGTCAGCTAGGGACAGAATAACTAACTGTTCTGTTAAATACCAAGCATGCCGTTGCATGCTGGAAAGAAGGGCCTGTCCAAGTTTTGGGTAGTGGTCCCTTATGTCAAAACGATGACTTAAAGGCAGCCAAGTCATTTGAAGTTGACTTGTCCACCATACAGGATTTTAAGAACCAGGGCCCATAACATACAGAAACAAAGAATGCTGCTGTCTTTACCATCTTCTTCTCTTCCTCATTCATCACCTGGGCTACCTTCTCAGTCATCCTCAGGGTCAGCAGGTATAGAGCATCTGCCATGAACCTTTAGAAAAAATTATTATTATTATCAAATATGTAAGAAAAACTTGAAAATGTACTTTCCCCTAAACACAAAAATTATTGATAATATACTATAACTGTACCTGGCTTCATGGCAGGCTCCAGGTTAATAAAAATGAAATCCTGGCACATCTCCACCCAAATAGAAGACAACTAGCTCACAAAGTTTCTTGTAGTCCCCCCTGTTAAATGTCTCTATGGTCAGTGCCCTCTTGCCAAACTCCAGGGCCTCCCTTGCAATGTTGTACAAGGATGATCCAACCTGTAGCTCATTCCAATCAAACCTAATGATCTCCTTCATCTTGTCTACCTCCTCCTTGATGTGTGGCCAGGTTTTCTGCAGTCTTACGTAGAGTGCTCTACTTGGCCCCTTTGTTTTCTCACCAGTAAGAGCCTCCATAAAATGAGAGATGTGTAACTCCAACATGTGTCGCCTGCATAGAAACCAGAGTAAAGGAATGTTGAGGATGTTTGTGAGGATGGTAATGGCCCCAAAAAATACTCCAGTGTTGGAAGCAGTGGTGTCACAGCATATGGCAAAGATCTGATCAACAATATCGTAATACTCTAGGAGATTTAAGATCACATCTGCCTGGTCCGTTCCCTTGGAGCTTTCAGCTTGAACTACTCCAAAGAGAATGTCATTTGTGTCGTCAATATCAGGAGATGTAACACTGATTGCAATCCTTTCAACAGTAACAGTTATGTTCAGGTTCTCCTTCATCTCTTTGATATGTTTGCCGTCAAAATGCAGGACAAGCCTCTTTCCCTTCAAGGTTTCCATTATATCTTGTCTTATCTGGTCTCCTAGTAATTAAAATAACTTTATCACCTACATAATTTAATCTTTATTTATGCCAGTTTTACTTGATCTTCATTATTTTCAATAATTTTATATTCTACTATTTACTCTTACCAAGATCTTCAATTTTCTTGAATCTCTTTCGATGAACAGAGCTTCTGGAGATGGGCACATCCTCAAGATTCACGCCTGCTTTATTGCAGATTGCTGCAATGATTGCGGTTTGAGGTCGAATCCCGACCCTGTATCGAGCAGATACTTCAGAAGTAGAATCCACCAGATCCTCAGAACTGATACTTATCATTATCTACATAATAAACAGCTATGATATTTCTAATCTAATTGAATTCAGTTTGATTAAGTTTACTCAAAATTTGTACAACCAACTTTACATTTTATTACAATCTTTTATTTATCTTGCCTTTTACTGTAGAATCAGAGTTTTGGAGTAATTCATTGACTGAATCTTCATCTGTGGAAATTACAGCATCTGATTCGGATGCAGAAGAACCAGCATCAGATTCAAAGGAAGCCTCAAGTTCACTCAGAACTAGTTCCCTTGTTTTTTGTCTTTTTTTCACTTCTGTAATCTTCATATTCTTCATTCTCTGCCACCGATCCTGTCTGTTTTTAACAGCTTTTTCAAATTCTTTGTCTACCTCTGTAGTTATATATATTTTTCTATCTTCTTTTTGATCTAAAAAAAACTGAATGTCCTCTGCCTTGGCCTTCTGGGAACGAAGTTGATCTGATTGGATCTTCTCCTCAAATTTCCCCACAGATATATCAAATAGTTTGCTGCTCTCCTTAATGAACTCTTCCTGTATCTTAGTGAATCTACCAATGCTCAAATCCCAGTTTAGATCTCTCAGATGGATTATTTTGCAATACTTAATGTGGAACTTCAGAATCTTATCCCTGATTACACATAAAAGAAGTTTATTAATTAAATAAATATTGGTTATTTTTTGTTATTTGTATTGGTATTTAATTATTTATTTGTTTGTTTTTTGATTTACTTATTTGTTTATTTACATAATTAAAAATTAGTTAATTTTTTTACCTGACAGCAGCTCCAGAAATGATGAGTTCTCCAAAACCAGCCTTGTTCCACACATCCATTACAATAGAAGTAACACATTTATGGTTGGGATCTTTACAGGATCTACCCTTGCAGATAAGATCTTTGCCTGGAAAACTTTGAGGACAAGCTACAAAAGGTTTTGTAGATTTAAACTTTAAAGCCTTGGAAGATTTGATAAACTGTATATATCTGAGCACATTTCCAATGCTGGGGAGCTGGTTTGTGGGCAGCTGGTTGATAGGATACTTGAGAAGAAACAGTAGCCTTCTGGGATTAGTCTGTATCTTCCTCTTTTCTCCTTTATTCTTGTCTTTCTGACGATGACGGTCCATTTTAGAAGTTACTATTAAATATTAAATTATATAACACACTTTAATTTATCTATTCATTCAATCATTCATTAAACAATTATATTATTCATTGAATCTTTGTTTAGTTTTTAGCTATGTGTAAAATACATTATGTAGCATGACAACAAAAGTAAACTTGTATGTAGTACATATCTCTATAACGTGTCATATGATCAAATCGCGCGTAATTAAATTTACCTTTTTAATTGACCACAGATGACTTAAATTGACATTTAATCACACTAATACTAATAATAATATTGTTAAACTAGGGGAACATCACTAAGTTTATTAAAAACAAAACATAACATCAGAAAAATTTCATTGCAAATTTATCAAACATTGAAATAATGGACATTTATTTTTAAAAAATCGTAATTTTTAAATTTTACAGATATCACTTTTTGACAAAGATTTTTTTTTTCCTTTTATTTTTAGCCTTAGGGCACTTCAGAGAATGGGAAAAACTTGAGAGGTATCCTTAAAAAAAAAAAAGTGTGTTTCTGGGACACCCTAATAAGTATGGACAAGAGTGCAAAGAACTTACAGTAGCTTTTATATACATACCATAAGGGAAAAAAAAAGATATAATAATGCTGTAGCTATCGTTTATAGGATGCCCAACCAACCAAAAAAATCCTGTTTAAGTCAGTTTGTAGATGGTCACTTTGATGTCATACATGTAATTTCATAAACGGATGTCAATCTAATAGTAATAACTTACCGATAACTTAGTTAGAAAAAGAAATAGAACCCAAGTGCAAAATTGGTTCAAATTTGTTCATTTTGGTTCTACACACATGCGAAATTAAAAAAAAAAAAAAAAAAAAAAAGGAAAAATTGCGTCTGGGGTTTTTTTTCCGACTAAATTCTTTTTGAAGGTCATTCGTCCATTTAAAATTCATCGAAGTTTTCTTTTAAAAAAAAATATTAAAAACGTTTCTTTTAATCTTTCGGACGCTTTGGATTAACTTTTTATTGAGATGAACGAATTAGAAAAAACAACCATTTGTAAATAAGGAATATTTTTCTCTATCAAAATAATAAAAAAGCGTAAAAAGTTTAAAAAAAAACCTGAAAATAAGTTTCTGTCCTCTTTGTTTCCTTTGATTTTCGCCATCGATTATTTGAACATGTGCACAACATTTTTCTTTTCATTGAGAATCTTTTCTTTGTATTTGAATAAAATGAAAAACGGCTTTTTGAATTTGACAGATTGATTGAAAAAAAAAAGAATTTTCTTGAAGACATGTTTTTTATTTTTCTGGATTTAAAATTAAAGTTTGTTTGAAATATTTAAAATTTTTTACAACACGTTGCAAGGAATTCAAAAGTTTTTTAAATGATATGAAAGCTTAGCCGGAGTGATAACATAACAAAGGTTGGCTATTATTAATACCACTAAGTCAGTTTGCTCGCTAATATTTCCCCATATCATTTTAATAACGCCCCAGCATCCAAACGGTATCCACAAAATAACCACGTAAAAAATGATGTTAAGTATTAATGCTGGGGGTATGAAATAAAGGTTTTTTTTGCCTAGCTGTTTGTCTTCAATCCTCCAATTCATTATTGCAAAGTATACAAGAGGTATTATAAACCCTAATATATACATTAAAATGAAGTATACTTTATCATATGGATCTCCACTTGCCCAAGGCGGTCCAAAAAATGTACTATTCCCTGACTTAATAAATGAGCCATAGCCAAACAGTGGTAGAATTGCCCAGGGTAAAGAGAACAACCAACATAAAGAAATTCGCCTCAGCGAACCAGACTTAAAAGTTTTCTGTTCTTCGTCGCAGTGGTACAAATTGAGCAATAAATATATAAAGGAGAAAGATACCCAAGTCCCAATCGACGCGGTAAAATTGCAAATGAAGTGCATCATTTTGTGGTCGCTCAAAAATTTGACTAGAAAGAACTCACTTCCTTTACAAATTATTTGTAACAAGATGGCAGTAATAAGACTTTTCAGCGTATATTTATCGAGCTGTGATAACGGAGCAATCTTGTTGCGAGTATTATAGTAAAAATACAATTTCCGAACTTGAAACGCCATTACAACGATTATGATAGCAAATACAACCGAGAAAATTCTCTCCATTTCTTTATTTACTCTTTCTCTGTAAAATTTGGAATAAATATTATTTTCAAAAATCCCGAAACGAGCGATAAAAATGTTGATAACGATGAACCTGTCTTTTCAAAATGGTTTGCAAATTAATCTTTCATAAATCATCTTTTATGTATTGATTAAGGCATCTACTCACTAAATTACGAAGCTCTAAATTCTGTCGCCTATAGATGATTAAAGATTTTATTTTAAACATTTTCATATTAGGTAATAAAAGATCTTTTTAAAAATAAAGTCTTCAGACGAAGATTTAAATTATGCATGTTTGAATAACTAATTAAAAGCAAATCTTTTACATCCAATAAATAAAATGGGTATAAACACATGAGTTTTCCTTTAAACAGCTTTTATAACGAAATTAAAAAACAATTTTCAAAATAGGATTGTACTAATTTTTAGTTACGTTTCTCGTTAACAAAACTTTAAGGTTGGTGCGAGTAATACATCCTGTGCCCAATAATTCAATACAAAAACAAATCTATTTTACTTTTCAAATATTTATTTAATAAAGCAAATCTGAATGATAAAGAAACGTCAAAAGAATGGGGTTTGTGAATATCATTCAATATGACCGCCATCAGTTTCCAGCATTAATTTAAGATGATAAACAAAAGACAGAAGTACTGGTCAATGTTGTCAGGAGTTATTTGCTGGGCAGCGTCTAATATTCGAGATTTTAGATTTTCAAGTGTTTAAGGTGGTCCGGGCGCATACACCAACAGTTTTAGATTGCGCTAGTACCAGAAATCGCATGGTGATAAATCTGGTGAACGCGGTGGCCAGAACTGCGGTAAAAAACGGCAAATAACACGATCGGCTTATGAAGGTCTCTTAGAAATTGTTCCACACTCCTATTTATGTGAGAAGAAAACCCATCTTGTCGGTATATTATCAATGCACATTTTCGATGGGCTTTCAAGAATGGAACCACATTGTGCTGTTGCATAGATAGATAGATGTCGCCAATAATAGTCCCGGTTTTTAATGAAAAATACTGAAACAATAATTTTTTCCAGAAAAACCTGTCTACACGCACAACTTTGGTGATTTAAGTGACTTTTTAGCACGGCAGTGAGAATTCATGTCACTCCGAACGAACGCATTTCGCATAATCATCTGGTTCCAAGGGAACATTGGTGCCTATGTATCTCAAGAGCCTCACAGACCTTCTGCTCAAACTTTTTTGTCTCTTCTTTAAGATTTTTAGTTTTCTCCCAGTTAATTTCTTCTGAACATGATTTACTATGTGTGGCTATTGCAGACTGATGATGTTAACCCTAATTTAAGCTTTTTTGATGTTGTTGTGTTCGAGTTCTGACTTGTAACTTCGGTTCGCCAACGTATTTTTTTTTTAAACACTTACATTCAATTAAGTAAGTTCCAGGCTGGCTACTCTGTGGTAATTTGGATTTATTTTTACACATTAGCAGTGATGTTAAATTAGGATTAGATTTAAAAACTACTCTTTATCAAACTTTTCTAAATATTTTTTCTCTATTTTGGGGACATGGGCACATTTGGGGATGGTATCCACGGTAATGATTCTGTATAGAGGGTGTCATACTCGGATTGAAATTTTCTTTTTCTTTATGGACCGTTTTTTAACAATTTTGTTTGCAATACTTACCAGGTGGCTTTTGTCATTACCATTTTCGTTGAATATTTGAGTTAGAAAAGTCTCTTTTTGTAAATGTAAATCACTGCATATAGAATAAGCTCTGTGAACGTAACCTTTAAATATTGCGCTTAAAATTTTGTGGTCGTGATTTCAGTGAGGTTTAATTTGAATATTCGTAATGGCTTCTTTCCTGTAAAACTTTAAACTCGTAATTACCTTTAGTGTTATTTATTACCGTTACATCGAGGAAGTTTAGTTTTATTTTCGCTTTCCATTTCGATTGTGTTTTGTATTGCAGGGTGTTGTTTGATTAAAATAAATTGGAATTGCTCTTCGTCCTGAATTTTTGAAAATCTAGCATGACTATTATCAACATATCTTAGAAAGGATTTTAAATCAAGAGAAGGGTTTAATGCCTTTGCAATTTTAAAACCATATTCTTAGTGGTATTGTAGAAAAGATTCCACCAACATGACCATAAACAAAAGACCAATGGGACCGGAATTCTCCAACTCATGAATTTCTTCGTTCCACAAGAAATAACACCAATGTAAACAAAGCTTTATTAGCTTTTTAGTTTCTGATATAGTAAGCTTGGTAGAATATTTATAGGAATCATCTTTATATAATTGATATAAAAGAATTAAAGTAGCTTCTTTAACTGTACGGTAATAACCAAACTTTCACCATTCGTTCAATAACCGGATATACGGGTACCCACCTGCTGTGTTGTGAAAAGAACAAAGTTATAATGTACAAAATTTATTGTGAAAAAGAGAAGTTTTTTTTCTTCATTAGAAAGTAATAATACTATTAATAAATAATAGTATTGAGTGATGGATAATGCAATGGATGATGGATTTATGGAAATACGATAGATCCATCAGGTTTTCAACGGTAATGAGTAATTTCTTTATTTTACTTTTGAATAAATTGTTTTGTACTTTTAATCAAAAAATAAAATAATAAACTGAAAACTTTTTTCAATTGAAATGTATTTGAAATAATTTGATGATGAAGAATCTGGCAATAGCGTGTTGGATAGTGACGATGATGAACTTTTACCAGAGAGTGAAGTGGCAGCTTCGGATTTTGATGATAATAGTAATTTACAATTCTATTTTCTATTATGTAACAATGATTATGAAATATAAAGCTTTATACGTTGTGTATATTTTTACAAGAAGTTAACGAGAATGCACTCAGCGAAGATGTGAAGAAAGTGAAAAAGAAGATGATGATGACAAAGATGAAAAAAGTGAGTTAGAAACGCCAGTTAGTGGGCTAGCTATGACAGCAAAAGATGGTACTAAATGGGCTAAGACACCAAAAAGTGAAAATCAAGTTGCAAGGCATAATATTGTGCAACAGAGATGTGGACCTAAAAGAAATATTCAAATTATCTTCACTCCAGAAATGGCTGATATCTTTACACGTCATACGAATAAAAAAAGCAAACTCAAAAAGCAAACTTTACCCATATTGGGGTCGAACTAAATTCACTCAATATATTCTATCAAAACCAGCCAAGTATGGAATTAAATTATGGTGGACATGTGATGCAGAAAACTCGTATCCTCTCACGGGTCAGATTTACACTGGAAAACAGAGTGCCGGTCGTGAGAAAAAATATTGGTAAGAGAGTTGTCAAAGACTTGGTAGCACAATACAAAGGATCCGGTAGAAACATTACAATGGATAATTACTTCACTACTCTGTCATTAGTAAAATCTGGGATATAACAATTGTTGGTACTTTAAAGAAAAATAAAACGTGCATTCCACCAGCAATGAATGCATTGAAAATACGAGAAGAACTATCCACCGTGTTTGGCTTTCATGAAAAAGTAACCATGTGCAGCTATGTGCCCAAAAAAACAAAGGAGTGATTATGCTATCATTAATACATCAGGTAGCGAAGATCGGTGATGATGCAAACAACAATAAAAAATTATTGAATTTTAAAGCTGGTCAAAAGCTGGTGTTGACACAATGGATAAATTGCTTAGTAGATATACTACTAAAAGATTAACTCAAATGTGGCCTCTAACATTTTTCTACAATATTCTCGATGTTACCTGCCTTGCAGCATATATCCTTAATTATGAGAATAATAAAAAGCTTCCAAAAAAATCATATGAGCGAAGATTATTTTATCGGTAACTAGGCAGAGAGCAGTGTACTCCGTTTGTTGAAAAACGTTCGCATAATTCATAAATTATGAGGCAGTTTACTACAAAAGCGACAACTGAAAGTTTTTGTGGTCAAGCTGTAAATCCATATGTGCAATCAGCAGCATCTAAATATTCTAAACCCCAGGCACAACTTGATTCAACCGGAAGGAAAAAGATTACTGGGGTATGCCATCTTTGTCTCACCAGCGAATTTTAAAAAAGTCACAAAACTCGAGAATTAAGTTCGATATGTGAGTTCCCTATTCGTGATGAGCATTGCGTTTCAACCACGTGACACGTGAGAAGTGTGTGAAATAATAAACTCCTTTGTTATTTGTTATGGCAAGTTGTTTAGTAAAAAAAAAAAAATTTAATAAACAATCTTATTATTGTGTATAAACCTGGGTTTCATATACAACAATCTAAGTGAGTTCCGGGGTACCCGGTTATTGAACGGAGGAGGTATCGAGTTTAATAGTTAATAACTGCTATTGAATGATTGATTCCAAAAAATTTTTACGAAAATGTAGTGTCAAACTACTTCAACTTTGGGGATCCGAGCAGTCATAAAAATATTTAAAAGGGACGTTAACAAATTCTACTTTGGAAACTGGAATGGATACCCGGGTACCCGGGTAACAGACCAGACGGTTAAGTGGAACTGATGGATAGAGGTTTACTACATCAAATGAAAGTTGAACTTCATTTTTTTTCTATATTCCATGAGTTTGCTTTGTTAATAAAGTCAGATGGATTTTTTTAAACCGTGTTTTGTTTTTGTTTAAGACAGGTTGTATTGTCTTCACTAAGTAGTTAGATATTCCATAATTTGGTGTGCCGATTGTTGATACTACTATTCTCAAGGGATAGGATTTTTCAGGCTTGTGAGCTTTAATTAGACCATGCATACGAGGTGGGATGGCATCACTTGTAGCGATTGCAATCCCGGGATCCCGGGATCCCGACCTTTTTTATGATCCCGAAATCCCGGGATTGTCTAACATCAATCCCGGGATTCCCTTTTAGATCGAACAAAACAAAGCGTAATGAAAATATATAGTAAAATACCAACAATTTTGCGTATCAATAAAATAATTTTTATTTAACATAAAGTTGTAAAAAGCATTGTATTTTTGGTTGTACAATAAAATCTTATATCGAAAAGGATTGATTTAGAGAAAAACAAAAGTGAAAATCTTTGCACTATGTCATGTTGGTTAACATATACACTATTTAAAAAGTGAATACGATCTGATTTAAATAATAGATTTGTAAGCAAAGAAAAAAATTATTATAGTATGCTTGCTTGCGATACCCACACGTTTTATCATTACATACGGTTTATATTTATTTTATAATAATTTGTTATATAATACAAATTTACGTTGTTTCTAAAAAGTTACTTACGTAAACACTTTAAAAATATTCGCGTTAAATTAGTTAGATTTTTTAATACCTGAGTTACTATTGTTAATAATTTTTTGTAGGTTCTTTACTATTGTCAGTTTTTTCAAACTGAAGAAAAGCGCGTTTCTTATAAGGGAGAATCTTATAATCAAAAATTAAATCAGCATGTCGTATGTGGGTTTTACAATTAAAAGTAACTCAGCTGTTTGGAAATATTTTCTACGGGATGGGAAAGGCCAAACAGCGATGTGTAAATTACCAAACTGCAAGAAAATTTTAAAAATTGGTGGTGGCTCAACAAAAGGACTTCATACACATAGACCTGTATGAATTCGATGCAAATCAGCCAGATTTTAACAATGAATTTTCTGACAGTGAATCATCCGAGAATGAGGACACTGAGGAAGATTTGTTGGACTACAATCATGAAAAGTTAAGACCTAAAATTGAACTAAATTAAGTTCATTATGGGCCAGACATTAAAAAAGTACGCAAACTAATACTAAAACTTAAACAATCACCTACCAAGAACGACATCTTACAAAAATATATTAAGGCTGAATCTGGAAAACAACTGTCTTTAATAATGGACTGCAAGACACGGCGGAGCAGTCTTCTGTTAATGCTTAAACAATTTTACAAAGTAAAAAGTGGTATACAAAAACCATGAATTGATATTTAACGTTAACGTTCTTTGCTTGTATTATTGTCAGCATCTTTTAATTTTATAAGCATGAAACTAATAGCAATGTCGGCTGTAAATAGGTTAGAATCTCGACGACATATTGCTTCAACCGTTGCTTTAATGGGAACTAAAGTTGTAATAATCTCTGACAATATTGTCACTTCATCATCTGACAGAACTATAGAATTATCTTGCACTGGGTATACCCAGTGCAAGCCAACCCTAACGGTTGAAGCAATATGTCGTCGAGATTCTAACCTATTTACAGCCGACATTGCTATTAATTTCATGCTTACAAAATTAAAAGATGCTGACAATAATACAAGCAAAGAAATGCGTAGAGCTTTAATGACTCGCATGCATGAACGCCAAACCGATATGAGTGGACTTCTGCAATACCTGCATAACGGTCGAAGCCCCGTTGAAGTCGATGAAGAAATGATTACAGTGCCTTCTTCATTTAAATGTCGAAAACTTTTGGTAGAATTGTTGGAAAGATTAAATGCTTCCAATCCTGCTCTAGTAAGAGCATCAGTTGAGTCTGACATGCTGGATTTGATTGAGGAACCTAAAATGGCTCCTGAGTTTGAAAGTAATACTTTAAGTATTGAAGAGGAACTTGATGTTATTAAAGAAGGACAATCACCAATACAACCAATTAGACATGAAATTTTGTCATCAAAATTTCAAAAAGAAATGACACTATTTGAAAATGTGGATACACGTGGCGATTAGTTAGAAAGAGTTTATTCTTTTCTAACGACCGTGAAATCGACAAGTGTTGAGGCTGAGCGGGCATTTTCTTCCGCTGGACTGTTCAATACAAAAATTCTTAACCGTTTAGGCGATAAAACTTTGGACGCGTTATGCTTCCTGAAGTCGCATTTCGAAGCACACAAAACATAACATATCTCCTTATTTCTAACATAATTGTTTTACATTAATTAACATGTAAAATTTAATTAACATGTTAAATTAAAGTCATTTAATAAATGTATTTTTATTTAAATGTAATGTTTTTATTCTAATTAATACTATATAGAAGTTGTATCTGCTTTTCAATCCCGGGATCCCGGGATTGATGTTTTTCAATCCCGAAATCCCGGGATTGAAAAAAACCTCCGGGATTTCTATCCCTAATCACTTGCATATATATTATCGCATTCAGTTTTTGAAAATCTTTGCATTTTATTAAGTTGTGAGAGATAGGTTCTGATTTTAGTCGCATAACTATAAATAGGATCCTCACTCAGAACTTTTGTTGGACCAATCTGTTCGCAAATTTTTTCTAAAGCTTTTTCGTGTTCTATTCTAACAAAACCATTAGCTTTATCAAAAGGATATATATCGACAAGTTTGCTTTCCTTAATTTCTTTAAAAGCTTTTCTTTGTTTTCTTGTTAAGTTTTGGCTTATTTTTTTACCCATTTTAAGTTGTTTTAAGACATTTTTTCTCAAATCTTGTGCATTTTCAATCTTGTTGTTATATTCCAGCTTTTAAGCAAAAGACTCTGTTGTTGCAATAATATCCATATAAGGGATATCTCTCAAAGAAGGTACAAAGTGTGGGCCAAGACTAGGAAGATCGTTTTGGTGTTTTGGAATCTCAATACTACATAGATTTAAAACAGTGTTCTTTGTACACGTGGTTATCTTGCAGCTTTTATTATTGTGGTTACTTTTAAACTCATTTAGAAGAAAAATGAACTTTTTGAATAATCTCTCTTTTGACTTTTTAAACATTATTTCGCGGGCTATTGATACGTGACGATTTCGGAATAAGTTTTTTTTTCTTCACATTCTTGCAAAAATGTTTACCGGTTCTTAGATTTAGGTTCCGACTTCTTTAGTAACTGTAACTGTTCAGTTCGTTTATAAACATCAGCTCCGTATTTAGCTGTTACATGACTTGAATGTTGACATCTTGTATAAGAGTGTATGTTATATTATTAAGAAAACATCAAATAATACGTATTCTCTAAATACAAAGATTAATTTATTTTGAGAAATTTTCGCTGGATTATGATTACCAGCAACATCAGCTCGTAAAATTATTTTAAGTTACAAAAAACAGTTTACAATTAACTGACGTCAGCAGTTGAATGGTTTCTTTCTTTTTTATCCTTACGTAAAAACGTGAAAAATGGTGTCTAAAATTTAGTTTTTACAAATTTCTCATAATAAATTGATATTTGATTTGTATTTAAAGAAAACTTACTATTTGATGTTCTTTTATATATATATATATATTCACACTCACAATACACGCAGATATATACTAAATCATAGATAAAAAGCTGCAAAAATATCCAAGAAAAATCCTTTGTGAATTGCTGTTTTTGCAATTTTTTAACCCACTCTAAATCCTAACTCCAAAACTGTAATCATCTTCTAAAGTTTTCCCATTTCCATTATGTTTGTTAATAAACGTTTTTTTTTCAACACCAGCGAAAGCATCAAAAAAACTTGCAAAACTTGTTTTTCAACTTTCATATTACAAAATACAAACAAAAAGCGCGAAGGCTTAAAAATTCTATTTATATACAAAAATATCATCAGTGTTAAACAAGGATTAAGGTGCCGAGCAAAGTTACTTTTTTCACAATAGAAAAAGAAATTTCCCCTAAAACAACAAAGAAATGAGATTTAAAGGTAAGATTTCTAAAAGAGAAAGATCAAATGGTGAAAGCTTGCTGCGAACCGTCACCTAATAAAAGGACAACGCGCTTTTTGGTTGTCCAAAGAATGCGAATAGTTTTGGCAACTAAATTGTTATCAGGAAGTTTAGTGTTGTATGAATGAATGCATTTTATTGTAGAGCTCAGCATACCCAACAAACTGTTACTGGTCTAAAAAGAAAATATTATAATTAAAGTTAACAGACGAAATAAATTTTCATATAAAAAACAGAAAAAAAAAAAAAAAAAAAAAAAAAGACAACCATCAATGATAGTTACCTGATAAAAGTTTATTTTCTTATCTAAAAATGAAAAGGAGGCAAGTACTTTTCCCTCAGGAGAGAAAGATAACGCAGATACGGCACTTTCATGAGCCGGAATAATCTGACACCTAGACGATCTCAGTTCGTACAAGGCAATATGGCCGACTCGCGATCCAACGGCAAGACGACGCGTGTAGTTGCAATACGAAACCATACCGAACCTAAGGTTTTAAAACAAAAAAGATTTAAAACTGCTACAGTAATTATAACGCGGGAAAAGAATTTAATACCAGTCTGTTTTACACAAGCCAATTAACAAAAGTGTATGCCAGCCCAAATTTTTTCAAACCAACGAAATTCCTTTGCCTCGTTTACCTAATTTTTGAAAACTTGTACTAAAGAAACTTTGAATATTCTTGACAAAAAGTAGCAACAAAACATACTTAAACAATGCGGGACAAATTTCAGTGAGTCCTTTTTCCTTTATTGTTTTAAAATCCAACAAGTGCACGATAATATCGACAACCTAAAACAATATTGTGAAAAGAAAACTACTAAACAAATCAAATCAATAGACTGGTGTAAGACAGGAATCTGCATGGTAAATACGAACCCGTTTCCTAACATCATTTACATGAGTAGTGATAAAATGTTGTGATTTTTAAAAAATAAATAACTATTAAAATAAATCTAAAGTAGTAATTGATTTAAAAAAATGAGAATATTTGAAGAATACCTCAACGATGAATTCGATTACTTGTTGCTGATTTTTTTCAATCATGTGCTCCATGACGCGCAAAATTTCTCCACGTGCACTGTAAAGAACTGTTGACATGGGTGCTTCGTGTGAAGCAGATGGCTGCTGGCGTACATGAGAATACACGGCGATTGCAGCTGGAGATGGTTGCGTGAATGACATAGATGACGTATAAGCAACATGACGCGCAACCTTTAAGTAATGAAAAAAAAATTTTGGTTGATCGTTTTGCGACCGAAGATTGATCACGATCACGGATTTGCATTGAAAAAGATAACCACTAATATCATACCTCCTTGGCTAATGTTGTAATACAAGCCGACGGACGAGCTGTTGAAATCAATGACAAAGCGTGCTTTGCTGACCTATGCAAGTCTTTGGCAGCAGGAAGTGAGAAATTGTGTGTTTTATCACTCTTCAATTGGTTATCAATATCTCCGCACAACTCAAACAACCCAATTATAACCTGTGAAACATCAATATGAGGCTCCCAGAGTGCAAAACCACGACCTATGAGGTCGATAGCAGCACGCCGAATTGCGCTGTATGCAGGTGTTGCAGATGGTTGTCTGCGCAAAAGAAGTGTGGTCAGAGCTTTTGCTGTTGTGCGGACAACACTTACATCCATATAGCTATTTGATCCTATATATACATAACGTAAAAATCCACAACTTACCATTATAAATTAGGGTAAGCAAACATTTTGGCAATTTTTTGAAACATGATAACAAGTGAAATATTTGTGTAAGTATCAGTCAAAAATGTAGGAAAAAAGTTCCTGATACACTGTGACCATTTTCTATAGGCGCATGTGGATTATGTCTTAAAAATGTACTTAACTTTATTTTTATAGAGCATTGCAATAAATTATAAATAAAATATCAAAAAGTAATGAAAATTATCAAAAATTAATATCAAATTTGAAAATAGGTCAATCATAAATGAATTAAATTCAAAAGATAGCTGACTATTTTCTATAGACGCAGTTCACATTTTTTAACAAAACTATCCAAAAAAAATGTTTTTGTCACATTTTTAGTACTCGATTGGACCTCCTTTGCGCTCAATTACTTGATAAATTCGTTTTGGCATACTTCCCACCAAGTTTTCCAGCACTTTTGGCTCCATATCCTCCCAGCATTCTTATACCGCTTCTTTTAGCTCTGCCACAGAGTTATGTTGCTTCTGGTCAGCATAGATACGTCTTACAATGATTCCCCAGATGTTTTCAACAGGATTCAAATCTGTACTGCGAGCAGGCCACCACATTTGCTCGATTTTTTTAGCTTCAAACCAAGCTTTAGTCTCGTTACTTGTGTGAATGCTGGCGTTATCTTGTTGAAAAACAAACTTTTTGCGTCGATATTTGTTTTGAAATGGAATCAAACATAATTTTAGCACATCAATGTATTCAGAACTTTTCATTTTGCAAGATGTAAATGCTAAATTTAACTTTTCTGTTGCACAAAACCCAAGCCAAACCATCAAAGATCCACCACCAAAATTCCTTGTCGAAAAATATTTGGGTTCTCTCCTCAAATCACGCCAGTAGCCACTAAAACCATCAGGCCCATCAAGATTAAACTTTTTCTCGTCCGAAAAAATCACCTGGTATTGAAAACAAAAATATTCAGCTATTTAGACATCTCACGTATTTATGAGAATTTAATCTAAAATTTCTTACTTGTTCCCAATCGCGTGCCATGTTTTCGCGGGCGAATTCCATCCGTTTCTGTTTGTGAACAGGCTTCAAATTTGGTGCTTTATTCATTTTTGATCTTACAATGTGTGGGCTGTCTTTGAGAACTTTCCTAATCGTCTCCTTGCAAACATTTAAACCCAAATCTGACTTAATTGTTTTCAAACTTTTTGATGAATTTGATGCGAGTCGAACAATCCTGCGTTTTTCACGGTCTGAAACCTTAGATTTCTTTGGTTTCCTCTTGATTGTTGCATAATCTGTTGGATTTTTCAAGAAATTACGGATAACGTGATCTGATCTCTTCAATCTTCTAGCAATTTCTTGATTTGGAACTTTTTCTCGATGATAAGCCAATATTTGACCTTTTTCAATATTGGTAAGGACCTTTCCTTTCGGCATTTGGTTAAGTTCAATTTAATTTCGACTCACAAAATAAAAAATACTACAGAATATAAGAAATTTGCGACAAAACTCGTAAAAACTTTAGTGCGTCTATAGAAAATTGCCACGTGAATATTAAAAATTTAATTATTTTAATACAATCAAGATAGTTAACAATTAAATGCATAATGGATCATTGTTTTCTTACATATACTTATTCAAAAGTACCATTAGAACAATTTTATTACCACTGTAACACTGTAAATCCGCTAAATTTTACATGCGTCTATAGAAAATGGTCGCAGTGTATTAAGTTTACAATTAAGGTAAAAAAATCCTATATAAGACCTGTATTTTTCTTACTGCAATGATAAATTAATTTGTCATATTAGAGATGATAGCAATTACTACAGAAAAAGTTGATCTTTATACATAAATGATTAAAAATATACTAGATTTAAAAAAAAAAAAAAAAAAAAATACATTAGACAAATTGATAGATATAATCTTAGAGCAGAATTTTACACAACCTAAGTTTATTGAAGAAGTATGGAAGTAAATATCACAGAAAAACAGCAGAACCCGTTTTTGTGTACCTTTAGAGTCTCTGTTTACTGGATCAACTTCTTTTTGGAATTCTGCACCAATTACACCCAACATGATAATGGCAGTTGCATGGCGCAATCTTATATCACTTGAAACCATTTTTCTAGTTGTCATCATAATCATGGCAATATCAGAACGATCCTCTTCAGTACTGACAAATACACTTTTTTCTGAAAATTAATATATACATCAATATAAATTTCAACAAAACATTAAATAAACTAACTCTTAATCATAAACTTAAATAATTATTTAAAGAGTGATTTTGGGATTAACATACCATCCTCGTGGTTTACATATTGCTCTAAATCTTCAAACCCAAACTCCATAGCATCTAAATTTTGTGGTAAATGTGGAGACCAGGCATCAATAAGTTGCTTTCTACCTGATGACCCAATACGCTGCAATTCTGCAAGTAAAATAGCTTGTGCTGCTTCACGAATCTATTAAATATAATAAAACAAGATAATTTAGTTGCTTAGTCATTGATTCATTGAATCTTTCAATTTAAAAATAAATAATGGATGCAGTCTAAAACTGAGATTGAAATTAAGACTGCATAGGCAATGATAGAATGAATTTTACCAAACTAGAGTTACTTCTCTTTATATATATCACTCACATATATAAAAAGCATGATTTGACTAACATTAAGTGTAATTCTGTTTACAACTTCAGTTTTATGCTTTAAAAATAATCGGCAAAAATAGGACTTAAACAGAATATTAGAAAGTCATTTAATCAAAAACTTTCATTTGTGTTCGAAAAAAACCATTCCAATAAAACAATTTCTTATACATATACAAGTCTTGCCAGTTCCAGTTTAACAAAAGAATACCTCTAAACACCGATCTTGCCACCTTCTAGCTAGAATATGTAGTAAAGGTGGTCTATACAAAATTCCTTTCATAGCATCTGGTAACATACAACAATGAAGTGCAGCTAGTAAACTCCACCCAGCTTTTACTTCAGATCGCACTGTAGACATTGATGCTTGTTGATTGTATTCTTCAAAAGATTGAAAATAGACAATTTGGCAAAATGTTGAACAAATCAACAAAAAAAACTCAAAATCAAAGTGACAGCACATAAAATCAAATAAAAACCAGAAAACCATTTCAAAAAGTTAAAATAATAGTTGAACAGTGAAAAAGGAATAAAACTATTAATATGAATCTTTAAGTAAATTAGATAAGAAAGTCAGTTGTATTTAAAATCATCTAAATCTATTTACCCAAACCTTCAGTCTCAAGTTTTTGCTGCTGACTGAGAAAACAATATCAATAAAAATGTACTATGATATAGAGACTAATAATGTACCTCCTTTATTTGCTGCTGCAGCAAAACTAACATAGTTCATGCTCATCAGCGTGTTTGTGACAGCTACAATACTGACCAGGTGTTGTGTGGTGAGGGATGATGACAACTGCCAATGTGCATTAAAAATAGATTTTTGTAATTCATCATCTATTTGATGGTAGTTCTGTAAGATAAATTTTTAAATATCTGGTAATTACCTTCTATCTTATAGGATTATAAAGTAGCTTTAAACAAAATAAAAAAGAAAGATATAATGCAAAAATAAACTTAACAATGATACTTTACTGATATTTTAACTTGGAAATAAAGCATTAGCAACTTAATGCAAACCTTATCAGGGTCTGTGTCAGAATCAAAGGCAGCTGCAATATAGCTTTCCTCACCATTTATATACCAACCTGGAAACATTAAAGCCAGCCTTCCTCTGGTTAAAAGACCAAAAGAAAGTGCTTTTACTGGTTTTAGTATCCCTAACTTTTGCATACATACAGAGTCTAAACCTTGATCAAGTCCCCAGCCATGACAACATGACAAAAGAAGCTGAGCAACTTCATAGGGGACAGAATTTGAAATCTCATTACCAGAGGCCAAAACGTCAACATGTTGATAGCGCTTTGGGTTAACAGGATAATCAGATTTTGCATAAAAATCTGCTTCGTCTGATAAAAGCTGCTTAATAAGGGCTTCAGGATCTAACAGGATAACATGAATTTCCGGATCATTAATACATGCCTGAAGAGCACAAACACGCATTGGAGGTAAAACAAGTGGAACATTTCTGGACTCACCCTCTAAAAAATATATAAAGTAATTTTAGGTTATGAGTGACATTGTATTTAAAACAGTTAAACTAAAATTCTTATATGCAGTACTATGAAATAAGAACAAATTTTGAACTAGTTTATCTCAAAATTATTAGTTTATGTTTCTAAGTAACATTTAAAAAATGCAATAGTCATATTACTTAGTTAGAAGGAAAAAACTGCACTAACTTAGACTCTGGGCGTGGTTGTGTTTGAATGAACCAGTCACATGATGATGTAAAGAAGCCATTCTACTTTTCATGCGTTTCACCACAGTGGGTGCTTTCAAATCAATATGAATTCTGTTTGCCATTTTGGTTAAATGATGGTGTAAGCGAAACTTTCTGTGATGCTCACGAACAGCTGCAGATGGTGCAGATGTTTCTTCATCACATGATTCCAAAATTTCATAAGCTAGAGGACCAGCAGCACAACGGTCAAGATGCCCTGTAAAATAAGTTAAAGTCTAAATAAAACTATAAATAAGACAAAAAAAAAAAAATAATAATAATAATCGAATCCTACTTTAGATTAAGTGTACTATATTTAAATGAAACCTGTTTCCATTTGCCACACATATACAGTTCCATCAGAACAGCCCACAACCAAGAAGTCTTCTTTAACTCTCCATCTAATTGTAACAACTGGAAATGTGTGGCGACTAGCTAATAATACAACCATTCTTTCACGCAAACCCACCAAAGCAACAGAATGGTCTTTAGCAACAGAGCAAACACACTGTAAAAATCTTGGCTACAAAAAAATTAGCATTTTTTTAAAGGGAAATAAACAATAGGAATTTAACAAACCCAAATAATTTCAAACAAAACAAATATAAGTGTGAATTAACACAAGAATTCTTAAATGATACACATAAAACTGAAACAAATTTACACATAAGACTTCCAAAGATCTTGCATTGAAACTTACACATGGAACATACAAATAAATATTATACATGAAACATACATTACAATCTGGAGGTGTCACCATAAGTCTTAAAATTTCTCCTCCATGACAGTGAAACACAGTTAGCAGAGATCCACTAATTAAATCCCAAGCACGCACTGTGAAATCAGCACCTCCTGATATGAGGAAAGATCTATCATAACGTGGATTTTCATCATGTGGGTACAGCAAACTTGTAACTTGTCCAACATGGCCATAGAAAATTGTATATGGTGGATAGTCTAAAACAATTAGGAATATATAACCATATACAACAATTTAAATCACAATAGTATAACAGGTGAATTTGAAATTTTTTGCTTTAATATGTATAAAAAAAAAAAGAAAAAAAAAAGAAAAAAAAAAGAACTATATAACAATATCTCATACATGATACTTTATTTTCTGCAGGTTGTATCAATTGAAAAAGAGCAGCTTTAATTGCATCAACAACAAAAATTGTGCCATTTACCCTTCCACACACCAGCTTTCCTTGAGATGGCAAATATAAACTACATGTCACAACAACACTACCAATATCTGGATTATTCTAATAAAAATAATACCATTTACTTGAATATTTACTTTGAATCAAGCATGAGAAATTATTTTTGAACAAAATTTCTTTGAATGAGAAGGAAAATATCCATTCAACTTGAGGAAACATTTTAACCTTTTTTTTTTCCTCTCCTCTTTTTAATTTCTTTTAAAAAGATTTTAAAAAAGAATTTGAACTTCCACAAAATTTTATTTAAAAGAAACTTACAACATCATCAATCAAACCAATTGGCTTTGTATCCTCCCATAGTTGCTTTAAATTTATAGAAGCTACTTGTTTTACAGCTAAATATTGAGAGCATAACAAAAAACAAAAAAATAAGGTAGTTTAGTTTTTGACAAAAAAAAACAACAAAAAAAAACTGCATTTTCTGATAAATTGTGTTTATACGTTTAAATGCAAATGAAATTAAACAAATTTTACAGCATGAATCAAAAAATATTTTGTAGCAAAAATGTAAAAAATACTTCGAGTAGATTGTTGTTCTAATAAAACAGTTTTTCGGATTCCTTCTTGTGTTATAGTCACCTCTTAAAAGAATTATGAAAAATTCTTAATATTATTAACAATAAAAAATCTGATTTCATAAATACCTTAAAAAACAAACCCAATATATTTATTATTTAAATAATTGCAAAGAAAAAAAAAGATAAAAAATTCAATTTTGAAAAAGTTGAGACAGGAAAAACAAGTCCACCTGTAGCTCCTGTAACAGAAAATGTGCTTCTCAGCTTTGAATGGCCTTCATCATCTTGCTCATTATCAGGTACTTTCCATATACAAATTCTATTACAAACATAACCATAAAAACCAAAAAAAAATTTAAAATAAGTAATGCTGATAACAGTTGATAGGAAAAAAAAACAAAATGCAAAAAAAACAAATCATTCATGCATACCTCCGAGAAAACCAGTTGTAATTTTTTATTATGTAGTTAATGAGATACAAAGCTTTAATTTAAGACATAAACCAAAATTTGACCGATGTTTTATTTTAAAAATTTCCTGGTAAAAAGTACTCAATTTTTACATAGCCAGTCTTTATCAAACCATAATTAAGCAAAAATCCTTATTTTCTGAAAGTTAATTTATGTGTTGACCTTCCAGCAATGTTTAGCCACAAAAAAAAAAAGTTTTGGTTTATAAAACAGTTCAACTTGAAAAACAGGATATTTGCTTTACAAAATTGATCAAAATATATTTTGATGGAAATTATCACTAAACTAAAAAATTTACCCTCCTTGTGAACCTTGAATTAACAATTTAAAGTAAGGCATGCGTCTTCCATAAGAAAAAAACATGGGAAAGCGATATGCATCCTACAAGAAATAAAAATAAAAAAAAAAATTATTAATGAAATGAAATAAATGCAAATAAAGATCTGCATTCCTCTAAGGTTTCATATACTCTTACAACAAATCAAAACTGAGTTTCAAATCTTAGAGACACATTTCAACTAAACTAAAATATATTTTAAATGTAAAACTTTTTATTAATATTTTTTTTCTAATAATATTCAATAATTAAACTTCTCACAAATTTTCTATTTTATAAAAATTAAGTCCTTTTTAAAACATTACTTAGCATATAAACTTGACTTAATAGTGAAAAAGAGTTACATTTATCAGATTCATCACTCTTGAAATTGTATGAGCTCAAAAACTGAATGCAGACCAGTGTACAGTTTGCTCAAAATTCAAAATAAACTAAATATAAGTTTTTTGATCAACAGATAGCTGGTAAGTATGATGAAAGATAGCAGCTGGTACAGTATGTGTGAAAGGTTTTTAAAGTGACGCCTTTAAAGCAGTGGAAAGAATTTTTTTATAATTCATAAAAACATGCTAAAAATTTAATATGTATCTGTCATTTCATTTGATTGGTCCACCAGTAGTTTAAACTTTTGTTTCAGCAATTTTTTTAAAATGGAAAAAAAAAAAAAAAAAAAAAAAAAAGATAGTGATCCAATTCTTAATTCAGGATAGCTGTTTGGCAGCTAAAATACTCAAATGAAAATTCTGCTGCTACATTTCTAACTGTTCATAGATGGAATATAAAACTTGGTCATAGAAGCATTAAAGATGATCCACAAATTCCTAAGACAAAAAAGTTACCAAATAAATGTTGCTTGTGAAGATTCAATTGACTACTCTTGAAATATCTAATACTGTGGACATATCAGATGAGTAACTACTAGACCATTCCCCCAAAAGAAAATGAAGTTGCAATAAATTTAGATCCTTTTTCATGTCTATTTAGAAATTTCCTATTTTATGCTTATCTAGAAACAAAAACTAATAACTTCCATTACGGGATGGCTCAATTGTGTTCAATCACAACTGAGCTGCCCAGTAATGGAAGTAGTGATATCAAAACACTTTCCAATTATCACAAGATCACACTTACAAGCATTTATAGATAAGCAATTATTGATTTTTTTTATTTATCTAAAATATGGTTACATATAGAAAACAATTGTTATAGATAATAAAAAAACCATCTCAAATTATAAATAAAACTAGTAAAACTTGTCAAAAAGTGAACATAATATGTTTAACATAAAAATATTTCTTAATAATTTATTAAAAGTTAGTGATTTGTATTTCTCTCAATGTTCTGTATGATAGCACTTAAAGTCTTTCATTGAAATACTGAAACTTGTCTCATCAAAAAGTAAAATCAGACCCGATCAAATCATCTACAAAATCATTCAAGATATTCTTCAAAACAATTATGCAACCTTCTGACTTTACTTCTGAAGAAAAAAAATAACTTTGCAACCTTCCATTAAAACAAATTCCAAATCTGTGATGGTCCAACAAATGCTTAAATTTAAATGTATTTTACAAATATTTAACATGTAAAATACTTATAAAAAAATGAAAAAATGGTGTGCAAATATTGACAATTCAACAAGAACTGAATTGAAAGCAGCCATTTACTTCTTTCAACAAAAAACTTATGTATTAACTCACAACTACAAATAAGACTTAAATCTATGGATCATGATTCTAACAGAAACATTTACAGTAGAATGATGCTGGTTATTCAACATTGAAGCAGATAAAAGTTATTGTAGTTATTGTCTATTGAAAATGTTTTGACAAGGGCAAACTTCAAGGTATTTAAACTCAATATGCTCGAAAAAACATTGTGCTCAACAAATTTGGCTTTCCCAGTGAATACTATCTTTCAGAAATTTTTTTAATGAAGAGGCTGTAGGTGCACTACAGAGATGAAATATATTTATTGGAGAGGCAGAAGACTAAATGTATTGAACTGTTAGGAAACTTTGTTGAATAGTAAACACAGTCAAGTTATTTAATTTAAAGTTTCTCAATTCCTCATGCAACCTATATTTGGGAAAATGTAAAGATGTATACTTTTTAAGAAAAATTGTTTGAAAAAATGAGGCCACATTTAGTTATATAGTTTAACTAACCAAAACTGCGCTTAGGAGCAACCAGAGAGTTATTAAATCATTAAAGAATATTATATTAAACTTCCAGGAGTGATGATGAACCGCACCAAATGAAGCAGTTCATACAATTTTAGCAATTTAAGCTTTTTTAACAGTACCATGATTTGTGCTGCTAACTTAACTTTAAGAACTTTCTTTCTGAAAAGATTAAACACCCCTACTTTAAAATAGTAATCTCATTTAGATGAAAATCTGTTTAGTTGAAATCCTGTTTAAGTGAGAATCTGTCAAACATGGATTTAATGAAGCTTAACTAAAACAACTCCAATTTTACCAGATTTTTTTCATTTGAGGAAAAAAAGATAAAGTTTATACTGTAAAATCAATTTATACTGATTTTACAAGATCAATCACTAATTGATTAAGAATGGACTCAAATACCAAAGAAAAACAAAAAAACAAAACAAAACAAAAGCTTTCTCTATTTGCTTTGTATTATCAGTAAACCATGAGACCATGAGAATGGTCACCAGTTGATGAATAAAAACTGAAAATAAGTTTTTTTATTCAAAAACTGAAAACAGTTGTTGAATAAAAATGACTTATTTTAAATTTTGCAAAGGCAAACCGAATGATAAAAGTCATACATTAGATAACAAATATTGACAACAACCTGATTAGCAGTTGTATCAAATTGGAAAATCATAACAGGAGGACCATACGATCTATCTCCATTTGCATCAATTTGATCACTCAGGAGATATCTAAAGATAAAAAAATACTAACTTACAGTATGAATAACAACAAATACTAAATAAAATTTTAATCATTTGGCATCTGAAGGATGTGAACATTTGGAATGTTCCCACAAGAAAATATTTTTTAAAAAAACTTAAAACTAGGAGTGGTGTTGATAACCCAGCGTTTCTTTCAAGGATATTTTTAAAAGTAAAACTGATTTAAATATAAAAAAACATGAATCAGAAAAAAAAAACTTTTGTAATGCAAGAAAGTGTTTTTACCTTGATGGAAGTCTATATATAAATGCATTACCCATCTAAAAATAATAAAATAAAAAAAATCAACCACACACAAATAATAGAACAAACCAACTTAACGTAACTAGAATAAGACCTTTAAACTAATACTCTTAAATCTTTAAGAAAGATTAGTACTAGTATAATATTAGTAAATGCTCTAACTGGTGTGAGCCAGTGAGTGTGGTATCAACACACTATGACAGCTGATTCGCTTAATTGCTGCTCATCCAGCAATCAAGACCTGCTTTAAAACTGTTAACTGATTGTGCTTTAACCAACTCACATGTCAAGCTATTCCATAAATTGACCGATCTATTAAATAAAAAGTTTTCACGACATGCTTGCTTAGTAATTTCTTTGACATATTTAAAGCTGTGACCTCTTGTTTGAGTTTTTTGAATACTAATTTTTTTTATTGTTTCCAAATCGTTAAAAACCGTTGAAGAATTTAAAAAGTTGAACCATATCTCCTCGTTGTCTCCTTTTTGTTAAGGTCGTCAAGTCGAGAGCTTTTAGACGATACTCATAGTTGATTTTTTTAAGTGATGGTTTTAATCGAGTTGCACGGTGTTGAACTCTCTCTAATAATTCAATTTCTCCCTTTCGAATAGGTGACCAAACTTGTACTGCAAACTCTAACAGTGGTCGCACAAAAGAAACATAAAGAATTCTTAGCAGTCTAATATCTAAGCAAACGAAGCAATTTTTAATCTGACCCAACATTTGGTTGGCTTTACCTACACATTTTATTACATGATTTTTCCATTTCAGATTGCTTGAGAAGATTACTCCAAGATCACTTTCAGATTCTGTTA
Source organism: Hydra viridissima (assembly GCF_058129835.1). Taxonomy (NCBI): domain Eukaryota; kingdom Metazoa; phylum Cnidaria; class Hydrozoa; order Anthoathecata; family Hydridae; genus Hydra; species Hydra viridissima. The sequence continues at coordinate 4,971,799 of NW_028324306.1, forward strand.
TGTTTAACTTTTGTTCATTGATATAAAAGGGTGATTTTTTGTTATTTCGGCCAAAGTGCTTGACCGTACATTTTGAAATATCAAATTTCACAAGCCAGTCTTGAGTCCACTTAAAAGCTGAATCGAGATCTGATTGGAAAGAAAGAGTTGATGCACTGGAAAGCATTTCATTCATAATTTTGGTGTCATCAGCATATAGCTTTGTTAGATTTTTTAAAGTATCAGGCAAATCGTTTGTAAATAGTACAAATAAGAGTGGTCCAATTACTGACCCTTGTGGCACACCACTGGTAATTTCTGCCCAAGAGGATACATTTTCGCATATCACAACTCTTTGCTTTCTTTCTTTTAAGAATGCTGCAATCCATTGTATTGTCAGACCAGATATTCCATAAGGTTCTTAAAGATTTAAACTTTACTGGACATACAATTTACCATGACTACAGAAAAAAAAATCAAACTCAAAGTGCAAGGTTGATTTTTAATAAAATTTAGATATAGAAACTGATGTACAACTAATAGGAGATTTAAAAATACAAAACAAAAAAATACATATTTTAGGGCAGGTAATGTAGTACTTCCAGAGGCTAAACCCAAATATGATTTCCATTTTTCTTGGTTAGCTCTAATTTTTCTCCTTTAGTGTATATTTACTAAGGAATATTACTAAATTCCTGATGATATGCTTTTTATGTTTGCATATCTTTTAAAAAACATGTAAAACTATTACACTTATTAAGTATTATGCTAAGCAACTTCCTGTTTTATGCGAGTTATATAGTTCATCTAGGAAATAGCAAATATATAGATCATATAGTTTGATCATGTAGTTTGATCTAGGAAATAGCAAATTTTTATGCAATACTTTTTACTTTGATTTTCTTGATTATTTTGACATTTTACTCATTTTAAAAAAAATAGAAAATGCTTTAAAGAAGAAGATGTAGAAACCTACATTTTTTGTTATGTATAATGAACTTTAGAACAGATGACTAATAAATGACTATGACAGAAGCTTATTAAGTATAGTTTAGCATGAAACTTGGTTGTTACAAAATAAACCAACCCTTTTCATTTTCTATGGAAAAAAATTGGCTTAATTTCACTAAAGTTATGTCAAGCATACACATGTAATTGGATACTGAAGATTGGATATTTAACAACTCTTGAAGAGAAACAAAATTTGACATGATCATGAAAATTTTATAAAAATTCAATACTGAGCATAACTGGTGAAATAAGCAGACTTAGGTTTACAGAGGAAAAATACTAAAGAAGGTATTTTAAAACAATGGTTAACATTCAAGAAAATACACACCAAAACAAGCAGGCAAAATACAACTTGTACTAAAGGTGAAAATTGATTATCAGATTTAGCAAAATGCAAATACTGAATTAATTTTTCAAAAAAAACGTTTGTGATTATTTTTCAATAAATGATTTTAAAATCTTCCAAAAAATTGTTTTGTATGCTAATACATGACTTTTTTTATTACATATAATAGAGAAACAACATTAGACAACCTTATTCCATAGAAGCACACTGTTTGATGCGATAAAATCCCCATCAACAAGAGGAATTTTCTTAGGAGCTGGAAGAGCAGCAAGGAAGTTAAAGTCGCTAGCATCATATATCTAAAATGTTTACCATAAATCATAGATAAAAAATGTTCAGTCAATTTAGTAATACTTTATTTATAACAACTGATTTATTTTAACAGAGCTAAAGGAACAAGAAACAAATCTGTAAAAATAAGAAACAGAGCAGGAATATGAGTATCTAACCTGCCATGTTTTTGCACTGATAATAAGAAGAGTTCTTTGTGTGAATGGATTTGCACATATTGACTTTGCTTTTAAGCTATCAATGGTTTTTGATTCATCTTCATAAACAAACTCTCCCTGAAATAAAAGTCATGCAAATTAACTGAGGCTGCTTTTTTTACAAAATTAAATGAGGCTGCTTTTATTACAAAATTAAAAGAGAATAATTTTATTATAAAATTAATTGAGGCAAATTAAATGATGCTACTTTTGTTACAAAAAATTACCTAGAATATCTTTTTGTGGTGAAAGAAAAATCAATGTGCCATAACTTTGATTAGAAGCACATATATTATTTTATTTATCTTACATATTTGTATGCAACATCTAAACAACTGTCACAAAAACTTTTAAAATTTGCATTAAACTATTTAGAGGATATGTATACCTTATTTTCATGTGCTGGGTTTAAAATCCAAACTTTGATGCAGCTGGATACAGTTAATCCAATTAGTAGTTCTTCTATTAATTAAATTAAAAAAATCTTTTTAAATTGTTTTCAAACTTGTTCAATTTCAAAAATTTATTAATTAATCATAATAATTATCAGTGTTGTTATCTAACTATAGCTCTATGGTCAGAATTAAAATTTCTTTTTAGGGATGAGCAAAAAACATTTTAATTGATTTCAAATGGAAATTAACTGATGGAACAATCATACCTTTTAATGAAATGATAGTACACTGTCTTATCTTAGTAAACCTGATAAAGTATTTTAGGGAAATTTACTGCACCAGCAAAAAATTATGAAAATATTTCTCTTTAAGCATAGAAAATTTCAAGAAGAATCCATTTAATTTTTTATTTTATATAAATAAGAGCTTGTTGCTTCATTGTAATTCATTGACAACCAGTATACACTGTACATATCTAGATGGTTTTCTAGAGTACTATACATATCTCTAGCAAGATATTTAAACACTCTAGAAAAACTTCTTTTTTGCTTAAAAGCTCAAAATGTAGTATACTCAATTTTGATGACATCTAAACATTTAAAGTTCCTTTTATTCCTTATTATATTGCATGACAATTGTAGAGCTTTGTGTTTGGTTTGAAGAAAGATAAAAAGCAAAAAAGGTTGCAAAATCATTTGAAAACTTGTTATTGTAAGATACCACTACATTTTTGCTGGAAACCAAGCAATTTTGTCTGGCAAGGTGAAAAGATATACTCAATCCTTTATGAGGAAAAATATCTGCAATAATTGGTGACATCACAAAATAATTACACTTTTTGATAGGAGAAATGTCCGGCTGGACTGATTTCACTAGACATGTTTTTCAGTAATTATCTAAACATTTAAGACTTGATTGAGTGGTCCAGAAATATGTTTACCAGTATAAACATTTTTGTCAGTTTAAATTTGTTTTAAAATTTGTCAATAGTAATAACTTTTAACCAAATAGAAATGTTATTTATCAATCAGTTAATCAGCTTATGTTTAAAAAAAAGTATAAAATAGTGAAGATGTGAATTGAGATTATTCATTATGTGAAACTTTGAATATGTTCTAAAATACTTTTTATACACACATATATGGACTTAACACATTTTTATACCTTGCTGACGTGCAAGTCTGAGAAAACAGACAGCAGATATCCAATTGGGTGAAAAACGAGACTTTAGTGAGTAAAGAACCTATTGGAAAAATATAAACAACATAACTTAAACTAATCCATATAATAAAGTTAAAAAGAAAATTTAAAATATTAAAAAGACTAGAAATTCTTTGTAAATATCTTAGAGTAGAAAAAGATTTGTTGAAACCAGAGGCTCCCACACTCAGAGACATAATGAGGAATGGCCTCTTGATTCAGGAAAAAATAACTCCCTGTGATGTTAACAAACAGTGTATGACCAATGGTATAAAGCTTATGCTTTAAGTGTTTTAATTTACAACTCTCTCAAATTACATTGCAAAGAAACTGAAGCAAAGAATATCAAGCAGTTGAAAAGATAAGCTAGATATAACAGCTTTCAACTGTAACACTCTTCTTGGATTTAGAATATCATGTCAGAGTCAATTTAAATTGAGAACTTTAGTTCCCATCTAGTCCAGAAACTTCTTTGAGTAAAATACATCATAATATATATGGTTTGTTACAATTACAATTTCAATGAATGTAAGTTAACAGTAATCTATTGATGCAATATAAAATATAATATCACCTGAAGAGACAAAGAATCAATTATGTGTATTTCAGAGTAGAGTCCATGACAAACCAGTCTCCATTCTTTTACATGTCCTTGGGGAAATTGAATAGACTAAAGAACAATTTAAAAAATGAAATTTGCGTTTGAATATGAACCAAAATATATATAAGACACAATGCTATAATGCAAATTAAAAAAGCTGTAGTTTACTAACATATAAACCAGTGTGGGCACCAGGAAAGACATTAATCTGTAGACACAATCCATCTTCAATATCCCACAAACATAACTCTCTTTAAAAAAAGATAATGTAGAGTTAATAGAAATAGGGTCATTCCATATGAAATCATCCAGACCATGACACCCTTACGTCTCAGAATTTGTTCATTTTTTTCTCACTTAGAGTCCATATTAAAAAAATAATAACTGCAAAAATTTTAGTTAAAAATACACATGGGTTCCAGAGATATTGTCAGTTAAAATAATGCTGACTCAGCATTTTAGTAATTTTCTGAAGCGACTACAAAGCAACTTTGACATATAGTATCTTTATAATGGCTTGGGGAAATTTCCTAAAACTTGGTACCCCAATAGATTTTTACTTGCAGAATCCAAAAGGAGCACTGTCAAGACTCCATTGTCTCAGGAAATGCCTTGTTTATCCAATTTTGTTCAAAATTATTGACTTGTAAGTTCATGATTTTTGGAGGTAAAATGAAGGCTGTGGCCCAAAATCCCAAATAAAAAGTTTAACTGTATATCATTATTTTATCTTAGGTCTACTGAAAAAAATTAGATTCATCAATTGTCTCTCTAATACTTGATCAAAATTTGCGTTTTAAAATTGTGTCTTTATAGAAAAATTTAAATTTTGTAACGAAAGCAAGTGAAATGTTTTTTAAAACATTTATTTGAATAAAACATCAAATAGTGTTATTTATTGACTAGTTTAGGACGTTTATAGTCATAGGCCAAGGGAGGGCCAGCAGGCCTCTGACCAGTTCTTCCCCCCCCCCCATCTCCCTGGATTTTTTTTTTTTTTTTAATGCATTAAATGATATAATAATAAATAATTATTAAAATTCAATTTAAAGCATAATTTTTTTTTTAGTTTAAGTTTGAGAAACAATTCTTTTCATTATTTACCTCTTATTTTAAAGTAAGCACAGTAAACTAATATCTTTTCACGATTTTAAAAATCATAAATTTTAAAACCAAAAATATTGAAACGTTTTTTAAAACACTTTAACAATCAATATCTTTATAGTATTATTTAGTAGATTAATACTAATATAGTGATTGACATAATAAGGTGGACAGTAGAAATTATTTAAACACTACCTCAGCCTTCCATCCAAGGATTTGAAAAAAAGAAAGACAAATTCTAAATCCAAAATAGGTAAATAAAATTACAACAAAATTATTTTAAATGTATTTATCTATTTATTTTTGTAACCAACTGCTTATATTCTCTAAATCTAAATCAGATATGTTTTACATACAACCTGATATTGTTGTGGGTGTAAGAATTTAGACATATAACTTCAGAATTGAGCACCCAACACTCATCATTTCTCATTGGCCAAAAGAAGTTTTTACCTGGTCCATGTGGATGCATGAATCTGACTTTTATATCAAGCTCACTTACATCTTCAGCAATCACTACCCACCAAAATCCGTCATAAAAACATGCAATATAATCCTTTTTTTTTAATGTTTAATGAAATCTCTTTATTATGTTTGCTTTTTGGAATGATATCAAATATTTCAATACATGTATCAATACTTGTTTTTTTATGACTTATAGTGTTTGAAGCAATTGGAATAAAATGATGATATGTCCTTGTGCCAGGAACTGTTCTTCCACCTAAATATTTACTGCAGAATTTCCAACCTGGGGTTACATAAACATTATTTTGTTGCAAAAATTTTGCCAAGTCTAGGGAAATCTTTATATAACCTAAGAAACAAATTTAGTTTTAAGTTTTTAAAATAATTGAAAATATAAAATTTTTTATAAATAATAAAATGTTTTTCTTTTATTTTAATTTCCATATAAACTCTGTTGTAATTAATGTTAGATTATCTTTTATAGCAATTTTTTTACTTTCCATGTGTGTTCCAAAAGGATTGCAACACTTTGTAATTTTTCTCTCAAAATATTTTCCATAGAATTGCTCATGATAACAACATATAACTCTTATTGAACAATATTTTTCCTTTAAATTTGCTCGCCATATTATTACTTCTTGTTTTTCACAAGAAAGATCTTTGAATTGAACGAAACCTTGTTTTCTAGAAAATCCAGTTTTGTGGCAATGAACGTTAAGACTTTTTCTAATTTCACATTTCTCCATATTAAATATGTTTATTATTTATAATACCAACTGCTAAAAAAATACAAAAACAATAAAATTCACAATCATTTTTAAAAAATACAAACAAGGAAAGTGCAACCTTTAAAAAGAACAAAACAAAACATTTGCTTGTTTTTGATATGATAAGAGGTAAGCATTCACCGATTTGAATTGAAATAATAAAAAATAGTTTCTCAAACTTAAACTAAAAAAAAAATTATGCTTTAAATTGAATTTTAATAATTATTTATTATTATATCATTTAATGCATTAAAAAAAAAAAAAAAAATCCAGGGAGATGGGGGGGGGGGGGGGGGGAAGAACTGGTCAGAGGCCTGCTGGCCCTCCCTTGGCCTATGACTATAAACGTCCTAAACTAGTCAATAAATAACACTATTTGATGTTTTATTCAAATAAATGTTTTAAAAAACATTTCACTTGCTTTCGTTACAAAATTTAAATTTTTCTATAAAGACACAATTTTAAAACGCAAATTTTGATCAAGTATTAGAGAGACAATTGATGAATCTAATTTTTTTCAGTAGACCTAAGATAAAATAATGATATACAGTTAAACTTTTTATTTGGGATTTTGGGCCACAGCCTTCATTTTACCTCCAAAAATCATGAACTTACAAGTCAATAATTTTGAACAAAATTGAATAAACAAGGCATTTCCTGAGACAATGGAGTCTTGACAGTGCTCCTTTTGGATTCTGCAAGTAAAAATCT